>NC_083717.1:68105542-68447685 GCF_028564815.1 Eubalaena glacialis
TCATCAAATTCTGGAGATAAATTTGATGGCTAAGCCATTTTTAACCGTCAAGATTCCCTTAGAATCTCTGAATTGATCTTAGAAAGAAAACCTTCTTTTGGAATGTGAACCATACCTCTTTGCTGCTTTAAAGAATGCAGGCGTACGTTAATACTAAGGATAGTAACTAGATCTTTTGCTTTAGCGCTATGGTTTTCAAACTTTATTTTAGTCTTAGGATACTCTCCTCAAATAAAAACTAACCCAGAAGTCAAACATGTAGAACAGATCAAAGCCACAGTACTTTGGTTCAGAGTGTGTGTATATGCATGTGTCAGGTGGGGGAATTGGGGGGGTTGGGGGAGAGAAGGTGGAATGGTAGCCAGAGGGTAGCCCCCTAACAGTGGCTCCAAGCAACAGTCTGAAAACCACTGTTTTAAAGGACAAAGTCACATATCAGTATGAACAAAATGTAAACTATTGAGGCAGGGAAGTAAAAAATGTTACAGCAATATATAATTAATTATGAAGGCACCATATTTTAGTCCTTTAATTTATTCAGTCATTATCATAGTCTGCCCCTGACAGAGGAAAAAGTACCTTTTACACAGAAACACCTTTGTCAGTGCCTTCCAAAACCAAGACCTCAACCTCTCTGCTTTCTCCGTTTTCATCACACTATTTTTGAACCTAGATCAGAGTTTTTCACATTATTCCATGAAGCACTGAGCTGGTGCTTTCATCTCTTTTCTGATCTCCTAGTGTATTTATAATATGTACATACAACTTAGTATCTGATTATTGAGACTGGGCTATCTGTTTGACTTATCCTTCCCACTTTACAGGGAAAACAGCTTGTTGAGGAAAACAACTATCTTGAATTTCCTCTTCTATCCCTATTGCAACAAGAACATTGTGGGACACTTAGGTTTACACAAGGATAGTCACTGAGTAAAAAGAACAGCATAAGATGGTTTATGTAAGCAACAAGAGAGAGACATATTAACATAAAAGATGTCTTAGATATTCTTAGAAGAAATGGGCTAAGAAAAGAAACTGAATATGGGCAGTAGCATGTTGGAAAATTTTCGTTTTCCAAATTGTAAAATTTCGTCTTTACAAATCTATCAAGAGATGTCTCACATGGAATCTAAATTAGAGAGTATTTAAATTAATGGTTTAAAAATACAGGACAAAACAAATTAGACTATTTTGGTTCTTGTTAGTCCATGAGACACTGCAGACTTAACCTAAGTATTAGTTCTTTATCTACAGTAGTTTGCCACTCATGCAGATAAGGTCTTTGCTTTCATAAAACTTGGTACTTCTAAAGAGCTGACCACCATATTTAAACATATCATTAGCTGGAGCTTCTCAACCAACCAAGGGCAACCAAAATAGAGAAATATGGTTAAATATATGGCACATCACTTGCTACATTAAAATCTAACTTTGATAGTAATTAGGATGTATCATAACAGGAAAAGGTTTTCCCTCACCCAAACATCTAAACCCAATACTTTCAATATACTTACTGAAAATTAGGCAGATTTTTTAAATCTTTAAGAAATATTAACTTTTAAACTTTGGATATATACTGTAGTCAACACTGTACCTTAACTGGACCTGCACTGTGAAGTCACATTTGGTCCCAGAAATATCCCTAGAAAAGACGGAGTAAGAACTACAATTATTTTAAAGATATACAGAGGAAAGCTGATTCAAAGACACTGTTACTCCAGAAAGTATTTCAAATTTATCAGAAATATTAACAGTTATTAGGGTAACTAACACTATAATAATATTTTCAATACTAATATTTGCATGACAATAATACTCATCCAATACACTGTTTTAAAAAGTCACTTATTACAGACAAAACTGGACTCAAAGGTCAAGCTGCAAGTTACACTCGAAGACAACTTACATGGAACTACTGATTTGCTGCACTTGTTGTGGTGTCAATGCAAATGCAAAACAGGTTTCTCGAAAGCGCTGACTGTTGTCTGATGCTAAAGAAGAAAAGAATTATATTTTTAATTACCTTCAAATTCATCAATATAGAACACATCAGCAAACAAAACAAAACAAAACAAAAAAACCCAGCCATTCACACACCTTTAATTAACTAGGACGGATTCTAGAGTTTAGGTAACAACTCAGTTAAGACACTGAAAAATAAGACATGTGCCAAATATCTAATCATATAGATGTCTGCATCTAAAAAGCACACTTGTATAAAAACATGCTGATATTAATTTTATTTAAAATAATATAAACCCATTTAAAGATACATGGCTTCTGAGTTAAGTAACAAACATATACATACACCTTGAGATCTGCACAGGTGAGATGACAGTTGGACTTGAAGGCAAATTAAGAATTTTATCATCTCCCATCTAACTATACCATGCCAAGTTTTATACAATAAATACCATATATAGTTTCTCCTATGCTTAGATGAATTGACGTCAAAATGGGCCTGTGGTCACTATCTCAAAGGAGGAAAGGAGTTACAAGAAGGGAAGGAAGGGAATAGAGAGAAGGAAGGGGGGGAAGTGGAGGTGGGGAGAGAGAAAAGAGCAAGAGAACAGGCAGGAAGGCACAGGTCAGTGAAGACCAGGGATTCCTACAGGGCGCTGCCGTGAGCAACAATATTTCTATTGGCTTTTAATACACGTTATATCTATTTTTAAAATCAGTGGTCAATATCCCTCTTGTTCACTAATATTTCCTCAGTGCTTGGCACAAAGAAACACTGAATGACTGTTTGTTGAATGAACAAAAGACTGAAAATAAGAAATACCAAACTTAATTATTTAAACTGTCCTTTTCCAGGATAATCTTCTAGAACAAATGGATCACTGAAAGTTATTACCAAGGAACTCCTGACCTGTGGGCCACTTAAACTGGTGCAGAAAAAGGAGCTGAAGCCATCTCTAAAAGGGTTCAAACAAAGTATAAATGGAGGAAGTGAAAGGAAGGTTGAACTCTATCTACATCAATGGTCTGCAAGCTCATTTGATTATTTGTACCTTTCAGCAAAATAATTTAGCAAATACCATGTATATGTTATGTATGTTAAACTATTATATTGATATTGTATATGCTATAGAACACACCAAAAATAGAAGTTTAAAAAGTTAAGATTTGACATAAAATTTTAGATATTTTTGTGAATTAGATTTTATGGAAAATCTCAACTTTAGAAACTTCTATTTTACAGGTAGATATTTTTTCCTTTATCCCTATGGATTGACTTGTGTACCCACTGAGATGCATACCCCCAACATCAGAGATCATTGTTTCGGATGATTTGCCTGCAAGCAACACTTCCTCCAAAATTACCACCAAACACAAATGTCAAAAAGCCGTACAAATGTATCACTATGAGAAAGAAATGCAAAAGAACACTGTTGATCTACAATTTCATGTCAATATAGGAGTATCTTTTAAAGTCTACATTTGCTTTTCTGCTTTCTGTGATCTGCGAAGGTTTTTTCTTAAAAACTCTATCCCCAAGAAACAGTTAACTAACCAGAAAGTTATCTTAATCATGAAATATCAACGTGGCAAAAGGCAGACAACCAAGGACCAGAATGTAGAAAAGCAAACAGTTTCCTCTGTCAGGCAATGAAAGTAACTTCTTTTGCTTCTTAGAGGATATGTCTCTATAAAGATTTTAGTCCAGTAGGCTTATCCTGATTTAGATTTCTGGCTCCATTCTAAAACAGTGCTATTGATAAAACAATTTCCCGAGTACCAAAATTAATATTATTCTCTGGGCAAAATTTCAGATTCATTTTAGAATACATGGGTACAGTAAGTTTTGGACACACACACACGCAGATTTAGATAGAGAAGATATGACTAAAATAACAAGGCTGTTTCTTGAGCCACACATAGAAATCAGGTTTATTACTTAACAGTAACACCTTTTTACATCCTCTTATATATAAATGCTCATGGGGTTATTACTGTTTACCTGGAAAAGCATCTTTCGCACTATTTGATTTTCAGGTTTAATTTTGCTATGAATGCCAGTGAATTTATAGTTTTGGTCTTAGGTAAGACTATTTTAAAACTTTTCTAAAAGTTAATTAAGCTATCATTATCCCTTTCAGTAAAGTTCAGGCCAAACAGAATCATGGAATCTTCATACTGAAAAATGAGTCTTACAAATCATCCAAAACAATGACCTCCGATGTTGGGGGTATGCATCTCAGTGGGTACACAAGACAATCCACAGGGTTAAAGGAAAAAATATCTACCTGTAAAATAGAAGTTTCTAAAGTTGAGATTTTCCATAAAATCTAATTCACAAAAATATCTAAAAATTTATGTCAAATCTTAACTTTTTAAACTTCTATTTTTGGTGTGTTTTATAGCATAT
The DNA here is from genome assembly GCF_028564815.1 of Eubalaena glacialis. Lineage (NCBI taxonomy): Eukaryota > Metazoa > Chordata > Mammalia > Artiodactyla > Balaenidae > Eubalaena > Eubalaena glacialis. Next base: position 68,109,915 of record NC_083717.1, read on the forward strand.
ACAATATCAATATAATTGTTTAACGTATATAACATATACACGGTATATGCTAAATTATTTTGCTGAAAGGTACAAATAATCAAATGAGCTTGCAGACCATTGATCTAGATAGAGTTCAACCTTCCCTTCAATTCTTCCATTTATATTTTGTTTGAACCCTTTTAGAGATGGGGGAAGAGAAGCTATCACCTTGTCAAGCAGAAGATGACTGGTGATAAACAGTGTAATTGTAAGAAAGCTTGCAGCCCAACAGAGTAGCAAAGTTTAGTGGAAAGAGATGAGATCACATACACCTGGATTCCAAACTGGTTTTACCACTTATTTGCCATGTGACCTTAGGTACTTATCCACTCTGAATCTGTTTTCTTCAATATTTAAACGTAAACATACGCGAACACAAAAACCCTCATAGGATTATTTTAAATTTAAATGAGGTAAGGTATTTAAAACAAGCACCAATTTCCCTTTCTGTCTCCCTTCCTCCTTATGCCCTTACACTGAATCAAAATATATAATGCTGTAACTCCCACCCACTGATGTCATATAGCATATCCAGTCATAGCCATTCTTCAAATATTTTAGACAGCATTAATGTGCCCCCTCTCTCTCCATCGACTCTTGCCACTGTACTTCAGGCAAGACTTCAGAATTACTCACCATTCTGATCTTTCTCCTCTGGACATATCCCAGTCTATCACACTTTTAAAGTGACAGCCAGAATTGAACACACTCTGTCATAGCATACTATTTCTCCAAAATATTTGCTGCCCCTCTGTATTGGCCCATCCCCACAGGAGGAATATGACCCAGTGCCACCGACGCCTTGGTCAATGAAATATGAGTAGAAGTGTACCACTGTGGAGCAGACCTTTAAGAACTATCCTTGGGTTTCAACATCTTTCTTTCCAGTCTGCCTTGATTCTAGAGTGGAGAGAACATAGAGCACAGCCACGACCAATCCACAGCTAATAAGTAACGTAAGTGAAAAATAAATCTTAGTTGTTTGCCATTGAAATTTAGGATTGCTTGTAAGCTGACTTATTATTCAGATGTGATATGACAAGAACAATATTTTTATCAACAACTACCATCTACTACTGTTAATCCATACAACAATCATAAAGAAATCTACTCTTTTTTCAGATTTAGAAATTGAGGTTCAAAGTAGTTATGCAACTGTCAAGGCCTCATACTAGGTAAGTAGAACCCGAACTGGAAGTCAGATCTACACATTTCCAAAGCCCATGCTCTTCTCAAAACATAGGTCTATTAGCTCCCCTGATCTAAATGTGCTGTACTTCTATTAATGCAGCCTAGCATTATACTGAATCATAGAAAACAGGAAAAGAGGGCTTCCCTGGTGGAGCAGTGGTTGAGAATCTGCCTGCCAATGCAGGGGACACGGGTTCGAGCCCTGGTCTGGGAAGATCCCACATGCCGCGGAGCAACTAGGCCCGTGAGCCACAACTACTGAGCCTGCGCGTCTGGAGCCTGTGCTCCGCAACAAGAGAGGCCGCAACAGTGAAAGGCCCGCGCACCGCGATGAAGAGTGGCCCCCGCTTGCCACAACTAGAGAAAGCCCTTGCATAGAAACGAAGACCCAACACAGCCAAAAATAAAATAAAATAAAATAAAATAAATAAATAAATAAATAAGTCAGGAGCTCTTTAAAAAAAAAGAAAACAGGAAAAGAATTACCCACTATACCCTCATCATAACTGCTTGTCATTTTTACATATTTCTTTCCAATCAAATTACACATACAATTTAAAAGCTCGCTTTAAAAAAATTACTCTTATCACATTTTCAATTACAATCTCTATTACCGTATTTTAATTATTGCATTGTATTCTATCTGTGGGGTGTATGAAAATTTTAATTGCTCCCTTGATAAGCCATTTAGGTTTCTCTAATTTTTCATTATTTGAAATGACTCTGTATACAGGGCTTATACGTTTGTTTTTTGGAACAGGGGCGGGGGGGGGTGGCTATTATTTTCTTTGGATCAATTCCCAGACGTGGGTTTTCTGGGTCAAAAAGTATGGAGATTTTTTAAAATGAATCTTGACATATCACAAGAGTGGTTTGCAAATGCTTGTAACACTACAAGACCATTAGCAATTTGTGCATCTACTAAATGCATCCTACTCTGGCCTGCACGGGAGTTGCTGCTAATTTAATGGGTGGATCTGGGCAACTCCTTAGTAGTTTAATTTGTATTAAGAATTTTTTTCTTGTTTTTAACTTCTTATTTAGTTAATTGCCTAATCTTGTCCTATGCCCATTTTTACATCTGCATAACAGTTTCATATATAAAAAATATTAACCCTTTGGAAATCTGCTGCAAATATTTCCCCCAGTCTGTTATGTTTTTTCATTTTGGCTACATTTTGGGATGATACAAAAGTTAAGTTTTATGTAGTCTAATCTGTCAACCACCTCCTTGTAAATATGTGTTGTTCCCCTTCTTAGGTTCAATCAGTACACAATTCAATTCTTTGGCTTGTTGTTTCTATGTAATTATCAATCCATCTGGAACTTATATTAGTATGTGATATTTTTTAAAAATCTAAATTTTTGTTTCTCCAAATTGCTTAGTTATACTAACACCATTTGTTAAATAATCCTTCTTCCCTATGGATATGTGTGCTTCCTTTATCATATATTAAATCCTTATATCCAACATGTTCCATTTCCAGGCTATTTTCTCATTGGTCTTTTTTATCCTGGTGCTGGCACTCTTTTTTAATTGTTATAGTTTCACTATGTTTTAATATCTTCTATCAGGTTTCTCTCCATCCATTCTTCTTTTTTCAGAACTTTAACATCAACTCAAAGTTTTATCATCTAGATAAACTTCTGAATCCTTTTGCCATGATTCTCAAAGCTCAATGGTATTTTGAGTAGAATTACAATAAACCCATGAATTATTTTGAGAGCTGACATCTTTATATATCTTTACATCTTTAATCTTCCGATCCTGGAGTACTGTATCTGTGTCCATTTATTCCTATTCTTAAGGTTTTGTCATTTTCATCATATAAATTAGTCACACAGTTCCCATTAAGATTATTCTTATGCAAAATATCAACAATAGGAGAATGACTGACTAAACATTCATATAATGGAATACTCTGTAACCAAAAAAATAGAGAAAAATCAACAACACCAGAAGCTAGTTTCTTTTTGAAGATCAATAAAACTGATAAACCTCTAGCAAGACTACTAAAGAAAAGAAGAAAAGAAAAATAAGAATAAGGAATAAGAGGTAACATCACTACAGATTCTATAGACAATAAAAGTATATAGGAGAATATCATGAACACCTTTCGGTCAAAAATTGACAACTTAGAAAAAACAAATTTCTTGAAAAACAAAAACTACCAAATAGATAACCTGAATAGCTCATGTCTAATTTAAAGTTTGAATTTGTAGTTAAATATCTTTCCTGAAAGAAAAGTCTAGGCCCAGATGTTTTCTCTGTGGAATTCTACCAAATATTTAAGAAAGAAATAGTACCAATTCTACATAAATTGTTTAAAAAAAACTGAAGAATTCTATCAAACATTTAAGCAAAGAGTAATACAAATTCTAAACAAACACTTGCCCCCAAATTAAAAAGAGTATTTCGCAATTCATTTTATGAGAGTATTACTCCAGTACCAAAACAAGACAAAGACATTAAAAGAAAATCACCACTGTTACCTCTCATGAACATAAATACAAACATTCTTAACAGAACTTTCACAAATCAAATCCAACCATATAAAAAAAAGGATAATACATCATAACCAAGAGAGATTTATCCCAAGAATGCAGGGTTGTTTCAACATTCAAGTCACTAGATTAACAAACTAAAAAAGAAACATGTTGTCATTTCAATAGATGCAGAAAAAGCATGTGACAAAAATTTAACATCCATTCCTGATTTTTAAAAGAACTCTCAGCAAACCAGGAATAGAAGTGAACTTCCTCAACCCAATAAAGGATTTCTATGAAAAATTTACAGCCAACGTTACACTTAGGGACTTCCCTGGTGGTCCAGTGGTTAAGAATCTGCCTTCCAATGCGGGAGATGTGGGTTCGATCCTTGGTCAGAGAACTAGGATCCCACATGCCGCTAAGCCTATGTTCCACAACCACTGAGCCCGCGCGCTCTGGAACCACAACTAGAGAAGCCCGCTCGCCACAACGAAGGGTTCCGCATGCTGCAACGAAGATCTCACGTGCCAAAATAAATAAATAAATAAATAAATAAATAAATAAAAACAAAAAACAACAACAAAAATTACAATTAAAGATGAGAGACTAAAGAATTAGAAACAAGACAGTGACATCCACTCATCATTTCTATTCAACAATGTACTGGAGATTCTTGCCAGTGCAATAAGGCAAGAAAAAGAAAGAAAAAACATCAGGATTGAAAAATAACTAAAACCATCTATTCACAAACAACATGATGATCTATGTAGAAAATCTGACAGAATCTACCAAAAGGTATTAGAGTAAGTGAGTTTAATAAGGTAACAATGATATACAAAAATCTGTGCTATTTCTATAAATTAGCAGTAAACAATAAGAAATTGAAATTTTAAAAACACATTTATAGTAGCATCCCCTCAAAATGAAATACTTAGGCATAAAACTGACAGAAGAGGAGCTAGACCTGTGCATTGAAAAATGCCAAATATTGCTCAGAGAAATTAAGGACCCAAATAAATGAAGAGCTAGACAGTGTTCATGGATCAGATGACTCAATGCGGTTACGATATCAGTTGTTTCCAAACTGATTTACAGATTCAATGTAATCCAATAAAAATCCTAGCTAGTTTTTTTTTTTGAAGAAATTGATAAGGTGCTTCTAAACTTCATGTGGAAATGCAAAGGACCTAAAAGAGCTAAAACAACTTTGAAAAAGAAGAACAAAGTTAGAGGGCTAATACCACTTGATTTTGAAACTTATTATAAAGCTACAGTAATTAAGACAGTGTGATGCTGGTGTCTAGATTAAAAAAATAGATCTATGGAGCAGAATAGAGAATCTTGAAATATACCCACATATATATGAACGACTGATTTTTGACAAAGGTGCAAAGGCAATTTAGTTGAAAAAGAACAGTCTTTTCAATGAATGGTGCCAGAACAACTGGATACCCATATGCAGTGGGGGAAAAGTGCTTTGAGTCATATAGTGCACCATATGCAAAAATTAACACAAAGTAGATCATAGGTGACATCAGAGAAAATGGTAGAACAGAAAGCTCCAGGAGTTAGTTCCTCCTTCCAAACAACCATTAAGCTGAGGGGAAAAAAATCAGAATCAATGATTTCAGAACTCTGAACCTGATCAGACACACAGCAACCAGGGGAATGCTTGATGAAGAAAGAGACTGCTGAATCTGTTGAGAGAGCTGTGTGAGTGATCTAGCAATTATCCCCTATTCCTCAGCCCCACTGTAGCTGTAGGGACTGTAGCCTGTCATCTATCACAAGATTTAAACAGATGTACACCCTTTTGGGGGGGCAGGGTGAGGGGTGATTGGATGTTCGGAGAAATCTCAGTCAGATCACAGGCCGACTGAAGAGACAAAGGAAGAGAAACTTCACAGACCACACACAAGGAATACAGACTTTGCAAAAGTAGTAAAGGAAAGTCACTATAGTCTCCTTGCAGATCTAGCTCCAGCTTCTCACTGAGGGTCACTAAGTTGCTGAAGACCTCTTTGGACTCCTCATCCACCTCAAATCCACAAAAATTGTGAACAAACTGTGGGCAAAGGTTCTTCCAAACCCCATTCATGGTGATGGCTGTAACCTCATGGCAAGCAAAGTCAATGTTTTTTATGGCCTTGTAGATGTTATAGTCCTTCCAAAATTGTCGCAAGGTTGTTCCTGATTTGTCACTCACCTTTACTGCCTGACGAAAAGCGTGATGTAAATAATATATCTTGAAAGTCGCTATAACTCCCTGGTCCATAGGTTGGACGAGCGACGTAGTATTCGGTGGCAGATGTACTACTCTGATGTTGGGATGAAAGTCATCTATGAATGGCGGGTGGCCCGGAGCACTGTCAAGCAGCAAAAGAATGTTGGAATGGGATGTCCTTCTCCAAGCAATATTTCTCTACCTCTGGGATAAAGTGGTGGAAAAACCAGTCCTGGAAAATGGCCTGTGTAACCCAGGCTTTGGGGTTACTCTTCCACACAACAGGAAGAGAGCCCTTGGCTATGTCTTTAAGGGCTCTTGCATTCTCTCAATGATAAGCTAAGAGAGGCTTCAGCTTCATATCACCAGAAGCATTGCCACCAAACAACAGAGTTAGCCTATCCTTTGCTGCTTTATAGCCTGGCATCAACTTTTCCTCCTTACTGATGTAACTCTGGTCTGGCATCCTCTTCCAGTACAGTCCTGTCTCATCCACATTAAAAACCTGCTCAGGTAAATACTCGCCTTCATCAATAATTTCTCGAAGCGTTTCAGGAAATTCCCGGGCAGCTACTGTATCTGCACTTGCTGCCTTGACACTTACTTTTACATTGTGAAGGTTGGCTCTAGCCTTTAACTGATGAAACCAGCCAAGGCTGGCATTAAAAGATGCGCAATCTGATTCTTCATCGTGTTTCTTCAAGTCTTCATAAAGGTTTTTAGCTTTCTCTTGAATCAGCATTAAACTGAGTGGGACTTGATGCTGATACTGCATCCATACACTGAGCAGTTTCTCCATCTCCTCTATCACTTTTCCATGCCTCTTTGATATTATTGATATTGTCCACTTCATCGGCACAGCAGACTTTACACGTTCCATGATCTTGTCCTTGTTCTTTAGAATCATGCCAATGGTTGAACGATTCATGTTATAAGAATGAGTGATATCTACCATCTTTTCGCCTTGTTCCACTCTCTCAATTATTTTCACTTCTGTTTCCATCGTTATCACTTGGCACTTCTTAGCAGTACCAGCTACACCACCGCTACTTTTACGCTTGCTTCCAGACATCCTGGGCTTGAAATAAAGATACTGTACTACGGTACTCTATACAGTACTGTACAGCCGGGGTCCCCAACCCCCAGACCAGTACTAGTCTGTGGCCTGTTAGGAACTGGGCTGCACAGCCGGAAGTGAGCGGCAGGCGAGTGAGCAAAGCTTCATCTGTATTTACAGCCACTTCCCATCACTCACATTACCGCCTGAGCTCCGCCTCCTATCAGCATTATGGTGAGTTGTACAATTATTTCATTGTATATTACAATGTAATAATAATAGAAATAAAGTGCACAACGCTTGAATCATCCCGAAACCATGCCCCCCTAACCCCGGTCCATGGAAAAATTGTCTTCCACGAAACCAGTCCCTGGTGCCAAAAAAGTCGGGGACCACTGCTGTATAGTAAAGTACACAAAAGCACAACCACTTGTAGAGAACGCATGCACGTGACAATGTACGCCAGATACGTGATCTTACATGACTGGACATGAAAATGCGCGTTTGCATCTCTGAATGTTCGCAACTTGAAGGTTTGTATGTAGGGGAATTACTGTACACAAAACCAGAACCACTTCACACTGACTAGGATGGCTACAATTAAAAACAAAACAAAATCACAAGAGTTGGTGAGGATACGGAGAAACTGGAACCCCTCATACACTGATGATAGGAATACTAAAATGGTACAGATGCTGTGGAAAACAATTTGGCAGTTCCCCCAAGAGTAAAACATAGAATTATCATTAAGACTCAGCAATTCCAATCCTAGGTATATACTAATGCAAAGAAATGAAAGCAGGGACTCAAACAGATACCTGAATGCCAATGTCCATAACAGCTTTATTCACAATAGCCAAAAGGTAAAAGAAACTCAAGTGTCCATCAAGAGATGAATAGATAAACAAATATCTATTCCAGGGATGGATTGTGAGTAAAGATTTCTTTAGGTACAGTCCCAAAGCACGATCTTTTTTTTAATTGATGAATTGGACTTCATCAAAATTAAGAACTTATGCTCTTGGAAAGACACTGTTAAAAAAAAAAAATGAAAAGAGAAGCCACAGACTGGGAGAAAACATTTACAACTCACATATCCATTAAAGGACTTGTAGCCAGAATCTATAAAGAACCCTTACAAGTCACTAACAAGAAAGCAAACAACATAACAAAATTTGAATGTGCAAAAGATCTGAACAGACGCCTCACCAAAGAAGATAAATATATGGATGACTAAAAAGCACATTAAAAGATGTTCAACATCCTTAGTCTGTGGGAAATGCAAATTAAAACTACAATGAGATACACACCTATTAGAATGTCTAAAATCCTTAAAATGACAACACCAAGTGTTGACAAGGATGGAGAGCAACTGCAAAGTTCATATGCTACAGAAAAGAATGTAAAATGGCCTAATGGTTTAAAAAAGTTTGGCAGCTGCTTACAAAGTTAAACCTGTATCTATCATCTGACCTGCTTACTCCATTCCTAAGTAATATACCCAAGAAAAATATAAGCATATAATTATACAAAGATGTGAGCCCAAATTTTCATAGCAGATTTGTTCTCAACAGCCAAAAACTGGAAACTCAAATGTCTATCAGTGGGTGAATGAATAAATAGTGTTATATCCATATAATAAATACCACGCAGCAATAAAAAGCAACAAACTACCAATACAACAACATGGGTAAATGTTAGAATATAATCTTGAGTAAGAGAAGTCAGCCTCACCCCCCTACCCCCCCCAAAAAATAAAAGATTATATATTCCATGATACCATTACATAAAATTTTAGAAAATGCAAACTGATCTATAAGTGACAGAAAACACATCATATCTAGGGGCTGGTTGGGAATGGAAGGGGCAGCTGGGAGGAATTACTAATGGGATGAGGAAACTTTGGGAAGTGATGGATATGTTCATTATTTTTATAATGATGGTGATTTCACATAGTCAAAATGTATTAAATTGTACATTTCAAGTATGTGAAGTTTATGGTATGTCAAGGATATTTTGATAAAGTTGTTTAAAAAAATAGTAACTAAAGCAAAATGGTGCACACACACACCCACACACAAAAAAACCGGCAGATGGTGAGGGGGAATGAACAACAGAACAGAACCCTTGTACCACATTTAAGGCTCAAGTCAAAGAAGAAGAAACAGCCAGAAATTCAGAAAGAAAAACAGGAGGAAATGGCATCCTTGACATCAAGGGAAGAGAGAATTTCAAAGCGGCAGTGGTACATGCTCAGAAGTCAGGATAAGAATTGAGAACTAGACTTAATAACTAGCAAGACACAGGTGATCTTGGCTGGACCTGTTTCAGTGGAATGTGGAGCAAACGTCAGATTGCAACAGATTCAGGTATGAATGGTTATTGATTTTAATACTTAAATATGAGAACTTTGTTTTCATATCTGCAATAGGAAATTAATATCTCAGATTTGTGAATTAATTACCATTCTGTTTTGAATCACTACAGCCAATCTTGAAGGTCTCCAAAGTTCTATAATGTAATTTGAAATTTCGCTAAGATAGGACTTTGAATATTAGCTGTTTTGAGGACGTAGGATGAGTGTCCCGGGTAATAACTCAGCCTCTCAATGTGGCCTAAATTGCATACTTGTCAGTAGCTCTCGCTGAGGGTAAAAACAGTCATTCAGATTTCCACCTTTTCCATACTCCAATTCAGAGAAAGGATGAAATGTTCTAGTGGAGTTTGTAATTAAGGATACCTATAAAGGTCGTGGAGGATACCTCTGTGAATATTAAGGGCTCACTGTACTTATAGGAGAAGATTTTCAACAACCCGCCCTGCCCCCATAAGTATTAATTACCAATGTTTCATCTGTAAGAAAGAAAACCATTGCCCATAATAACCAGAGTATAATTATCATTCAAAACATAAAATGTGCAGAGAAAAAGTTAAGGCTTTAGAAATTTCATTATTTTTTTTAAACATTGTTCCATAGAGAGATGAACTAGACTAAAAAGAGAAAGAGGAATCATGTTGCAATTCACATAAACTAAACATATTGGAAGGCAAAACCTAGATACATAACATAAACAAAGTTATTGAGATTCTGATGATAGAAACACTAAGCTAATCTAAGTGGTTGTACTTTCAACTGCTCTAAAAATATTTGTTATTCCACCTCACCAGCAGAAAGAAAAGCTAAAAATAGTCATCTTTCTGTTATAGAATATTTCTTGCTGTCTTGGGGAAAGTGAAACTAAAGTACCTATCTACAAATGTCAGTCTTAAAATCTTTATTGAACATTTTGGTTTATTCAAAAAAACAAACAAAAACCTGGACAATAAGGTAATTTTTAAAAATATACCTGAAATTACATAATTTCATCATTAGGCTGCTAACTACCATTAAAAAAGAAGGTTGCAGAAAATTTGTTTCCCCCAATAAAAGGCATATACCAAATCATCAACGAACTTATACTGCTTTTGACTATCTATCTTTAATATGGGAAGTATTTTAAGCAAACAAAATATAATGACCTGAGAACACACTCATAAAATATTAAGGTAAAAAAGGCAAGATATAAACTTGAAATGTACAGCCTAAGTAAATTTATTTATATATGTGTATATAGATGTATATACGCATTGAAAGATCAAAAGAAGCAGCAAAAACCGGTTTCTTTGTAACTTAAAAATTTTTTCACATTGAGTATGCACTGCTTTTATAATAATTTGTTTCACATATCTTAAATAGAAACCAATGTAATATCACACATACACGTTAATAAACACACAGCTATGATGTTCTACTGCTAGATTTTAAGAATTCTCATGGTGGCAAATATTCCACAATACTTGCCTGGCTAAAGGCAAAAGTTCTTTGGGGGTACGACAAAAGCCACACATGAATTTCTCCATGAAGCAGGAAAGAACATTGTAACATGCAATTCTGTTGGACTCTAGCTCTATAAAACCCTCCGATATCATTTTATCACATCCTAATTGTAGGTTCCTAATAAATTCATTTTCAGTAAGCTTACTATGCTTTTCATCATCTTTCTCCTCTGGAATTTAACTCTACCTGTCCTATTTATTTTGTCTTTATAATTTCTCAGATAGTTTACTGAGTTAGTCAGCTGGTCTCCTGAAGGACTTAAATCGTTATGAGCCTATACAGACTCCTGAGTAACTTTAGAGCTAACAGTATGGTAAATATTATATCTGGCCTATCTATTCTTTCACAGCTGGCAGGCTATCAGGCTATTTTAAGTCCAGTGGGGTTAAGAAACAAGACTGGGTCAAACCAAGCCAGCCAGCTATGAACAAAGTCTGATGATCAATGTTTAAATGCAAAAATAGAAAAAGGAACAAGACTATAATTGGAAAGCTAGTTTTCTTTCTTTTGTAAAAATTTTTGATTTTCTTCTTTTTCTGATGTTGGCAATACAACCAATCCAAGTTAGAAAAACCCTAAAATTCTGCCACCTATAGCAGCTAAAAAACATTTTGGTATCCATTTTTCCAGGTATTTTCCCATATATACACACTGTGTATACGTACATCCATGAGTGTAATATACACAATGTTTCCTACAAAAATTGTTCTGAATACTTTTCTCACTTCAAAATGTGTAACAAAAATCTTTCCATGTCAATAACCTATCTCTGTCATCATTTTAAGTGGCTACATGGTATTCTATTGTATAAATATGCCATAATTTAACCAATCACCTATTGTTGGATATTTAGGTTGTTTTCAATATTCTCCTTTTATAAACTATGCCTTGATGAATCCTTTCCTCTCCCCCTGGGGGTGTGTGTTTGTATTTGTGTGATCTTTATTTCCTTAGGACATACTCTTAGAAAAGGAATGCGTGGGTCAAAAGATATACACATTTTTAAAGCTTTTGTACAAGTTGCCAAACTGCTTCCAGAAATGCTGTTCATTTGCATAAGTAAGTGGTATATGAGAGTTCCTTGCCAGCACTGGGCACTAGATGAAAAACATCTTATTGTCTTAAATTTGCATTTCTTTAGCTACTCTATAAGTTAACTACTTTTCATACCCTTACTGGCTTTATGTTGTGAGACACTCTAATCGTACCAGTCATATTTTAATCTTTTCTGTTGATGCTTCAAAACTGAGCAATGACTTGCTTTTAGTGACATAATGGTCACTGATGACCTATATAACAGAAGTTTCTTTGGCATGGGTTAAGTGAAAACCTACTTGGAAAGGATTCATGAGAGAAAAGGCAGGAAAGAAATCAGAGACAGTGAATCGAAACACTCCTGGCAAGGAATTTTGTGGTGAAGGAAAAGAAAATGGGGGTATACCTGGAGGGAAATTAGGAGAAAAGTGGTTTGTTTTTTACGATGGGAAAGTTAGCACAAAATTGTATATTAATGGAATGATCTAGTACACAGGCAAAAAACTGATGACGTATGAGAGAGAAGGAAGAATTAATAAGCAATGTTTTTGAATAAGCAAGTGAATGGGATCTAACACACAAGTGTAAGGATTGGCCTTAGTCCAGAGACCAAAGAATTCATCCGGAGTCACGGAAAAAACATATATAGCATGTGGTCAGAGACGTAGGTAGGTGTGGATAAAGTACTTATGGGGTGGGAACTTTTAGAAGTTAACTTTTGGGGACTTCCCTGGTGGCACAGTGGTTAAGAATCCACCTGCCAATGCAGGGGACATGGGTTCGATCCCTGCTGCGGGAAGATCCCACATGCCGTGGAGAAACTAAGCCCGTGCGCCACAACTACTGAGCCCACGTGCTGCAACTACTGAAGCCCACGTGCCTAGGGCCCATGCTCCGCGACAAGAGAAGCCACTGTAGTGAGAAGCCTGCACACGGCAACGAAGAGTAGCCCCCGCTCACCACAACTAGAGAAAGCCCGCACACAGCAACGAAGACCCAACGCAGCCAAAAATAAAATAAAATTAAAAAAAAAAAGAAGTTAACTTTTGACTGGTTCCATTTTCCTGGTGAAGAAAAATAACAAGCACAGTCATCAACAAAGAGAGTGGAAAAATAGCTGTGTGTGAGAAAAAGTGTGTTGTGACAGAATAAGATGAAATAGTCATTCAGCGAAGTGGAAAGAGTGTATGAACCAGGGTAACACTGTCTGATGGCTGGGTAGATTAAGCACTCCTGTGCACACACAAATTATTTCTAACAGCCTTTCATATATTAAAGGTTTGTAATATGGTCGTATATTGTAAATATTTTCCCTTGGTTTATTTATTTTGACAGATAATGTAATAAAAAAATTTTGAGTCCTCACAATTCATGTTTTTCCTGAAGAAAAATTCCTTCCTAACTCCAGTATTATTTAAATATTTTTATGCAGTGTAATACATTATTTATGCATCTATTTAAAGGCAACCTATACTTCCCTCTGACATCACTATAGTTTCATTTTCAAGCATTTAAATCTTTAAACCATATTTTGATATTATTCTGACAAGTTGCAAGGTAGGAATTTAACTTTTTAATGGTTAATTAGATACTCCTGAACAATTTAATATCTAATTCATGCCACTAATTAGAAATTTCACTTTTGTTATTTTAAAATTATATTTCTACTTCACTAACTGCTTATTCAGGCATCAGTTCCACAGTTTCAATATTATACCTTTGTCATACATATAGACAGTATATTTTACATGTGGTATGCCATACATCTCTTTTTCAGAATTCCTCTATTCTTATTTTTTCTTCTAAATTATACTGGCTATTTTAGTCATGCTACCTACCACATCCAACTTTCCCTCCTAGTTGAACCTTCCCAGCCCACACCTTCTACCAGGAAAGCAGCTATAGGCTGTTTTCTGTACTGGACAACCATTGATAGCAACAGGGAGCATAATTTTCCCAGGGGTGGCCTATCCACTGGGTAACCCATAAAATGACTATGCCTGAAGGGATCCATCCATTAGCAACATATTTACTAAAAATCAATTCAAACTAGCTTCTTCCAGGATTTGGAGTATGGAACATAAAGGGTCTCCAAGAGCTCTCTGTAGTCAGAGGCAAACAAACTAAATGCTTAGAAAGATATAGAGGTGCCATAGAGGGAGAGAATATATACAACCAGTCAGAGAAAGTACATAATCATAACTTTCTAATTCTTATACAACCTTAAAATAAACCTTTCTTAGCTGGCCTGAGGTATTACCCTTTCTTGCAATCAAAAAAACCTACAACACAAAGGAACTTTGGAAGTCATTTGATAAAGCTCTCTTTCTCTTCCCTTTACCTCCCTCTCTATTAAATTGGATTTCTAATTACAACTACGCTAAATTTATTGAGAACAGACATCTTTCAAAGGACTGTGTCTTTCTAAATATTCAAGTATTTGTGGAATCAAACATTTTTTCTTCTAATAAATCCTGTAAATTTGAAGAGTATTCCTTTGTATTTTTTCTTTTGTTGCTGTTGCATGAGATTTTTCTTCAATTTTCTAACTAGTTCTTAGCAAGCATAACAATATTTCTCATTATGTGGGCCATGAGAATATACCATGAGATGTTCTAAAGGGAAAAGGCTTCCATGTTCAAAGAATTTGGGAACTTGTTGCATAAAACATATCCCACTTAGAGATTCATAGAGTACATTATTATATTTAAAACCCTGAGAAATTCTGCAATAACAAAGCTTTTTAAAATTTAAGTTTCCAAAATTAATGGGACATGGTCAAAGAATACCTACTGACATCCCATGGAACCAGTATCCAAGGATCACATTTTGTAAAACAGTGGTATACAAGCTAATAGACATTTCTTGTATTCAGCAGCTTCTATTCCCACAACAGACATTCTTATTTGTGACTTTACTTCCAGTCTCAGAATGGAGCATATGACCAAAGTCTAGGCTGAAAAGGGCACCCCATTCCCCTGCAGGGTTGATTGGTCAAGGGCGGGACATGGCATTTAAAGTAGTTCAATCATAGTGAACCTCAGGACCTTTTCCTGGGGATACTGGGACAAAGACTTTTTCTCTTTGGGGCTAGATTTGAATCTGGAAGTATTCCAGGACCTGCTGGGAACTACATAATGGCTAAAACAATAAGACCAACAGCACCTAACATGTATAAGACATTATTCTAGGTGCTTGGGATAATCAATGACGAAGAAACCAAAACCTCTGCCCTTATGGGACTTATATTCTAACAGGAAAAGAAAGATAATAAATGATATCATAATAAATAAAGTATGTTAGAAAGTGATAAACATTACAGAAAAAATAGCACAGGATAATAGGGATTAGAAAGAATGAGGTGGAATTTTAAATAGGGTAGTCTGGGTAAGTCTTATTAAAAAAAAATAGTATTTTGGCTTGAAGGAGGTGAAGGAGATAGCCATGTGAATACACTGGGAAGAGCATTCCAGGTAAAGAAAACACCTATGCCAAGGCCCCAAGATAAGAGCATACAGTGTATCTGAGGAACAGCAAGAAAGCCACTGTGGTTAGAGCCAAGTTAAAGAGAATACTAGTAAATAACAATACCGGACGGGTAATGAAGAGAGGGCTAGATCATAGGATTTTGGATTTTACTCTGAGTCACATGAGAAGCCAACAGAGAGTTTTAAACAAAGAAGTAACGTGATTAAAAGAGTCACTTAATGGAATCACTCTGGCTGCTAAATTGAGAATATTGTAAAGGAGGGAAATGTAGCAGCAGAAATCAATGTAATATGGCCAGATCTTCTGATTTTCCAAGAAAAGCCCAATATCTATGTTTTTAATGTGAAATCTTCCTATTATCCATTTTTAAGACTGGGCTATTTGTCTTTTCTGTTATTGAGTTTGATTATTGAATTATAAGGGTTCTTTATGTATTCTGGGTAGAAGTTTCCTTATCCCGTATATGATTTGAAAATACTTTCTCCAATTCTGTGGATAGCCTTTTTACATTTTAGATGGAATTGTTTGCAGCACAAAAGTTTTTGTTGTTGTTTTTAAAAAAAAAAAAAAGAAATCAATGTAATAATCCAGGTAAGAGATGATGGTGGCTCAGATCAGGGTAGTGGCAGTGAAGGTTATGAGAAGCAGTCAGATTCGGGATATATTTTAAAGATAGAGTCAAAAGAATTTCTTAACTAATTGACTGGGACATAATAAAAGAGAAGAATCCAGGATGACTCTAAAGATTTTAGCCTGAGCAACTAGGCAGATGGAAGATGCCCTTAATCAAGACGATGACTAGGGGTAGAATTTGTTTTAAAAGAAAGAACAAAAATTCACTGCTGGACATATTAAGTTTGGGATAGACATCTGAATAGTGATTTTATATGGGCAGTTGGATGAGACTCTGGAACTCAGAGAGGACTTGGCTAAGATATAAATGTTATTTTGTCAAATAAATGTTATTTTGTCATATAAATGTTATAAATGTCATTAATGTTTAGTTACTATTTAAAGCCTTGAGACTAGATAAAATCACCAAAGAAGTAAGGACAGCAAAGAGGTCTGGGAGAAGAAGAGAAACAAGAAAAGAAGTGTAGAAGACACACAGATGGCCAAGGGGCACAAGAAAAGATGTTCAAAATCACTAATTACTAGAGAAATGCAAATCAAAACTACAATGAGGTATCATCTCACACTGGTTAGCATAGCCATCATCAAAACATCTACAAAGAATAAATGCTGGAAAGGATGTGGAGAAAAGGGAACCCTCCTACAGTGTTGGTGGGAATGTAAACTGGTACAGCCACTATGGAGAACAGCATGGAGGTTCCTTAAAAAACTAAAAATAGAACTACCATATGATCTAGCAATCCCACTCCTGGGCATATATCCACAATAAACCATACTTTGAAAAGATACATGCACCCCAATGTTCACTGCAGCATTATTTACAGTAGCCAAGACATGGAAGCAACCTAAATGTCCAGACAGATGAATGGATAAAGAAGACGTGGTACATATATACAGTGGAATATTACTCAGCCATAAAAAAGAATGAAATAATGCCATTTGCAACAACATGGATGGACCTAGAGGTTATCATACTAAGTGAAGTAAGTCAGACAGAGAAAGACAAATATGATATCGCTTATACGTGGAATCTAAAAAAAATGGTACAAATGAACCTATTTACAAAACAAACAGAGTCACAGATGTAGAAAACAAACTAATGGTTACCAAGAGGAAAGGGGTGGGGGATAAACTGGGAGATTGGGACTGACATATACACACTACTATCTATAAAAGATAACTAATAAGAACCTACTGTACAGCACAGGGAACTCTATTCAGTGCTCTGTAATGACCTATATGGGAATGGAGTCTAAAAGAGAGTGAATATATGTGTATGTATGGCTGATTCACTTTGCTGTACAGCGGAAACTAACACAACACTGTAAATCAACTATACTAAAATTAAAAAAAATTATTTAGAAAAGAAGTGTAAGAGGAAATGACCAGCAAGATATAAGGAAAACCAAGAGAGAGAGAGTTATGTCCTGGAATACTTTGTCCAGTGACAAAGTGCTGCAAGTAGGAGAACCTGATTAACTGTGTCAAATGCTGCTAACAGATCAAGTGAGCTGGGGACTGAGAAGGGACCATGGGCTTTGGCATCAAAGATCTTCCTAACAAAGGAAGTTTCAGTGAAGTGACTGGAACAAAAGCATGACTGGAGTGAACTTACAGGAGAATGGAAAGTGAGGAACTGGAGACACAGACTACAGAAGACTTGTTCGTGGAATTTTGCCACAATAAGGAGCAAAGCAATGGGGGTAGAGGTTCACAGGGGAAGAGCAGAGGGATAAGAAAAGGATCAAGTGATGTCATTGAGCTGAGCATCAAGCCTCTTATTCTTTGGTTATATAAACTAATGGATTAGTTTTTACATTTATGCCCAGTTATAGGTGGATTTTTCTATCATCTGTAGTAAAAAGAATACTGATTTTTTTCCCCACAATAACCTTAATTAGCTCTCACGCTGAACTCAATTAGTTCTAACAGCTCCTCACAGTTGATTTTCTAGTAGTTTTCTTGTAGAAGAGTTTCTTGTATTTATATTAAAAAAGAGTTCTTGTATAAAAGTAGCTAGAAGTTTCTAGCTACACTACTACTCTTCACTAGAAAGGGAAATTACTTTAAATAATGTTTCAGTAACCACCTGGTAGTACAGACTGAAACACATGACTGTGCACTTAGTTTTTTCTTAAATGTGTATTTTCTCCAGTAAGTATAAGCATTAAATGTTTATCATGGACTTTTTTTCTTGTTTATAAATGTTGGCCACTTTGTCATCAGACATTACTATTAGCTGTATAACTGCATTTAGATATAGTTTAACAGCCATTTTCAAATTCATTCTACACTATTCTTTCTTAAGTAGAAGGGTAAAATATTAAAATTTGAGTAGCAACCTACTTCATGAACTCAGAAAAGGCTCCAAAGACTATAATTATCTAGTGTAAATATTAGGCATTTAATAACATTTACCCATAACTAATTTTATATTTACAACAGACGAACTAGAAATTCCAGGCATTTGGGTAAATACTGATTTATACTCTTGAAATATACTGCTTAAGAGAACTCAGTCTTACAAACTATTATGTTTACTTTCCCGCAGGAAGAAATGGAATTTCCTTCTGATAAGGATTAAGAGGACTCATGAGGTGAAGGTGGCGGCAAGTGAGCCCATATCCAAGCATATTTGCTGTGAACAGTGATCAGAGGGAAACCAGCTATAAGTCAATGGATAATTCCTGACAAATACCTAAATTACAAATAAGCAAACATGTACAAATAGCTACTACTATCCTGGACTCCCATCCCTAAGCAGAGAACCTATAGGTTCAAAAGTAGAAATATCATGAGTATCAAGGTTAATTTAATGGAGTTGACCCAGAAGAATCCTCAAGCAAGATGTATGTACCTCTCCTAACAAGAGCACCTCACCATGCTCATTATGATTCTAGTTTTTTAAAGATCCATTAATAATTTTCATACAACGACCCTAAAGATAAGCCAACTTCCTCTGTGTTCAACCAATGAAACAGCAATCTGTTTCCTCCAATGCTGGAAGAAAGCTTACTGTGCTGTATATCTATTTAAATATGGTACACTATTATAACTGACAAGATAATTTCAGGAATTCTCAGTAGTAAGGCTAATACACTGACTTTTAGAACCAACTCCCTTCACTCTACAGATCAGATTGTTTTCTTATTTCACAGACAACATTAGAAAGACAATGGAGGGGTTTTGTGGAGGTTAAGAGGTACATCTGCAGGCCAGGAAAAAATGCCACAGTAAGGAGCTAAAGACACTAGACACCTAAGAAGAAGGCAGGAGGAGGTGGGAGAAGCATGAAGAAAGACAAATGGGAAGATGCCAAAGACAACTTTCCACTGAAATTTGGCCTGGGCCAGTTTTGCACACGAGTAAGAGAATAGTTTCTTCCTGCTCCTCAAGTTCACCTTCTTGTACCACAAAACCCTCCATTCAGAAAATCTAGAAGGCCTAGAAGCAAAGGTTATTTTCCTCATGGGCACAGAAACAGGTGTTTAACCATCATTTTTAGCCTTGATGGGGGGCAAGGGGGGGTGCAAATACTTTAATATCTCCAATGTACACATTCGCATTTCTTTCTCCTATTCTTTTGAACTCTGAGTGCAAATGAATGCACTCTGTCTCTTACACACAGATATTCTTGTATGCAAATGTATATATATGCAAACCAGAGTATTTAAAAAAAATCAAATGGAAAAATAAGTATCACCTTTAATTGAATCAGTATCTAAACTGTAGTTTGCCATATAGCAGAAAAAGTATGTTTTGCAATGACCTTCAGTTGAAGAACTGAATTAGACTGGTAATTATCATTTTTTTAAAGGGCAAAATGTTTAACTGTGTGAGGTGGTTTCTTAGGTATCAAAAAAAAAATTAAGTGTCTATCCTCTAATTTTACATATTAATAGAAAATCTAATATATGTAGGACAATAAGAGATATAACAAACTACTATCATTAAGAACTATAATTTCATTTTGTAAAAGTTAAAACACATTTCAGAAGTTACTTTAAAAGCATAATGAGGGTAAAAGTAGAGGTGAAATGCTAGATTGGGGAGCAAAGAAGTAAGCTGCAGACAGAAAGACTGATATAGATTACTCATTAGGTAGTAAAAGCTCCAGCATTTTAATTCTAGTCACACTAAGTTAAATGTCATTCTCCAGTCTTCTGATTTAGCAAATCCAGATCTTACGGTGGGAAGGTGAGAATTAACATGAAAAAAATCATCACATGTATGAATACAATTTTGGCTTTAAACTGACTCAAAAGCACACCAAAATCTACACAAGCATAAGCAAGTTATACACAAACACATAAACAATAAATACACACATATGACCTTATTTACTTTATCTAAAAGTAACCATGGGGGACTTCCCTTGTGGCACAGTGGTTAAGAATCCACTTGCCAATGCAGGGGACACGGGTTTGATCCCTGGTCCGGGAAGATCCCACATGCTGTGGAGCAACTAAGCTCGTGTGCCACAACTACTGAGCCTGCGCTCTAGAGCCCATGAGCCACAACTACTGAGTCCACATGCCACAACTACTGAAGCCCACACGCCTAGAGCCTGTGCTCCACAACAAGAGAAGCCACCGCAACAAGAAGCCC
Organism: Eubalaena glacialis; assembly: GCF_028564815.1. NCBI lineage: Eukaryota > Metazoa > Chordata > Mammalia > Artiodactyla > Balaenidae > Eubalaena > Eubalaena glacialis. The sequence goes on from NC_083717.1 coordinate 68,130,540, forward strand.
GTGCACCGCAACAAAGAGTAGCCCCTGCTTGCCACAACTAGAGAAAGCCCACGCGCAGCAACAAAGACCCAACACAGCCAAAAATAAAAATAATTTTAAAAAAATTTTAAAAATTAAAATAAAAATAAATAAATAAAAGTAACCATGGGATGAATTCTAAAGAAATTTCAGCCTTAAGTAGAAATACAAGTTACAGTATCAAGGCTATCTGTTAAAGAATAATGTATTATTTCTATTAAAAAGGAAGTTAACAATTCACATCTCTGGTGAACTTGAAAATACGAATTTCCTAATCTGCTTAATGGATAAAATTGCAATTTAACATGTTAAATATTGTCATAACTCCACTCTTTTGGTTGAGTTTTAACTAAATTCACAATGTATTCATCAGATTTTCTAATCCCCACTCTATCTACTTTGATTTGAAAGACTGCTTGTTAGCTTTTGGATTCTATAGAGACCTCTCAAAATAATATGAAATAAACCACTAAAGTGAATGTCTGTTTCTCCATTTGACAGCAATTCTTTCATAACCATAATTATGGAATCTATTAAGATTTCTACTCTTATCATGCAATGAGGGAAAATGCTTCTTCTGTCAAAGACTCTCATGTAAGCTTTAATTGTTAATATAAACTTTGAGGAAATAGCCATCAACACATTTCTGATAAAATAAATCAATGAATAAATTAACGAGGGGGAAGGAGAGGCAAGACACATTGATTACACTGAAAAATTAACAATGTTGGTAAGAAAATTTAGGTTTAAATGTGCTTGGTAAACTTTAACTAGTAACTACTTAAGGAAACAAAGGTGGCAGAACAAAGACCAAATGTAACAGTGACAATATAAAAATGAGAATATGTTACATTTTTAGATTGAGTTTTTTTAAAAGCCAGCTAGATGCTTGCTATGTATAAGAGCAAAAACTGCCACAGTGAGATACCACTTCATACCCACTAGGTTCTCTATAATCAAAAAGAGAATAACAAGTGCTAGCAAGGATATGGAGAAACAGGAACCCTCACGTATCACTGGTGAGAATGTAAAATGGTACAACTGCTTTGGAAAACACTCTGGCAGTTCTTCAAAGTTTAGACAGAGTCACCATAAGACCCAGCAATTCTGCTCCAAGGTATATAACCAAGAGAACTGAAAATACATATCCATACAAAAACATGTATATGAATATTCATAAGCATTATTCATAATACCAAAAAAGTGGAAACCCAAATGTTCATCAACTGATGAATGGACTTTAAAAATGTGGTATACCCATACAATGGAGTATTATTTTGCCATAAAAAGGAATGAAGTACTGATACACGCTACAACATGAATAAACCTTGAAAACATTATCCAAAATAGGCAAATCCATAAAGACAGAAACTGCATTAGTAGTTCCAGGGGCTGGGGAGCTGGGACTGGAAAGTGACTGATAATGAGTACAGGGTCTCTTTTCGGGGTGATGAAAATGTTCTAACATTGACAGTGGTGATGGCTGCACGACTCTATGAATATACCGAAACCAATGAACTGTACACTTTAAAAGAGTAAATTTTATAGTATGTAAATTATATATCAATAAAGCTGTTATTTAAAACACAGAGAACATCCTAAAATAAAATGCCACAAGAGGTTGAAAAAAACAAAGAACACAGCTTTTACCAAGCAAATGCTAACAATAAGGAAGCTTAAAAAAGAATAATAACACAAAACAAGGTAACTTGATGAGGAAAAGTCTGAAAGCAGGTGGAAATAAAAATCAGTTTATCTTGAGACTTTCATCCTAAGATTAAAAACAAAGGATGGTAATTCTCACCATCAGTATTCAACACTCTGTTGGAATCCCAACCAGTTAAAAATAAGATAATGGCATAGAAAATGGTAAAAGAAGAAATAAAACTGTCCCTATTTCCAGATGACATTGTAATCTATGTAGAAAATTCCAAAAAATTTACAAAAGCCTTCCTAGAACTAAGAAATGAGTTCATCAAGGTCACAAGATACAAAATCAACAACAAAAAATCAACTGTACCTGTATATACTAACAACAAACACATGAAAATCAAAATTTAAAATACAATAACATCTGTAATCACTCGAGAGTGAAATACTTATGTATAGCTCTAATAAACATGTGCAAGACTTGCATACTGAAAACTACAAAATGCTGATGAACAAAATAAAAGAAAAAATAAATGGAAAGACATACCATGTTCATATATTGGAAGACTCAACATAGAAAAACTTTTTTTTTTTTAACATTTTTATTGGAGTATAATTGCTTTACAGTGGTGTGTTAGTTTCTGCTTTATAACAAAGTGAATCAGCTATACATATACATATATCCCCATATCTCTTTCCTCTTGCGTCTCCCTCCCACCCTCCCTATCCTACCCCTCTAGGTGGTCACAAAGCACCGAGCTAGAAAAACTATTAATTATTCCTAAATTGATTTGGAAGTTTAATTCAATTCCTATCAAAATCTCAGTAGGTTTTTTTTGTAGAGACAGACAAGATAATGTTAAAATTTGTATGGAAAGGCAAAGAAACTAGAATAGCTAAAATAATTTTTAAACAAAAGAATAAAGTTAGAGAAATTACTCTACCCAATTTTATGACATTATATAGTTAGTAACCAACATCTTGTGATATATAAGTGGGAGACAGACTACAGATCAGTGGAACAGAACAAAGGACCCAGAAATAGACCCATACAAATAAGGACAACTAATTTTTGACCAAGGTGAAAAAGCAATTCAATGGAGGAAGGATAGCCTTTTTAAACAAATGGTACTGCAGTAGTCAGACACCTATAAATGAACCTGAACCTAAACCTCACCTTATATAAAAGGTAACAACAAATGGGTCATAGATTTAAATGTAAAACATAAAAATATAAACCTTTTAGAAAAAAACATAGCAGAAAATCTTTCAGATCTAGGGTTGGGCAAAGAGTTCTTAGACTTGACATCAAAAGCACAATCTATAAAAGAAAAAAATATTTAACTTTGCTTTGCAGAAGACCCCATTAAGAGAATTAAAAAAAAAAAAACTACAAAATTGGAGAAAATATTTGCAAACCACATACCCAACAAAGGACTAGCACCTAGCATATATAAAGAACTCTGAAAGCTCAATAGTAAAAAACAAAACAAATAACAAAAACAAAACCCCAAATACTCCAATTAGAAAATGGACAAAAGTTATGAAGAGGAAATTCACCTAAGAAGATATTCAGATGCCAAATAAGCAAATAAAATGATGCTCAATATTATTAGCCATTAAGGCAATGCAAATTAAAACCATGAGATATCACTAAACGTCTATCAGAATGGCTAAAATAAAAAATAATAATAATACCAAATGCTGGCAAGGATGCAGAGAAATTGGATCACTTATACATGGCCAGCAGAAATGCAAAATGGTATAGTTATTGTAGAAAATAATTTTGCAGTCCCTTTTAAAACTAAAAATGAACTTACCATATGGCTCAATTGAACGCTTGGGCATTTATCTCAGAGAAAGGAAAACTTATTTCCACACAGAAACTTGTATATGAATGGTCATAGCAACTTTATGCATAACAGTCAAACACTGAAAACTATCTAAATGTCCTTCAGTGCATAAAATGGCTAAATAAACAGTATATCATACAATGGAATACATCCCAGCAATAAAAAAGAACTACTGATAAACACAACAACTTGGATAAACCTCAAAGAAATTATGCTGAGTGAAAAAAGCCAATCTTCAGAGGATACAAGGCATGATTTTTTTTTTAAATATAACATTGCTGAAATAATTTAGAGATAGAGAACTGATTAGTGGTTGTCAGGGACTAGGAACAGGGCAGGAGGGTAAGTGAGGCTATGAAAGGGTAGCAAGAGGTGGTCTTGTGGAGTTAGTAAATATCTTGATTGTGGTGGTGGTTACATGAAGCTACCATGTGATAAAATTGCAGAGAGGTATACACACACACAGAGTGCATAAGTAACTGATATAATTTGAATAAGCCCTGTGAATTGTACCAATGTTAATTTTCTGGTTATGATATTGCACTATAGTTAGAAAAAATGCTAACAATGGGGAGGCTGGGTGAAGGGTATACGGGATGATCCTTACTGAAGACTTCTTCGCCACTCCCTATGAATCCATAATTATTTCAAAACTCAGATGTTTTTAAAAAAAGAAACACAAGCTATACCCTGGAAGAAAATATTTCCAAATCACGTATCTAAGGACTAATATCTAGAATATATATTGCAACTCTTAAAATTCAACACTATAAAAACAAACATTGCAATTTAAAAATGTGAAAGACATCCACAGATATTTCAGCAGGGAGGCTACAGAGACAGCAAAAACACACATGGAAAGATGTTCAACATCATTAGCCATTAGGGAAATGCAAACTAGAACACAAGGAGATATCACTACATACCTACTTAAACATCTAAAATAAAAAGTGACAATAACAAATATGCTTGCAAGGATGCAGAAAAACTGGGTCTCTCATACACTGCCAGTAGAAATGTAAAATGGCATAGACACTCTGGAAAACCGTCTGGTATTTTCTCAAAAAACTGAACACACACTTATGACTCAGAAATCTCACTATTGGGCATGTATCCAGAAAAAAAGGAAACTTATGTCCATACAAAAACCTGTACATGAAAAAGAAAAAAAGAAACAAAACCCCTGCACATGAGTGCTTATAACAACATTATTTGTGATAAACAAAAATTGGAAAAAACTAAAACACCCTTCAACAGGTGAAAAGGTAGAGAAACTGTGACACATGCATACCATGAAATACTACTTAGCAATGAAAAGGAATGGAATGCAAATTTCCAACACCAATCATAAATAAAGTCAAAAGATATCACACTAGAAAAAACAGCTGCAATTTATATCATGAAAGTGCTAAATTCCTTAATTCTACAAATCAGAGAAAAAAGTCCTATAAACCAATTTTCAAATGGGCAAAGTTCACAAACAAAACAATTCAAAGAAAAAGAAATACAACCATCTCAAACAAACTTCACCATCACTTTTAAGAGAAGTGCAAGTAAAAACTATAATGAGTTACAAATATTCACCTAATAATTTGAAATGATCAAAAAGTTTAATAACACAGCATTGCTGAGGCATAGGGAAATAAACACTCTCAACATAGCCGCTAGGATTATGAATTTGCACAAACCTTCTCTGGAGGGAAATTGGCAACATCTATCAAAATTTTAAACACACATTCTACTTCTAGGAATTTATCTTATAAAAACATTGGATATATTTAGACATGTGCATAGGGATATATATCACAGGACAATCTCTGTAATGCAGTTTTAATAGCAGGAAACTATCTAAATGTCAATCAACAGGAGAATATTTAATAAAGCACACTCCAATCAACTACATACTAAGTAGATGGTAAAAAAAGAATGAGGCAAATATGAGGATGAGAACTTTCTGGAACGACATAAAAGGAATTGAAAACAACACCTCTGGTTGAAATAAAAGTAGGAGAGGGACTTCCTTTTCACTATAAACTCTTGTAACTTTTGACTTTTGTATTAAGTAAAAATGTATTAAAATGCATTTTAATTACAATAAAAATTAAATATAATAATCACATGTTAGTGCAGAATATATAAACAGATCAGGAGAACAGAATAAGGTCTGGAAGAATATTCATTCAAAAAAAGTTTTGGAGAAAATAAGAGCCTTACTCTCATATAAATAAAAATAAAATCAAGAACTGATGCAAAAAAACCCACAAATGTCAAATAGAAAATGTAGGCGCTTGCAATTTACTCATCTAGACACAGGATAGGTCATCAAAAATCAGACAAAATCCATAAGTCACACTGTTTAATATAGGAAAAGCAATCAATATAATAAATAAAGAACAAAAACCACAGAGACATCTCAACAGAGAAAAAGCATTTAAACAAATTCCAACATACTTTCATGATTTTTAAAAATTCAACAAAAAGAATATCTATGAAAAAAAATCCACAGCTAACATCATACTCAATGGTAAAAGACTAGATGCTTTCCCTCTAAAGAGCAAGATTAAGAATGTCCACTCTTCAAATTCAATAGCACATGAAAAGGATTATACACCATGACCTAGTGGGGTTTATCGTGAAATGCTAGGATTAAAATATGACAATTAATCAATGTAAAATACCACATTAAAAGAATGGAAAAAAAAAAAAAAACGGAAAAAAACCAAAACACGTGACCATCTCATTTGATGCAGAAAATGCACCTGACAAAATTCAATACCCTTTCATGATAAAAATACTCAATAAACTAAAACTAGAAGGAAACTATCTCAACATAATTAAGACCATATACGAAAAACCCACAGCTAATGTCATACTGAATGGTAAAAGATTGAAAGCTTTTCCTCTGAGATCAGGAACAAAGTAACTTTCTATTCAACACATCATACTGTAAGTCCTAGCCAGAGCACTTAGGTAAGAAAAAGAAATAAAATGAAGTAAAATTATCTCTGTTCACAGACGACATGACATATATGTAGAAAACCTTAAAGATTCCACAAAAAACTAGTAAACAAATTCAGGAATGTTGCAGAACACAAAATTAACACTCAAAAAATCAGTTGCATTTCTATACACTAACAATGACCAATCTGAAAAGGAAATTAAGAAAATAATCCGATTTTCTATTATAGCATCAAAAAGGATGAAATACTTAGGAATAAACTTAACCAAGGAGGCAAAAGACTTAACATGCTGAAAATTACAAAGCATTGCTGAAAGAAACTAACACAAATAAATGGAAACACTTCCAGTGCTCATGGATGGGAAGACTTAATATTGTTAAAAAAAAGTCCATATTACCCAAAGTGATCTGCAGATTCAATATAATCCATATCAAAATCCCAATAGCATTTTCTGCAGAAATCGAAAAAAATCATCTTAAAATTCATCTGGAATTGAAAGGGACTCCGAGCAGCCAAACAATCTTGAAAAAAAAAAAAGTCAGAGGTCTCATATTTCCTGGTATCAAAACACATAACAAAGCTATAGTAATCAAAACAATATTGTACAAAAACAAACAAACAAAAAACAATGTGGTACTGACATAAAGATACATAGATCAAGGGAACAGAAAAGAGCCCAGAAATAAACCCTTGCACATAGGGTCAAATGATCTTTGCAACGGTGCTAAGACTACACAATGGGGAAAGAATAGTCTCTTCAACAAATTGTGTTAGAGAATCTGGATATCCATACACAAAATAACAAGGTTGGACCATTCCTTTACAGCATACACAAAAATGAATTCAAAATGAATTAAAGACCTGGAACTGTAAAACTTCTAGAAAAAAATATAGGGGAGACACTTCATGATACTGCATTTGGTAATGATTTCTTAGATATGACACCAAAAGCACAGGCAACAAAAGCAAAAACAGACACTTGAGGCTACATCAAACTTAAAAACGTATTCACATAAACACACCATTGTAAAGCAATTATACTCCAATAAAGATGTTAGGAAAAAAAAAACTGTATTCACATAAATGGAAACAACAGAGTGAAAAGGCAATCTATGGAATGGCAGAAAATATTTAGAAATCATATCTGATCGGTGTTCTTTTTGTTTGTTTGTTTTGATTAATTTATTTTTGGCTGTGTTGGGTCTTCGTTCCTGCGCGCGGGCTTTCTCTAGTTGCGGCGAGCGGGGGCTACTCTTTGTTGCAGTGTGCGGGCTTCTCATTGCAGTGGCTTCTCTTGTTGTGGAGCATGGGCTCTAAGCGTGGGGGTTTCAGCAGTTGTGGCACGCAGGCTCAGCAGTTGTGGTGCACGGGCTTAGTTGCTCCACAGCATGTGGAATTTTCCTGGACCAGGGCTCGAACCCGTGTCCCCTGCATTGGCAGGCGGATTCTTAACCACTGAGTCACCAGGGAAGTCCTGATCAGGGTTTAATATTCAGAATAAATTAAAAACACTTACAACTCAACAACAGAAAAACAAATAATCCAATTAAAAAAATGGGCAAAGGACCTGAATAGAGATTTCTCCAAAGATATACAAATGGACAACAAATACGTGAATAGATGCTCAACATTATGAATCATCAGAGAAATGCAAATCAAAAGCACAACAAGATATTACTTCAAAACCATTAGGATACCCACCATTAAAAAACAACAAAAACAGAAAATAAGTGTTGGAGAGAATGTGGAGAATCTGGAACCCCCTGTACACTGTTAGTGGGAATGTTAAATGGCATAGCCATTATGGAAAACATGGCTGTACCATGTATGGTGGTTCCTCAAAAAATTAAAAATAGAACTACCATATGATCCAACACTCTCACTTTTGGACATAAATCCAAACGAACTGAAAACAGGATCTCAGCTATTTGCACAATCATGTTCATAGCAGCATTATTCACAACAATCGAGAGGTGGAAGCAACCTAAATGTCCATCCAGGTGAATGGTTAACCAAATGTGGTACATGCATACAACAGAATATTAATTAGCCTTAAAAAGGAAGGAAATTCTGTCACACACTACAATACAGATGAAACTTAAGGGCACTGTGTTAAAGGAAATAAGCCAGTCACAAAAAGATAAGTACTGTATAATTCCACTTATATGAAGTACTTAAGTAGTTAAATTCTTAGAAATGAAAGCGCAATGGTGGTTACCAGGGGCTGGGGGGAAGGAGAAATGGGGAGTTGTTTTTTGGGTACAGAGTTTCAGGTTTTTGTTTTTTGTTTTTTTTAACATCTTTATTGGAGTATAATTGCTTTACAATGGTGTGTTAGTTTCTGCTTTATAACAAAGTGAATCAGCTATACATATACATATATCCCCATATCTCCTCCCTCTGGCGTCTCCCTCCCACCCTCCCTATCCTACCCCTCTAGGCGATCACAAAGCACCGAGCTGATCTCCCTGTGCTATGCAGCTGCTTCCCACTAGCTATCTATTTTACATTTGGTAGTGTATATATGTCCGTGCCACTCTCTCACTTCGTCCCAGCTTACCCTTCCCCCTCCTTGTGTCCTCAAGCCCATTCTCTATGTCTGCGTCTTGAAGATAAAAAAGTTCTAGAGTTCTGTTGCACAATATGAATATACTTAACAGTACTGAAATGTACACTTAAAAATGGTTAAAAGAGAAATATTTTTACAATTTAAAAACATTTTTAAGGAAATTAGACATATCCCACTAAAAATAATTATATACCAACCTGCAAAAGAATGAAGTACTGATGCATGCTGTAACATGGGTGAACCTTAAAAACATTATGCAAGTGAAAGCCAGTCACAAAAAGGCCATATATTATATGATTCCATTAATATGAAATAGCCAGAATAGGCAAATCCATAGAGACAGAAAGACAATTAATGGTTTTCAGGGGCTGGGAGGAGGGGCAAATGGGAGTGACTGCTAATCAGTATGGTGTTTCTTTTGGGGGTGATTAAATTTTTTTAATTAAATAGTAGTGATGGGTACACAACTCCATGAATATACTAAAAACCATTGAATTGTATGCTTTAACAGGGTGAAGCTGTTACTTGAAAATCCAAACACCATAAGAGTAATAACAGAGTTGACAGCTTAACTGTTTTCAACTTCTGTGTAATGAAAGATATTAGAAATTACATAATAAGATCTGTAACAGACCAAGATAAAATATTTACAACATATAATAGAGGGCTGGCTAGTATGCAATACATACAAAGTACAAACCAATAAAAAAAGAAATATAGAGACTAGAAAAATGAGCAAAGAATATAAACAAGCAATTCATGGATGACAAATGGTTAATAATCATTAAAATGTTTGGCTTCAGCAGTAAGCAAAATACATAAATTAAAACAAGATGATTTTCATTTTATCAGTTTATAAAAATTATTTAAAGTATTGATAAAACTGTGGATAATAGGCACTTTCATAACAATGTTGTTGGTCGGAGTGTAAACTTCTTTGGGGGGCGGGGGATGAAATTTGATAGCAAATTAGAAGTATGCATATCCTTTGACCTAGCAAAATTATTTTAAATTTTAAAAAATACTCACATAATTATACAAAAATATATACTCATATATAAGGATGTTTGCTGGAAGAGGAGCAAAAAATAGAAACAACCCATACATTCATGGAAAGGAGAAAACTTAAGTTTACGACTATACTATGATACATTCTGTAGGAGTTCAAAGAAATAACATGATCTACGTGAGAAAGTTTTTATAATGTACTATGATGTTAAATACAATTCAGAAGATCTGGAGTGTGGAAAAATCTCTATTTTTTATAAGCATCCTCAGTAATTCTGACTCAACTACTCCACAAGACAAAAATGTTAAATTCATGCTCCCTGGTAAATATAATCTCTTTAATTTTTATCCTTAGGTTATGCCTTTTAGTTTACTTTCCCTTGTGTTTTCTAAGATGAACTATATATGTTTGACTCCTCTACTAGATCATGAAATCCTTGAATAACCATGTCTTATTTTTTCTCAGAAACCAGAATGATGCTTGGCACAAAAAGGAACTTAATAAATATTAGTTAAATGAATAAATTTTTTAAAAATCAAAAATATTATATATTTGTATCTATGTTGTCTAAAACATTGGGAGGAATAGATGGAGAAGACTGTACTTTCATGACCATGGGTATTTACAAAAAAATGAAAACATGCTTTATTATGATCTTTGTTCTTTTGGAACGTTTTACAGTGGCTTGATCCGTATGGAAAGGATAAAAATGAACAAAAAAAAAGAACTAAAGAAAAAATAACCAATAAAATAATCCTCTATAACTTCATTTTATATTTCTCTTCTATTTATGTAATTTTAGAACTTTAAACTTTTTACTTATAATTTTTTCCCTATTGTTTTTGAGGAGTCTTAGAATCTTCATCTTATTGTTAAGGTCTCTTTATATCTTATAAAATACCATAAGTTATTTTCTTTAAGGCAAACAAGATTTTGCTCCCCACAAATATCAGAAAATCAGGGAGATTTTGAGATTAACTACACATACTTGTCATTTCAACAGAATGAATTTAGCAAACACCTGAAATCTACGCTGGGTTGAAAAAAACTTAATTCCTCTTTAATATACTTAGGTATTGAGTTATGAAGGGTTTATAATTTTAACACCTTAAAAAAAAAATTCTAGGACTTCCCTGGTGGTGCAGTGGTTAAGAATCCGCCTGCCAATGCAGGGGACACGGGTTCAAGCCCTGGTCCGGGAAGATCCCACATGCTGCAGAGCAACTAAGCCCATGCACCACAACTACTGAGCCTGCACTCTAGAGCCCGCAAGCCACAACTACTGAAGCCCGCGTGCCTAGAGCCATGCTTCGCAACAAGAGAAGTCGCCGCAATGAGAAGCCTGCTCGCCGCAACTAGAGAAAGCCCACGCGCTGCAAGGAAGACCCAACGCAGCCAATAAATAAATAAATAAATAAATTTATTAAAAAAAAAAATTCTAGTGACTAAGATCTAGAGGTGCTAAATCAGAATTCCTCACATGTACTGTGAATTTCACACAGGTCCAAACTGATCTATTGAAATAAAACTCCATTTACAGTATGTACTGGTAAAAATTATCATGTAAAATTAAAATGTCAAACCCTCTTTCAATGTATGTATGAAATACAAAAGAATTTACTGTATGAATTCACTGTATGGAGTAGCTCTCCATACAGTAAATTTCAACACAGTGATCCCACCTGTAGATCCAATGAATTCTACTGGAAAAATAAAAAAAATCAAGAAGACTTCACTATATAAAGATGAGAGCAAAAGATGTTATAAAATTGCAAAATTATTTTAAAGAACAATTTTTAAAATACTTTCATTTATTTTTAATATATTATGTTATACAGGAGCATTGGCTTTGGAAGCAAACTTAGTTATTTTCAAATCCTGACACCTTCCCCTCATCTCTGTGAATTACCTTCTTCAGATCTCAGCTACTACCACTTTCATAAAATTTAGGCTATTGGTCTAACCGTCCAAAGCTGTTTGGAGGCTTAAACGAGATAACAGATATAAAACTCCTAGCTTAATGCTTGTCAGAGTAGGAAATAATTTTTAGTTGTGTATCTAATTTCTCTCCTCATGTATTAAAGACTTTATAATAATTTTAACTGATCCTTAAAAAATTCTCTACAGTAAATATATCAGTTTAATTAAATGTTATTCTATAATTGGATATTTAAGCTATTTCTAATTTTTATACTGGAAATAATGTTGCAATGAATATTCTTAGGCTTTGAGTTCCCAAAGGTGGAACTAATAGATCAAAAAGTATTTTTAAGCTCTTGCTGCATATTGCCAAAATGTACTCTCAAAGAGCTGTATTATAGTTTATATTGCTACCAGCAATGAACACAACATTTTAACACATCTCATGGATACTGTATAAAAATTCATATATATTTTAATGTAAGCTATAGACAAGATATAAAACCTCATTATTGACTTATTTTGAATTTTGGTTAAGAACTAGTGAAATTCAGTATCTTTTCATGTTTCCTAGCTGCACTTCCTCTTTAATAATTTACATTTTCATACACTGTCTAATAGAGTCTTAGTATCCTACCCCATATTGATTTGTGAGTTCTTTCCTTCAGTCTTATATTTGATTCAAATATTTTTATTCGGTATTTACTTTGACACTTGGGCTTTAAAAAAAAAAAACAAAAAAACTGATGCATAGGGGTTTGACATTTATATGTAATCAACTCCATCATTTCCTTTTGAAACTGCTAATTTTACATTTAAACTTTACATGGAGAGGTGGTGAAAAGAAACACAAAATGCCACGAGTACTTACAGATAAGTGATTTTCCCCTCTAATTCATATCTTATGTAATAAAATAATTTTAAAATTAATAAGAGCAGAAATAAAATATTCAAAACTACAGCACCAAAATAAACAATGAAACAGAATTCTAAGAACTGCAGAGAACATGTAGAGGTGATAAATTGAATTTGTTTTGTTAAAATAATTCAGCCTTTTTATTTTTACCTACCTTAAATTGATTTAATTCTAATAATACATTCAACATCCAGCTTCTTTTAAACTGCAAAATCCCCATCTTTGGCATATCTAAGGCTTATTTACATTTTAGTGTTAATAAGTTTAGCAAGAGTAGTGCCAAAAAACTAGAATGACTAATTGCCACTCAAAACCATTGGGGACATCTGCAAGCACTGTCAACACCGAAATAGTAAGGCTCAAGAAAGGGAATGGCAGTCCAGTGGTTAGGACTCTGCAATTCTACTGCAAGGGGCACGGGTTCGATCCCTGGTCAGGGAACTAAGGTCCCATATGCCACAAGGCGGCCACAAAAAAAAAAGAGAGAGAAAAAAGGGAATGGCTTAAAATTACCTTCCAATCACCCAGATTTCTAACAACAAAACTTCTGTTTTAAAAAAAGCAAAGAAACAGAATGCCAAAAATGGGTTCTCCCTTTGTTGTACCATCCTACCTGTACCACCATTACCACAACCAAGTCCTCCAGCTGGCTGGTCTGCAGCTTGTATGGTAACTCAACTTGTGCTGGGAAGACTGGACCAAAGTGCTGTAGGATTCATTGACAAATTCTGAAACGCTACATTTCAAGCACTATATATACTACATGTTTGATCTTTAAATTTCATCCCAATAAAGTCTTATATGTTGGATTTCTCTGTAAAACTATACTTGCTTGCTTCTGAACCTAAATGGCTGGCTCATTAATCTCACAATTAAAATTTTTAATGTCATATTTACAATTATACACAAGGATTCTTTACTGATTCTGATCATCAAGATTCCTTCCCAACAACAACAAAGTCCATCATTCTAGTTCCCAAGATAACAATCAAGAACACAAAGATTCATTTATTAAAAACACAATAGGGAGATTAACCAAGATGGTGGAGTAGAAGGACGTGCTCTCACTCCCTCTTGCGAGAGCACCAGAATCACAACTGGCTGCTGGACAATCATTGACAGGAAGACACTGGACTTCACCAAGGAGGATACCCCACGTCCAAGGACAGAGGAGAAGCCACAGTGAGACGGTAGGAGGGGCGCAATCAGAGTAAAATCAAATCCCATAACTGCTGGGTGGGTGACTCACAGACTGGCGAACACTTATACCACAGAAGTCCACCCACTGGAGTGAAGGTTCTGAGCCCCACATCAGGCTTCCCAACCTGGGGGTCCGGCAACGGGAGGAGGAATTCATAGAGAATCAGACTTTGAAGCCTAGTGGGAATTGATTGCAGGACTTCAACAGGACTGGGGGAAACAGAGACCCCACTCTTGGAGGGTGCACACGGAATAGTGTGCGCATCGGGACCCGGGGGAAGGAGCAGTGACCCTGGGGGAGACTGAACCAGACCTACCTGCTAGTGTTGGAGGGTCTCCTGCAGAGGCGGGGGCTGGCTCTGTTTCACCGTGGAGACAAGGACAGTGGCAGCGGAGGTTCTGGGAAGTACTCCTTGGCGTGAGCCCTCCCAGAGTCTGCCATTAGCCCCACCAAAGAGCCCAGGTAGGCTCCAGTGTTGGGTTGCCTCAGGCAAAACAACCAACAGGGAGGGAACCCAGCCCCACCTATCAACAGTCAAGTGGCTTAGTTTTACGGAGCTCTGACCGCCACAGCAACAGTCAGCTCTACCCACCACCAGAGCCTCCCATCAAGCCTGTTAGATAGCCTCAACCACCAGAGGGCAGAGAGCAGAAGCAAGAAAAACTACAATCCTGCAGCATGTGGAACAAAAACCACATTTACAGAAAGATAGACACGATGAAAAGGCAGAGGGCTATATACCAGATGAAGGAACAAGAAAAAACCCCAGAAAAACAACTAAACGAAGTGGAGATAGGCAACCTTCCAGAAAAAGAATTCAGAATAATGATAGTGAAGATGATCCAGGACCTCGGAATAAGAATGGAGGCAAAGATTGAGAAGATGCAAGAAATGATTAACAAAGACCTAGAAGAATTAAAGAACAAACAAACAGAGATGACCAATACAATACCTGAAATGAAAACTACACTAGAAGGAATCAATAGCAGAATAACTGAGGCAGAAGAACGGATAAGTGACCTGGAAGACAGAATGGTGGAATTCACTGCTGAGGAACAGACTAAAGAAAAAAGAATGAAAAGAAATGAAGACAGCCTAAGAGACCTCTGGGACAACATTAAACACAACAACATTCACATTATACGGGTCCCAGAAGGACAAGAGAGAGAGAAAGGACCAGAGAAAATATTTGAAGAGATTATAGTCGAAAACTTCCCTAACATGGGAACAGAAATAGCCACCCAAGTCCAGGAAGCACAGAGAGTCCCATACAGGATAAACCCAAGGAGAAACACGCCGAGACACATAGTAATCAAAGTGGCAAAAATTAAAGACAAAGAAAAATTATTGAAAGCAGCAAGGGAAAAACGACAAATAACATACAAGGGAACTCCCATAAGGTTAACAGCTGATTTCTCAGCAGAAACTCTACAAGCCAGAAGGGAGTGGCATGATATACTTAAAGTGATGAAAGGGAAGAACCTACAACCAAGATTACTCTACCTGGCAAGGATCTCATTTAGATTTGATGGAGAAATCAAAAGCTTTACAGACAAGCAAAAGCTAAGAGAATTCAGCACCACCAAACCAGCTCTACAACAAATGCTAAAGGAACTTCTCTAAGTGGGAAACACAAGAGAAGAAAAGGACCTACAAAAACAAACCCAAAACAATTAAGAAAATGGTCATAGGAACATACATATTGATAATTACCTTAAACGTGAATGGATTAAATGCACCAACCAAAAGACACAGGCTTGCTGAATGGATACAAAAACAAGACCCATCTATATGCTGTCTACAAGAGACCCACTTCAGACCTAGGGACACATACAGACTGAAAGCGAGGGGATGGAAAAAGATATTCCATGCAAATGGAAATCAAAAGAAAGCTGGAGTAGCTATACTCATATCAGATAAAATAGACTTTAAAATAAAGAATGTTACAAGAGACAAGGAAAGACACTACATAATGATCAAGGGATCAATCCAAGAAGAAGATATAACAATTAGAAATATATATGCACCCAACATAGGAGCACCTCAATACATAAGGCAACTGCTAACAGCTATAAAAGAGGAAATCGACAGTAACACAATAATAGTGGGGGACTTTAACACCTCACTTACACCAATGGACAGATCATCCAAAATGAAAATAAATAAGGAAACAGAAGCTTTAAATGACACAATAGACCAGATAGATTTAATTGATATTTATAGGACATTCCATCCAAAAACAGCAGATTACACATTCTTCTCAAGTGCACGCGGAACATTCTCCAGCACAGATCACATCTTGGGTCACAAATCAAGCCTCAGTAAATTTAAGAAAACTGAAATCATATCAAGCATCTTTTCTGACCACAACGCTATGAGATTCGAAATGAATTACAGGGAAAAAAACACAACCACATGAAAGCTAAACAATACGTTACTAAATAACCAAGAGATCACTGAAGAAATCAAAGAGGAAATCAAAAAATACCTAGAGACAAATGACAATGAAAACACGACGACCCAAAACCTATGGGATGCAGCAAAAGCAGTTCTAAGAGGGAAGTTTATAGCTATACAAGCCTACCTCAAGAAACAAGAAAAATCTCATGTAAACAATCTAACCTTACACCTAAAGAAACTAGAGAAAGAAGAACAAACAAAACCCAAAGTTAGCAGAAGGAAAGAAATCATAAAGATCAGAGTGGAAATAAATGAAATAGAAACAAAGAAAACAATAGCAAAGATCAATAAAACTAAAAGCTGGTTCTTTGAGAAGATAAACAAAATTGATAAGCCATTAGCCAGACTCATCAAGAAAAAGAGGGAGAGGACTCAAATCAATAAAATCAGAAATGAAAAAGGAGAAGTTACAACAGACACCGCAGAAATACAAAGCATCCTAAGAGACTACTACAAGCAACTTTATGCCAATAAAATGGACAACCTGGAAGAAATGGACAAATTCTTAGAAAGGTATAACCTTCCAAGACTGAACCAGGAAGAAACAGAAAATATGAACAGACCAATCACAAGTAATGAAATTGAAACTGTGATTAAAAATCTCCCAACAAACAAAAGTCCAGGACCAGATGGCTTCACAGGTGAATTCTATCAAACATTTAGAGAAGAGCTAACACCTATCCTTCTCAAACTCTTCCAAAAAATTGCAGAGGAAGGAACACTCCCAAACTCATTCTATGAGGCCACCATCACCCTGATACCAAAACCAGACAAAGACACTACAAAAAAGAAAATTACAGACCAATATCACTGATGAATATAGATGCAAAAAACCTCAACAAAATACTAGCAAACAGAATCCAACAACACATTAAAAGGATCATACACCACGATCAAGTGGGATTTATCCCAGGGATGCAAGGATTCTTCAATATATGCAAATCAATCAATGTGATACACCATATTAACAAATTGAAGACTAAAAACCATATGATCATCTCAATAGATGCAGAAAAAGCTTTTGACAAAATTCAACACCCATTTATGATAAAAACTCTCCAGAAAGTGGGCATAGAGGGGACCTACCTCAACATAATAAAGGCCATATATGACAAACCCACAGCAAACATCATTCTCAATGGTGAAAAACTGAAAGCATTTCTTCTAAGATCAGGAACAAGACAAGGATGTCCACTCTCACCACTATTATTCAACATAGTTCTGGAAGTCCTAGCCACGGCAATCAGAGAAGAAAAAGAAATAAAAGGAATACAAATTGGAAAAGAAGAAGTAAAACTGTCACTGTTTGCAGATGACGTGATACTATACATAGAGAATCCTAAAACTGCCACCAGAAAACTGCTAGAGCTAATTAATGAATATGGTAAAGTTGCAGGATACAAAGTTAATGCACAGAAATCTCTTGCATTCCTATACACTAATGATGAAAAATCTGAAAGAGAAATTATGGAAACACTCCCATTTACCATTGCAACAAAAAGAATAAAATACCTAGGAATAAACCTACCTAGGGAGACAAAAGACCTGTATGCAGAAAACTATAAGACACTGATGAAAGAAATTAAAGATGATACCAACAGATGGAGAGATATACCATGTTCTTGGATTGGAAGAATCAACATTATGGAAATGACTATATTACCCAAAGCAATCTACCAATTCAATGCAATCCCTATCAAATTACCAATGGCATTTTTTACGGAGCTAGAACAAATCATCTTAAAATTTGTATGGGGACACAAAAGACCCCGAATAGCCAAAGCAGTCTTGAGGGAAAAAAGCAGAGCTGGAGGAATCAGACTCCCTGACTTCAGACTATACTACAAAGCTACAGTAATCAAGACAATATGGTACTGGCACAAAAACAGAAACATAGATCAATGGAACAAGATAGAAAGCCCAGAGATAAACCCACGCACCTATGGTCAACTAATCTATGACAAAGGAGGAAAAGATATACAATGGAGAAAAGACAGTCTCTTCAATAAGTGGTGCTGGGAAAACTGGACAGCTACATGTAAAAGAATGAAATTAGAATACTCCCTAACACCATACACAAAAATAAACTCAAAATGGATTAGAGACCTAAATGTAAGACTGGACACTATAAAACTCTTAGAGGAAAACATAGGAAGAACACTCTTTGACATAAATCACAGCAAGATCTTTTTTGATCCACCTCCTAGAGTAATGGAAATAAAAACAAAAATAAACAAATGGGACCTAATGACACTTCAAAGCTTTTGCACAGCAAAGGAAACCATAAACAAGACGAAAAGACAACCCTCAGAACGGGAGAAAATATTTGCAAACGAATCAACGGACAAAGGATTAATCTCCAAAATATATAAACAGCTCATGCAGCTCAATATTAAAGAAACAAACACCCCAATCCAAAAATGGGCAGAAGACCTAAATAGACATTTCTCCAAAGAAGACATACAGACGGCCAAGAAGCACATGAAAAGATGCTCAACATCACTAATTATTAGAGAAATGCAAATCAAAACTACAATGCGGTATCACCTCACACCAGTTAGAATGGGCATCATCAGAAAATCTACAAACAACAAATGCTGGAGAGGGTGTGGAGAAAAGGGAACCCTCTTGCACTGTTGGTGGGAATGTAAATTGATACAGCCATTATGGAGAACAATATGGAGGTTCCTTAAAAAACTAAAAATAGAATTACCATATGACCCAGCAATCCCACTACTGGGCATATACCCAGAGAAAACCGTAATTCAAAAAGACACATGCACCCGAATGTTCATTGCAGCACTATTTACAATAGCCAGGTCATGGAAGCAACCTAAATGCCCATCAACAGACGAATGGATAAAGAAGTTGTGGTACATATATACAATGGAATATTACTCAGCCATAAAAAGGAACGAAATTGAGTCATTTGTTGAGACGTGGATGGATCTAGAGACTGTCATACAGAGTGAAGTAAGTCAGAAAGAGAAAAACAAATATCGTATATTAACGCATGTATGTGGAACCTAGAAAAATGGTACAGATGAGCCAGTTTGCAGGGCAGAAGTTGAGACACAGATGTAGAGAACAGACATATGGACACCAAGGGGGGAAAACTGCGGTGGGGTGGGGATGGTGGTGTGCTGAATTGGGCGATTGGGATTGACATGTATACACTTATGTGTATAAAACTGATGACTAATAAGAACCTGCAGTATAAAAAAACAAACAAACAAAACAACTAATACTAAACTTTCATTGGGTTATTTGTATGGAAATATGTTAATATAAATGTTTCAGACATTACATGAAATTTCTATAAATCTTATATGTTCTGGTATAATGTTATAAGTCATAATCCTAGTTATTACTTTAAAATGTATATCTCAGAAATAACTAATTTTCTTGTCAACTGCATTATTATGAACTTTCATCAAATCTTTAACCGTGGTCATTTTTAAGTCTTTTGTCATTTACAGACAGTTCTGGGTGTACTCTGATGCTTTTGCAACTATGTTCCCATAAAAGGGTTTCATCTTCAAGGAATTCATGGAAAAGACTCTGACAAGTACAGGTTTCTGGTAACTGACTGTACTGCTGAACTGAATGAATAAGCATTTTCAGAACTCTAATGAAAAACTGATGAACTCATAAAAGTGCTAACAAAAGATCAAATGAAAAAAAAAATTAATTACATGGGACTGAGTGAACTGATGAGGATGAGTATAATTTTTGTGACTTTCTGTTTGAATTAAAAAAAAAAAATCCCACAAGGACTCAGAGGCAAAGAATATACAAATCAATTTTCACTGCAAAGTAAAGGAGCTGTTACAGTGGAGGATTACTGGACTGAATGTCAATATTATGACATAGTATGAGTGTGTTTCATGTTTGGTAATTGCAATCATTGTTGCTTTTGTTGTGGTCATCCATGTACAATGCTTGGTGTCAGTCTATTTATCTCTTGTAAAAATAAAATACAGTGTGTGTGTGTGGAAAAAAAAAAAAAGAAGACTACCTGAGACCAGATTAGAGGAGTGCAGGCCCTGCGCACACCCTAATCTTGTCAGCAACCCCACCCTTGGGAAGCACTGCTATAAAACTCCTTATCAAATCCTACTGGGTTGGGACATATAGTTTTTCGAGGCAGGAGTCTGCTGTGTCCCCCTTTGCCTGGCAAAGTAATAAAGCTATATTTTTCTACTTTACCCCCCCAAAAAAATAAAATAAAATAAATTTTAAAAAAACACAATAGATGGCTTCAGGCTTCTGGGCCACTTATACAAATGATAATAAAAATATTAAATTAAATTCACCAGATAAAAAGATTATCTACAAGGGGATGTAGATTTAGAAGTAAATTTTAGATTTTGTTTTGAAAGTCAGAAATCAGTGCTGCTCTCCAAAAAAAAATTGCAGAGGAAGGAGCACTTCCAAATTCATTCTATAAGGCCACCATCACCCTGATACCAAAATCAGACAAAGATACCACAAAAAAAGAAAATTACAGGCCAGTATCATTGATGGACACAGACGCAAAAAGCCTCAACAAAATACTAGCAAACCGAATCCAGCAATACATTAAAAGGATTATACACCATGATCAAGTGGGATTTATCCCAGGGATGCAAGGATTTTTCAATATCTGCAAATCAATCAGTGTGATACACCACATGAACAAACTGAAGAATTAAAAACCATATGATCATCTCAATAGATGCAGAAAAAGCTTTTGATAAAATTCAACATCCATTTATGATAAACACACTCCAGAAACTGGGCATAGAGGAAACATACCTCAACATACTAAAGGCCATATATGACAAACCCACAGCTAACATCATACTCAATGGGGAAAAGCTGAAAACATTTCCTCTAAGATCAGGAACAAGACAAGGATGTTCACGCTCACCACTTTTATTCAACATAATTTTGGAAGTCCTAGCCCAGCAAACAAAGAAAAAAAAGAAATAAAAAGAATCCAAAGTGGAAAAGAAGAAGTAAAATTATCACTGTTTACAGATGACATGATACTATACATAGAAAATCCTAAAGATGCTACCAGAAAACTACTAGAGCTCATCAATGAATGTGGTGAAGCTGCAAGCTACAAAATCAATACACAGAAATCTGTTGCATTTCTATACACTAAGAACGAAAGGTCAGAAAGAGAAATTAAGGAAACAATCCCATTTACCATTGCATCAAAAGAATAAAATACTTAGTAATAAACCTACCTATGGAGGCAAAAGACCTGTACTCCGAAAACTATAAGATGCTGATGAAAGACATTGAAAATGACACAAATGGAAAGATATACCATGTTCTTGGACTGGAAGAACCAATAGTGTCAAAATGACTATTACTACCCAAGGCAATCTACAGATTCAATGTAATTCCTATCAAATTACCAATTGCATTTTTCACCTAACTAGAACAAAAAAATTTTATAATTTGTATGGAAACACAAAAGACCCCGAATAGCAAAAGCCATCCTGAGAAAGAAAAACGAAGCTGGAGGAATCAGGCTCCCTGACGTCACACCATACTACAAAGCTGCAGTAATCAAAACAGTATGGTACTGGCACAAAAACAGAAATACAGATCAATGGAACAGAACAGAAAGCCCAGAAATAAATCCACACACACAGTCAATTAATCCACAACAAAGGAGGCAAGAATATACAATGCAGAAAAGACAGTCTCTTCAATAAGTGGTACTGGAAACAATGGACAGCTACATGTAAAAGAATGAAATTACAACATTCTCTAACACCATACACAAAAATAAACTCAAAATGGATTAAAGACCTAAATGTAAGACCTGATACTATAAAACTCCTAGAGGAAAACATAGGCAGAACACTCTCTGACATAAATTACAGCAATATCTTTTTGGATCCATCTCCTAGAGTAATGGAAATAAAAACAAAAATAAACAAATGGGACCTAATCAAACTTACCAGCTTTTGCACAGCAAAGGAAACCATAAACAAAACAAAAAGACAGGCTTCCCTGGTGGCACAGTGGTTGA
This sequence comes from Eubalaena glacialis, assembly GCF_028564815.1. Taxonomy (NCBI): domain Eukaryota; kingdom Metazoa; phylum Chordata; class Mammalia; order Artiodactyla; family Balaenidae; genus Eubalaena; species Eubalaena glacialis. The sequence continues at coordinate 68,153,130 of NC_083717.1, forward strand.
GAATCCACCTGCCAATGCAGGGGACATGGGTTCGAGCCCTGGTCCAGGGGAATCCCACATGCCATGGAGCAACAAAGCCCGTGCACCACAACTACTGAGCCTGCACTCTAGAACCCACGAGCCACAACTACTGAAGCCTGTGCACCTGGAGCCTGTGCTCCACAACAAGAGAAGCCATCCCACTGAGAAGCCTGTGCAATGCAACGAAGAGAAGCCCCCGCTCACCGCAACTAGAGAAACCCTGCATGCAGCAATGCAGACCCAACGCAGCCAAAAATAAAATAAATGAATTAAAAAAAAAAAAAGGCAATCTACAGAATGGGAGAAAATATTTGCAAACGATGTGACTGACAAGGGATTAATCTCCGAAATATACAAACAGCTCATACAGCTCAACGGCAAAAAAAAAAACCAAACAACCCAATCAAAAAATGGGCAGAAGACCTAAAAAGACATTTCTCCAAAAAAGACAAACAGATGGCCAAGAGGCACATGAAAAGATGCTCAATATCGCTAATTATTAGAGAAATGCAAAGCAAAACTACAATGAGGTATCACCTCACATTGGTCAGAATGGCCATCATCAAAAAAATCTACAAATAATAAATGCTGGAGAGGGTGTGGAGAAAAAGGAACCTTCCTACACTGTTGGTGGGAATGTAAATTGACATAGCCGCTATGGAGAACAGCAAGGAGGTTCCTTAAAAAACTAATAATAGAGCTACCATATTATCCAGCAATCCCACTCCTGGGCATATATCTGGAGAAAACCATAATTCGAAAAGACAAATGCACCGCAATGTTCATTGCAGCACTGTTTACAATAGCCAAGAATGGCTAGCAACCTAACTGTCCATCAAGAGATGAATGGATAAAGAAGATGTGGTATATATACACAATGGAATATTACTCAGCTATAAAAAAGAATGAAATAATGCCATTTGCAACAACATGGATGGACCTAGAGATTATCATACTAAGTGAAGTAAGCCAGACAGAGAAAGACAAATATCATATGATATCACTTATATGAGGAATCTAAAAAAAAGGATACAAATGAACTTATCTACAAAACAGAAATGGACTCTCAAACATAGAAAACAAACTAATGGTTGCCAAGGGGAGGAGGGGAGCGGGATAAATTAGGAGTTTGGGATTAAAATATACACACTACTATACATAAAATAGATAACTAACAAGGACCTACTGTATAGCACAGGGAACTATACTCAGTATCTTGTAATAACATATAATTGAGGAGAATGTAAAAAAAAGAATATATATATTTATATACATGTGTGTATAACTGAATCACTTTACTATGTACCTGAAACTAACACAACATTGTAAATCAACTATATTTGAATAAAAATTTAAAAAATAAAAATAAAGATAAATAAAATACCAATTTATAATACTTAATGGACACTAGTTTATGGTGATACTGTTGTATACAACAACAAATGTAATTAAAACGCACAAGCAATAAATTAGTCAAATTAGCCAAAGTTTAAAATAAATAAGTAAATTCTCTCTACATCTCTTAAAAAAGAAAAGAAAAGAAACCAGTGCTGCCAAGTTAGGAAGAAAAGTTCCTAGGGAAGAAACCTGCCTACAGAAAAAAATTAGTGCTTTTGATTTCCTAAAATTCAAGTACAGAAGAGCACAGCTTGTGTTGAATTGTTAGAAGGCAAATTTTCTAAAAGCAGAGTAGAGTAAATCATAAAACCTCTGAATGCCCTTCCCAATACTTATCGGAGTCTGTGTCCTTGAATTTGCATCACCTGATCTTTAGGCACTGGCTATTAGGCATGTGGAGGAAGGCAAACTCAATTATAAAAAATGAGAAGAGAAGGAAACTGTGAAATCTAATCCAATGCCAGTCGAGCCCTTGGCAGAAAACACTGGTAACCAATGTTATTAAGATGTAGCAGAAACCTTACTCGCACTGCACAAAACAAGATGGATCGTTTTAACTACTTAGGAGTGCTGAAGCATCTGCTGCCTTGTTTCCTAAGGCAAAAAACCAAGTGCATATATATAAAACATATATATATTAATTCAAATCTTTTCTATAAATTATTCATACATCTTCCCAAGCCTAAAATAATTATAATTTTCTATATACAAATGTTCTACTTTAAAAAGGAAACAGACTGACCTAGCTTTCTAAAATACTGAAACTATAAACCCTATACACCTAGGTTGTTGGACATCCCTAGGAAATACCAATACACCGTCCCACATCAAATTAAATTATAACTACTTGTAACAGAACTCAGGAAAATCAAATATGTAACCCAGAGAAGAGATATTTGTGGTGTTTAACGGAAAAGATTGTTTGACAAACATTAAAACTTAAATAGAAACCACCTTCCAAGACGTAAAAAAAGAGGGAGGGAGGGATAAATTGGGAGACTGGGATTGACATATACACATTACTATATATAAAATAGATAAGAACCAGTAGTATAGCACAGGGAACTCTACTCAATACTCTGTAATGACCTATACGGGAAAAGGATCTAAAAAAAAGTGGATATATGTATAACTGATTCACTTTGCTGTAAAGCAGAAACTAACACAACATTTTAAATCAACTATACTCCAACAAAAATTAATTTTAAAAAAGACTTAAAAAAAGAGAAAGACAAAGAAATAAGTGACTTGTTTCATGACAAACTGAAGAATGACATCCATATGACCAATTATAATGTCTCAGTGTTTCAGATTCTTCAGTATGTAGCATCCAAATACTTTGCAAAAAACATTAAAACAGACTTTATTGTATTTAAATAAATTGGAGAGCTAATAATTGTTTACTGTGGTTACCACATAAGAGGTTCATAGCTCTGTATATTATGGGAATATACAGATGAATGCAGCAGAGCTGATTTTGAGGAACTAACAACAACAAAATGTTATTAAGAGCATGCAGGAAAGTGAAATTGATTTGGATTGGGGAAGAACAGACAGATGTAAGGGGGACATCTTAGAAGGATTAATGGAAAAGGTTTTTAAAAGCATTTGAAATGGACCTCATAGAACAAACAGGATTTTAATACTAACAGACAAAAATACACAGTAAATCAAGCATTTTACTTTACAACCACCTTTACTTCATCTCCCAATTAATGAAAAGAATTCTCTTTAATATGTGTTCCAAAATGAATAAAGACCTTAACATTACTTATTGTTAAAGAAATAATAACAAGATGATTATAAAAATGGATAAGAATTATCTAATAAAATGGGGGAATACCAAAACTATTGTTTTGATTTTAGTTAGAAACATGAACCATGCATACAAACATTCAGCTTACACTAGAACACCTTAAACTCTGTTTAAATCTAGTGCTCACAGATAAAATGGAAGGGGAAAAAATGAAAAATTAAATTTACCCATCACATTCTGGACTCAAGTGATTAAATGTGATGAACCAGCTAAGTACAGGTCAAAACTAAACTCTTAAGAGCTTGTAATGATTTTAAATGTATTCAATATGTATACTAAGAAAGAAAATGCTGCAAGCCATTTAATTTTTCAGAGAATATTGTTTTCCTAGACTTAAAACAAACAATCTACTGGCGAAAGTAATCCCTTAGAAAACTGAATTCCATGATGAAGTAGTCATTTCATTTAATGAAATACAGAGATAGTCTTTTAACAATGTTAAAAATCTTATAGATTCCTTTTTTCAATTTTTTTTTTTTTTTTTTTTTTTTTTTACTTGACAGGGCCTTAACATATGTTCATCCTAAACTCTTGCAGATTACTCAGAATCTTTTTTCAAATTCTCTGAGTATTTCCATCCCCTGAATAGTTACTGAATCAATAAACTTCCACAAATTACTTTCTGGTGATCTTTTTATGCATAACCAAAATGTTTGCTTTTATTTTAATTCTATGATAACAATGAGAAATTAGAAATCTATTTACATACCACCAAGCAATTCCATACCACCTACTCATTTTGTTTATATCACAAACAATGGATTTATTCATGAAAACTGGTGTTCTATAAAGTTGCCACAAACAATGAGTTAGTGAATACTGAACCATTGCTCCTAGGAGAAATACAGGGTTAGATTCCTGCAAGCCTCTGAGCACAACATTTTCATCAACTGATCAATACCTAACCTTGTTTTATGTGTGCTTCTGTTTAAAGACACCTTATTTGATATATATGGATGATTCATTCACACTAAGCTCATTGCCAACAGCACTGTAACTCAAGCCTGAACAAAACTGATCTAATACATGTATTTTCTACATAATGCACATCACAGCCTTTGTGCATACAGGAACACTAGACAAAACTTCAGCACTATGCTTGGGGGCCATTTTAAACAATGCAATCACCAACAAAAAGCACAGAAATGCAAAAAATGTGGCATTAAGTAGAATGCAAAGAGGACATTTGTTTACAATATGACAGCAGAAAACATGAAAGCAAGAACCACCTAGTTCAACCACAGGTGGGAAAGCACACATGAGCCAACTCAAATTCTTTGCAGCTCTGTGCATGTCTATAAATGGCTGTGAAACTGTTGTGAGTAGTGATTTTGGATTTACTGAGATAGCAGGCATTCATCCACTAGCATGTGCAAATAATGAGGCTTGACAATACAAAGGAAGTCCAATTAAATAAATCTTACGGGCAATATTTTAGTACTTCAACCAGTCAATTTTGTAAATGCAAGGGTTTACTTAATGGTTATCAAGAATGGGCAAAACTTTATGACATTGCTCTTAAACTGTTACACAAAAATACCCCATTGAAGCATTCTATAAATTTTCAGATGAAGAGTAAAGACAGAAAAATTATTTAAAATTTATTGACTATTCTTTAAAAACAGTCATTAGGGAGAAAATACTATAGAAAGATAGCAAAAACTATCTGCAGCTTTAACAACACAATTTCTTATGAACTACCTGCTTCTCATATCTTTTTAGGGAAAAACCAGATGTTTGCCCACTATTATTACACACTAAAAAGTTCATAAGGATAAAGTACCCTGAAGTATTAAAACAATAAGATATAAATTATGATATATTAAGTTAAACTGCAAAGGCATAAAAGGACAGTGTAGACAACTAGAAATGAACACATAACATATATATTTAAGCAAAGTACCTCAGTAAAATAAAAATAATTTTAAATGCTCTATTTTTATTTATTAATATTTAAAATATTATCCAATATAACCAGAATTTATGTCCAGTTTGCATTTCTACTTTTCATAACAAAATTTAGATATGTATGTAAACATCACCTATTCACACCGGTACTTGAAATTTATATTAGTGAAACTGAAAACAACAAGATATGTTAATTATTAAGACCCAAAGAAAATTTGAGAGCTGGGAATCAAATCAAATAAAAGCCACCAACATTCTTTTCCTTTCAAATTTCAGATGATGTTCACTATAGCATGTTTTTTGGCAGCGAAAAACTAGAAAATACGTCTTTTAATAGAGAACTTATTTAGACCATAAAATAATACAGTCTTTAATAAGAAGTGAGCTCATATATATATATACACACACACATGCTCACACATGTACACATAGACACTATATATACGTGTGTGTATGTATAGCCTTCAATTAAAAATGGGAAAGACAGACAAGGAGAAATGTCTAATATATTAGTAAGGCAAAAAAGGGGGTAGGGGCAAGTCACAGAACACTATGTATTAATATAATATGATTCCTTCTCAAAAACAAGAAACATAACTTGCTTATATATGCATATATACTGAACTGCTAACAAGGAAGGGACTTTGGCACTTTCATTTTTTATAATGAGCATGTATAAGTTTTAAAAGCTTACAGTAGGTTCTCAGCAAGTGTTTTCTTATTAATGGCTATTTAAAAAATAAAGTCATGTGAAAAAATTCATGTTGTTTGAAAATGACTCCTATAATCTTAATTTATTCAGTTATTCTGCTAAAAATAATTTAAAACAAACATTTCCCAGTTCAAAGAATTTCTGTAAATGTTCTCAAAATTCAACACTCACCAATCCCCCAAACTGAAATGTCTACTGATTTGTAACAGGGGTTGGCAAATTTTTTCTGTAAAAGCCAGACAGTAAATATTTTAGGTTTTGCAGACATACATGGTCTCTGTTGCATATTCTTCTCTGTTTTTGTTTTATTTTACAACTCTTTAGGAATATTAAAAAAAAAAAAAAATTCTTAGCTCAGATTCACCAAAACAGGCTGCAGGCTGGATTTCCCCTGCCAGCCATAGTTTGCCAACCACTGATTTATAACAACAAACCAGCATCTGGAAGTCTGATATTTTAAATATATTACACCAAAGGTAGCACAGATCCCAACAGGGTCAATTTTCTTCTACCTTAAATAAAGTAAGGTAGCATTATAGCAATTAAAATTTAAAGTTGATTAATACATCGAATTCTATTAATAGGCTAGGCATTTATCAAATGATGGGAAAACATAGTACATGAAATTTCAAGTGATTTTATAACCATAATCATGTGTGCAAATGAAAGGTACACATATCCCTTGAAAAAGTCAACTGAAATTAAAATACTACACATCAAAGCTCAACTCTCCTTTTATAAAAATTTAAACCATTTACTCATTTAAATAATCAAAAATAGTCATTTGATTTAGATGTCATCAACCCTTGAAAATTAAAAACTGAATTCAGAGACTGATAGTAATTACTGGGTTTTAATTTTAATTTTGTAAGGGTTATTATAAAATAGTAATCAACAATCTAAAATATTGCACTTTAAAAACGTTTATATTCTTGGAAAGTTTTTAACATTTACTGTGTCAGCAACCATCACGGAAGACGTGAATATGCTTTTTTTCTCTCTAAAAGACAGCTTTTATATATTTGATTTTGTCTAAAATTGAAAGATCCTTTTTACCATCTAGATCCTACCACCAAATATAAATTTTATTATGAATAATAATCTGGGTCAAATTCAAACTCAAAAATGAAAATGTATCCTCCAAAAGTAACCAAATAATCATTACAGAATAATCTTACCTAGACTGGTGGGTTTTATCAGTTCATCCAGTAAATCATAAAATGGTAATTTTTGAAGTTTTATATCCGGATGGACTGGGTGAAGAGCTGATGTAAGATGTGGGAGTTCCAGTTCATGTTTAGGTCCCAGAAGAGAAACAGGGAGTAACGGTGATGATGCAGGGTGACCATCATAAGTGAGTTGTGGAATGGTAGATGGAGACAAAGTTGCTGGCATAGGACTTGAATGTACGTTGGGGATGGACAAGTCCGCAGGCGTCATGATTTTCTGGGGGAACCTCCGCCTATAGAGTTCTTTAATTTTCATTTGTACAGCAGGACTGCAGCCAGCCTTTAGCAAATGCAGGGCTTTTGTGAGAAGTTCGTGTTTGCGCCCGTGCTTGTTTCTCCCAGCGTAGCCCAACAGTACTTGGAGTTCAGAAACTCTAAGGCTCATAACCATTTGCTTAGAGACAAAACAAAATGTAAAACATTAGTATTCCAATAATATAATTTACAACATTAAACGATACTTTAACACTTTATCCTTATGGTTTGTTTACAAAGGCCAATTCATTTACAGTCAATTCCAGTTATTTCAAACTTAAAATCTAATCATTTGATATAACCAAAGAAATTTAAAATTAATATTCATAAATTCACTAACTTCTACCTAGGGTTATGAAAGATGTAAAATAAGTATACACCAAGTAGAACCACATCTCACCTCATTCCACTGTTATAATGAAATTTTCAGGTATTTATCAAGCACTTACTAAGTCTCCAGGAGAGTACTGAGTGCTGTGCGGATGGCAAAAGATAATGAGCCCTCAAGAACATTTGTTTTCTTAGGGGAAAATTATATAAGTATATGTGAAACATATAAACAGTCCACCTCAAGCACCAGATGTAGGCAGGATACAAATAACATTATATTACATTCTACACTGACTTTGGGATTTATAGGGCTTAAACTATACCTTTTTTGACCCATTATATACCAGATACATTTGATATTTTCATATGGGTTGTCATTAAATCTTTACAACTCCACAAGGTGTTACCCTTCCTGCTTTACATGTGAAGAAACTAGTTAGGAAAGGTTAAACAACTTACCTAAGGCCACATAGCTACTAAGTATCAATGAGGATTCAAACCCAGTTATGTGTAATTCTAAAGCCCATGCATGATCTTTCCACTAAACCATTAGGAAAAGGATGACACTGGAAACGTATTATTGACACTCTATTGGCAAAGCCAGGCTAAAAGGTCCAGGAATTGGGAATTTCCTGGCAGTCCAATGGTTCGGACTCTGTGCTTTCACTGCCGAGGGCCTGGGCTCGATCCCTCATCGGGGAACTAAGATCCCACAAGCCACGCAGCAAAAGTCCAGGAATTCAATCCACATGCCATAATGCATAAGGCTGTAGAAAAGAAATCTATTTAACTTTAACTCTGCGTTCCCAAACTGATTTCTCCTTTTTCCCCAACTACTAAGAGACTACCAACAGGAAATACCCACACCAATTCTCTCATTTTAAAGTTGAGGAAAATGAAATCCAAAGGGAAGACAAGATCATACAGCTATTAACAGAAGAATCCTGACTTTACCACCACTGACAGGGAGATGTCAGGATGAAAGACACATGTAAGGTTACCACGTACTCTCTATTTGCACAACTGTTTTCTCCCCTCACCTCATCCCAAATACCACAAAAGCTAAGCTGCCTTCCCTAATTTACCACCACTCCCTGGGATAACATCCATCTCAAGCCAATCATCTAGAAGTTATTTGCAGATTACAAAACAATTAAGAAAAATAAAACAGTGAGAAAAACAAGTGTATAAAGAGCTTTAAATGCAATATAGCGGGTTAATCAAAGAAATATGAGCCCTTCCCCTACCTTCCCTGGCCTGGAGAATGCTTTGTTTCCTCAAAGCCCAGATTTTGTCAGCCTTGCCCTTTAGGCCTGGCAGAACTAAATGACTCTCTTTTCACTACTCTTACTGGCCATTTTTCATATCTTTATTTTAGCACTTATCTTGCTGTATTATAATTTTCTTTTTTTACAAATGATTCCATGACCAGACTGAGGTCCTCTACGGCAACAGTCCCCAACCTTTTTGACACCAGGGACCGGTTTCGTGGAAGACAATTTTTCCATGGATCAGGGAGGGGAGGATGATGGTTTCGGGATGATTCAAGCACATTGATTTATTATGGTCTCTGTGCAGTCAAACCTCTCTGCTCATGATAATCTGTATTTGCAGCTGCTTCCCAGCACTAACCTCACCACCTCAGCTCCACCTCAGATCATCGGGCATTAGATTCTCATAAGGAGCACGCGACCTAGATCCCTCACATGCGCAGTTCACAGTAGGGTTCACGCTCCTATGAGAATCTAATGCCACCGCTGATCTGACAAGAGGTGGAGCTCAGGTGGTAATGCAAGCGATGGGGAGCAGCTGCAAATACAGATGAAGCTTTGCTTGCTCTCCCACCGCTCACCTCCTGCTGTGTAGCCAAGTTCCTAACAGGCCACGGACCAGGGGGTTGGGGACCCCTGCTCTATGGTACAAGGTCATGTTACCTTCAGCATCTAACACTAGGGCCCAACAATAATGACAGGACAATGAATGAATGATGAACAAAATAAGAAAGTCACACCAGAAGGAAGGGTGGGGGTGGATTCTACAGTGATAAGTTATACATATAACTATAATATAAATCCAAATGAACTCCCAAGCTCTTATGTTCAAAGATATAATGTAGCCCTTAAAAAACAAATTCTAGCCCAAATCCTATAATGTTTCTCTCTTTAGATTGTTATCAGAGATTAAATAATTACTATAATGTCAGCAGGATATCAATTTCTCCCTACTATCCAAACTGTCCTAAGAGTACAAAATAGTTTTAAAGATTTTTTTTTTACTTATTTTAAAAGGAACAGAGATTTCAACAGAAAAGCACTGTATTAATAAGCTTCTGCTCTTAGAGAAATAACATGAATTATGCTTCAAAGATTATAGGTTAAAACTAAATTTAAGTTGGCATTGGCCAAATGTATTTTGTTTTACAGAGAAAACACGATAAATTTTTAGAAAGAGAAGGATGTCTTTCCATTTCAATTCAGCTCCATTTTCTTAAGTCAAACACAAAAACCGAAACTCAGCAGTTACCATAAACTTATGACAGCTTTTGTCCTAACTCTATGTGTATAAGGATTTATTTAAATGCAGCACAGGTGTATTATTGTTCTATTTCTATGGAAGAATACATTGACAACTCGCATAAAATAAAGTCTCTTGCTTGATGATCAAAAGAAAAAAGTTAACGACATAGGCATAATTTTTGTTTTCATTTTCACAGGACGCATAATTAATCATCACAATTATAAGGTAGGTATTGTCCTCAATTTACAGATGGGAAAAACTGAGGCCTAGGAAGGTTAAGAAATTTGTTGAATGTTACAAAACTACTTCTACTCCAAATGTTGTACCTTTACACTATGTTAGTGTGTTTTAGCGAAAACAAACCACATGCCTTTTAATTAGGAAAGAGAAAAACTTCTAAAAGATCAATTTATTTAACATTCAATCTCAACTTCAAGCTTCAACATTTTAGCTTTAAAAAAAATTGGTGGTTAAGATAAAAGAAAACATCTGGATTCAAATTAACCATTGCACCTTGTAATCAGGTACAGTGAAAGATGAGGTGCTATCTATTGCTATTATTGCAGCAGCTGCTGCATAATCTTAAGGACTGTAATAAGCATGCACTGTTTAAAAAACCAAATAAAAGAGGGCAGGAAACGCAACCATCTGAAGTATCTCTAAACCAAAAAGCTTCAAAGAAGCATGGAGCAGTCAATTCACAATGTAAAATGTTGACAACACAGAGGAAAACTAAACACTTAAATGTGAAATGTTGAAATGCAATGTATTTTAATCTTTCGTGTGTTTAAAATCTCCATTTGTTAGCACTACAACAAAATGTATATTTATAACTAAGGATAACATCAACCACTGCTATTACTAGAAATCATTACCTCCTTGGATAGCATTCTGCTGACTCTACAACCTCAAATGATAGAATGCCTGAGAAACGTGTATATTCTGTACAGAAGCATTCTGTGAGGGGCATCTTTTTAAAATGAATCTTTTTAATCAGAAAGACCTGCACACCGTTTTAAAAGTCGAACAGTTTTATAAGAAAAACAGATGTCACTTGCCCTGTCCCCATTTTTCACATACCTACGGCAACTACTTTCAAGTCTTTTTAGCTATTTCTTCAGGTGTTTTTTTCACTATTTCTACTATATAGTAGGCCTATTAGTTATTTAAAATTTTTTCCCTTTAGGAAAAAAATTGACTTCCTATTAAAAGATAATGATTTAGATCTGTTACAACTTCCCATCATCATTTTTGGTTGAATCAATTGTTAGAGTTTATATTATTACTATGGCCGTAAATAATATTCACAGACAAGCCAAAAGTACATCATGTTTACTGTTTCTTTTTTTGTATGACCTTGTTTTCCTTCTAGTTAATAACTGCACCATTTCTGCATTTGCTTAATTTTCTGTGTAACTACGGTTAATTCATCTTTAAATTGCTAGTGTTAACTTTCCTCTCAACGTATTCAAATATATCAGGTAAATCTCTGTTTTAATTTCTTTTTTGTTAATTTTATTTTTGGTTGCGTTGGGTCTTCGTTGCTGCGCGTGGCCTTTCTCTAGTTGCGGCGAGCAGGGGCTACTCTTGGTTGCGGTGCGCGGACTTCTTATTGCAGTGGCTTCTCTTGTTGCGGAGCATGGGCTCTAGGCCCATGGGCTTCAGTAGTTGTGGCACACAGGCTCAGTAGTTGTGGCTCGCGGGCTCTAGAGCACAGGCTCAGTAGTTGTGGCACACGGGCTTAGCTGCTCCACAGCATGTGAGATCTTCCCAGACCAGGGATCGAACCCACGTCCCCTGCATTGGCAGGCAGATTCCTAACCACTGCGCCACCAGGGAAGCCCTTTAATTTCTTTCTTAAAAATATACTTCATACAATCCTCCATCAACTTCTAATTTAGACTGCTTGCTCTCTAGACCTGGTACAAAACTATGGTCATGGAATTTCCCTTTAACTTATCCTGGGAATTCCCTTATCACTCTTCGCGTTGGACCCCCTGTTTCCTTGATCTCACTTCTTCCTTTCTTGATTTTCTCTTTTTAGTGGGGTATTTCCTCCAGTAGCTTCCTGAGAAGGGGGCATGGGAAGTACACTTTTTAAAAAATCCCTTGCATTGTCTAAAAATATCATCATTTACTCATACTTAGTAACTGAGTTTGGCTCAGTATAGAATTCCAGACAGGAAAGTATGTTCCATCAGAATTTTGAAGGCCTTTCCTCATCATCTTCTCTTAAGAAGCCTGGCACCATTCTGATCCGCAGTCTTTCACAGTCACCTATATATCCTCCTCAAGAAGCTTCCAGAAGCTTCTCTGTATGTGTTCTGAAATTTTACAATATTGTATCTTGGAGTAGGTTTGTGTTTTTTTTTTAATTGTATGAACTGATAATTGCTAAGTCTTTTACATTTATAGATGTATGTCCTTCAGTTCTGGGAAGTTTTCTTTTTTTTTTTTTTTTTTAAATAAATTTGTTTTTGCCTGTGTTGGGTCTTCGTTGCTGCATGCGGGCTTTCTCTAGTTGCGGCAAGCAGGGGCTACTCTTCGTGGCAGTGTGCGGGCTTCTCACTGCTGTGGCTTCTCTTGTTGCGGAGCACGGGCTCTAGGCATGTGGGCTTCAGTAGTTGTGGCACACAGGCTCAGTAGTTGTAGCTCACGGGCTCTAGAGCACAGCCTCAGTAGTTGTGGCGGATCTTCCCGGACGAGGGATCGAACCTGTGTCCCCTGCAGTGGCAGGTGGATTCTTAACCACTGTGCCACCAGGGAAGTCCCTGGGAAGTTTTCTTGCAGTAATCTTCCTTTGACTTTTTTCTGTTCTCTTTCTTGCATGCCTATTATTTAGATACTGGCCTTGCTAGACTGTCTAATTCTCTTTTGCTCTGTTTTCTTTTTCCTCTTGCATTTACATCTCTTGTCTTTAGCTCTATTTTCTGGGAGATTTCCTCAACTTCATCTTCTAACTCTTCTATTAAAATTTTAATTCCGGGGCTTCCCTGGTGGCGCAGTGGTTGAGAATCTGCCTGCTGATGCAGGGGACACGGGTTCGAGCCCTTGTCTGGGAGGATCCCACATGCCGCGGAGCAACTAGGCCCGTGAGCCACAACTGCTGAGCCTGCGCGTCTGGAGCCTGTGCCCCGCAACAAGAGGGGCCGCGACAGTGAGAGGCCCGCGCACCGCGATGAAGAGTGGCCCCCACTTGCCACAACTAGAGAAAACCCTCACATAGAAACGAAGACCCAACACAGCCAAAAAAAATAAAATAAATAAATAAATTAAAAAAAAATTTTTTTAATTCCTATGAGCTCTTTTCTGTTTGCTGCATTTTTCTTTTTCTTTTCTTTTCCCTCTACATCTTGTTCTTATTTTACATGAATGCAGTATCTTCTCTCTTTTTTTAAAATTTTATTTTATTTTTTACTACAGCATCTTCTTTTCTCTTGAGAATATAAATAAATAGGGTGTTTGACGTTGTTTTCTTCACCTGCCTGCACTGTCTCTGTAATCTGAGTTCTTTCTTGCTATTCTCTCTGGTCTCTGCCTTTCATGCTTGACGTTTTCCTCAAGTAAGAGGGAACCTTTGGCTGTACATTTATATCTAAGAGTAAGACACGAAAAAGATGATCAGATGAACTGTGTGAGTGAGCAGACCGGAGTACTGCACTCTAGGATGATAAGGCAGGAACTTGGCTATCATGAGGATTCCATTTTTTCCTTTTATCTGATCACTTTTGACACAGAGGAATCCTCCAACCTCCTGCTTTGGCAGTATAAGGTTGACTTCCAGTGTTCTCAGGGCAGAGTAGGGGAATGGGGAGGGAGGAGGGGAAGGTCCTCACCATTATATAAGAACACATTTCAACTTAATCTCCTTCTCAGATATGTAACATTTTACACACACACACACACTTATGTGTGTGTGCCTGTATAAGAACACCATTCCAACTACAGAGACAGGGACTATATTCTGAGAAAAAGAAATACAAGAAATAGTCAAGCAATATTAATAAGTATTGTAGACAGAGAGCTTTTTGAGATTAAATAAAAAGTGCCAATGTTACTGTCTCATTAGCTATGACCCTACGTTGTTAAAGGTCATACTTAAATTGTGAATAAGAATTAGGTACTTCCTGTTGAACCACCTAATTACTCTTGTTCACACATCCCACTGCAGTATTTTAGGGGATGAATCATAAAGCAGACTCTATATTATGAATCTTTATCTGGTATCAATTTGTAAACAACTGTAAACCAAAATGAATTCTAAAGACAGTCAAAATAGGCATTTAACAATGTCATAATATTTCATTTATACTTTTACTTTCTATCCACAAAAGCAATCATCAAAAATACTCTAACTGCATAAAGATTGTACAGTACTACAAAAATATTTTATTCATTATTTTCAAAGTCAGATTCTTCATTCAATGGAACTGACTTCAGGAACATTTCTAATCCTCTCCACTTGAAATAGTTAATAAACAGCTGTTAGATTAGCAATTTGTCAACAATGTCCAGTTCAACCAGAAAACCTAGTTAGACAGTTTCTACTAAAGCAGCAAGTCAGGCTGGTTACATACTTCTCCATAATCTTGTTCCACCTGATTTCTCATCTTTTATTTATTTCTCAATATAAGATGACTGAAAAATGACCTGTAGTGCCTACTCCTCTAGCTGATTATCTTTCTCCCCTTCTGGTATCTTCCATCACATGGGTTGCATTTAGCTCCCACATAATGACAAAACATGAAGATTCCATTCTCCTTCAAGCAAAGTATAAACCTAACGCTCTGTTGAAATGGCATATCATGGCTCTGATTTTTGATAGATAATTTAAATATCATCCCCATTTATGTACTACCACATTTCATGAAACCCATGGATATGTCCTTCAAAAGCTCCTTCTAGATGATAACTCGAATGCTAAAAATAACAAACCCAAATCAAAACAGTTTAAAATTTGGATTAAATATTTTTTACAATAAAAAAAGTTTAGCTTAATTTAAAAATTAAGAGTTTAAAATTCTAACACATTGCCAAACTTCTTATGCAGAGGTAGGACAAATATAACTTTAAGTAAAAAGCTGCTCTGCACACAGATGTTCAATAAACGCTTTTTGGATCCATGAATGAGCCCTAAATGAGTTGTAGAAAGGGAATATAGGAACAAACAATGAACACATAGAGATAAGCTATTCTTCAGAGACAGAGACTCATAATCATATTAATTCAATTCTCAAATGTGCTAGGTACAAATACTACATAATATGGTACTAGTATATATAGAATTTGGATTCTAATACTAACTCGGCCACTAATTTACTGAATCACAATCTTTCAGGGTCTATTTTCTCTCTTTAAAAAAATGACAGATTGACTAGAGCTTCTCAAAGATTCCTCAATTTCAAAATTCTATAATGCTATAACTATTAAGTGAAATCTTTCTTTTCGTTCTTCTCTTCCACAGATTAAGGAAATACAAACAATCTGTATGGTCAGTGAAATCTCTCCATGAGCAATGTCTCAATCAAAAATGTAAGTGTCATGCATGAGTTGATACAGTAAAAATAATGATAAACCTAATATGTATTAAATGCTTATAATATGCCAATTACATATTAATTATAGTAGCATGAGTATCTTACTTAACCCTCACATGGACCCAAGAGACAGACCAATGTTATTCCCATTGTATGGATAAGAGAACTGATGCTAAACAGTAAATAAGTAAATAAGTGATGGAGACAGGGCTCAAACCTGACCTGACTCCAGAGCTCAAATTTATAACCACTAACCAATACAAGTGTCTTATCACAAATCTTAGCCAGGACAGAGTATGTGTTACACTGGGATGGGGGCACTAAATGACAGTGAGAGAAATTAGACTCTACAGAGTGAACAAGCAGCGGAATAAATGCTTATTTGGGGACAGTAAACATGTGATAAAAATAGTTTAAGGTTATTCAAGTAGCCACCTATAGGATGGATGAAACAGACTAAGAAATAAGACTTCTAGCTAAAAGAGATGGCAACAAGCAAGAATTATTTATCTACATGTAAGAAGAAACTGTGACAGTGGAAATAGAGGAGACAGGACCAAGAAATACTGCAAAGAAAATCTGCAAGAACGTTCAATAATCTAGATAAGGTGCCTTTTAAAAAGCAGTGCTATACATGATCATGAGAACAATCGTTCACTTTTCAAATAAAATCTAAAATTTAAAAATAATAAAGCTTTATGGACTTCCCTGCTGGCACAGCGGTTAAGAATCCACCTGCCAGTGCAGGGGACATGGGTTAGAGCCCTGGTCCGGGAAGATCCCACAGGCCGCGGAGCAACTAAGTCCGTGTACCACAACTACTGAGCCTGCGCTCTAGAGCCCATGAGCCACAACTACTGAAAGCCCATGCACCTAGAGCCCATGCTCCTCAACAAGAGAAGCCACCGCAATGAGAAGCCCACGCACCACAACGAAGTGTAGGCCCCACTCGCCGCAACTAGAGAAAGCCTGCGCACAGCAATGAAGACCCAAAGCAGCCAAAATTTTTTAAATATATAAATAAATGTATAAAAAAATAAAATAAAATAAAATAAAGCTTTAAGAAATT
Source organism: Eubalaena glacialis (assembly GCF_028564815.1). Taxonomy (NCBI): domain Eukaryota; kingdom Metazoa; phylum Chordata; class Mammalia; order Artiodactyla; family Balaenidae; genus Eubalaena; species Eubalaena glacialis. Next base: position 68,169,922 of record NC_083717.1, read on the forward strand.
TTAAGTCTATCAAATTATAAAAGAATGAATATTTTTTCACAAACTCCTCCAACCAAAACCAAACAAAATGTTGCATTTACAACTGGAGATATCATCTAATTTAAGTTTCAGACAAGATGCAATGAAAGATACATTATACTCTATCTGAGAGAAAGTTAGTAAGTGTAAAAGAATAGATAAATATTAACAAAACAAAAAGTGAGAAAAAATGCATTCTGTAACTATACAAAATCTTTAAATCACAGCCTCCAATTTGGGTCCCACAAAAGTGATTAAGTAAAAACCTTAGAGGGAAAGTATCAAGAGAACTATTTCAGAGTAACAAGTGTAACCTATTCAATCAAAGTTAGAGCTAATAAATAGCGGAGCTCAGACTCAAAAGTCAGATGCCAAAGTCCACACAATGCTGCAGAGTACTGACAATTACAGACATCATTAGGGAATTTGAAATGATTTTTTTTTTTTTTTTTTTTTTTTTTTTTTGCCGCACCATGCGCCATACGGAACTCCCCTGACCAGGGATCGAACCTGGACCCCCTGCAGTGGAAGCATGGAGTCTTAACCACCGGACCACCAAGGAAGTCCATGAAATGATGTTTTTCTTTTTTTAGTTTTTTTTTTTTAATTTTTTATTTTTGGCTGCGTTGGGTCTTCGTTGCTGCACATGGGTTTGTTTTTTTTTTTCTCTAGTTGCGGAGAGCGGGGGCTACTCTTCATTGCGGTGCACTGGCCTCTCACCGTGGCGGCCTCTCGTTGCGCAGCACGGGCTCTAGGCACGTGGGCTCAGTAGTTGTGGCATACAGGCTCAGTAGTTGTGGCACAGGCTTAGTTGCTCCACAGCATGTGGGATCCTCCCAGACCAGGGATCGAACCTGTGTCCCCTGCATTGGCAGGGAGATTCCCAACCACTGCACCACCAGGGAAGCCCTGAAATGATGTTTTTAAAAACTGTAGAATCATAGGATCATAACATAAAATAGGACTTTATTTTTTTAATTTATTTTTCTTGACGTATACTTGACTTACAATGTTGTTAGTTTAAAATAGAACTTTAGCAATCATCTTGTCCAACTCTCCATCTAATATATGAAGTTCTACTGTAACCTCCTTAATTGATGGTCTCCCAGCCTCTGCTGAAACACTTACATGAGTTCACAATCTAATCTTAAAACAGCCTACATTACTGAAAAGCTCTATGAATTGAAATTTTCCTTAAACTTCTACCCAATGGTTCTAAAATTTCATCCTGTTGGTATAGACCCCTTCCCACCCTGGCCATCGTACTCACAGTGAATGAAATAATCCAGATGATAGTTTGACTACTCTTAGTACTATCTCTCTTATTATGAACAGAGCTATTTCTACCAGTGCAACCTAATAAGGCATTTTAGACTGACTAGCCTGTTTTATTTAGGCAAGTGGAAGGATGTTGTACGTTATGCTTTTCTTTCAGCAGGGACAGGGAGTCACGTCCACATCACATTGTCGCTCACATTAAGCTTGAGGTTAACTAAAACCTTTATTCAATTGTTTTCACATGAAATGCTACTAGGTTAAACCTCCTCATCCTCTAATACAATTTTTAAAATTTAAAAATAGAACTTTATATACAGTGCTGTTAAACTTCGTTTTTTCCAAGTTCATTATTCCAGCCTTTCAAAACCCTGTTGAAGAATTGCACCCTGCACTCTCTGCTGTAGCATTTATCACACAGTGTTGTAAACAGCTGATTTTCTAGTCTATGTCCTCCCCTAGACTTTGAGACTTTCAAAGATACTTTTCTCCATATCACCTATGCTAAGTATGGTAGATGACATCTAGTAAGTGCACAGGAGATGATGATGACGATGAATTAATTCCTCTTGATTTTGTCATCTAACATTCTTCCCAGTTTTCTGACACCTACAAAATCTGAGAGTTTTGCTTCTTAAATATTCATAGAGGTCATCCTTAAAACTTGGGATATAACAGGGTCAAGACTATAGAGCCCAGTGGCACATGATAAGAAATTCCCCTCCAGATAACAAAGTTTAAGGTTACAAATAAGATCGTTCAACTACTTAGGATTCAGATGATTATTTTTCCCCAAGATTCTCCAATCTTAAGGTAATTATTCAATAAACACTCTCCAGGGTGCACAAGAAAAACAAGGTTATCATACGCTAGTCTTGATTTATAGCTTTCAGAGAAAAACAAGCTTAGAAAAAGATATATACAGTTTTGTTTTGTTTTTTTTTTGGCCGCACTACAAGGCTTGCAGGATCTTAGTTCCCCAACCAGGGATTGAACCCAGGCCCTTGCAGTGAAAGCGCTGAGTCCTAGCCACTGGACCTCCAGGAAATTCCCACAAATGTTCTGTTTTTAATTTTATTTTATTTAAAAAAATTCTTTTCCATTATGGTTTATTACAGGATATTGAATATAGTTCCCTGTGCTATACAGTAGGACCTTGTTGTCCATCCATTCTATATGTAATAGTTTGCATCTACTAACCCCAAACTCCCAGTCAATCCCTCTCCCACCTCTCCTTCCCCGCTGGCAACCACAAGTCTGTTCTCTATGTCTGTGAGTCTGTTTCTCCTTTGTAGATAGGTTCATTTGTGTCACATTTTAGATTCCACATATAAGTGGCATCATATAGTATGTCTTTCTCTTTCTGACTTACTTCACTTAGTATGATAATCTTTAGGTCCATCCAAGTTGCTACAAATGGCATTACTTCATTTTTTTTGTGGCTGAGTAATATTCCATTGTATGTATGTACCACGTCTTCTTTATCCATTCATCTGTTTGTGGACATTTAGGTTGTTTCCATGTCTTGGCTATTATGAACATAGGGGTGCATGTATCTTTTTGAATTATAGTTTTGTCCAGAAATACACCCAGGAGTGGGATTGCTGGATCATATGGCAACTCTATTTTTAGTTTTTTGAGGAACCTCCATACTGTTCTCCATAGTGGCTGCACCAACTCACATTACCCCCAACAGTGTAGGAGGGTTCCCTTTTCTCCACACCCTCTCCAGCATTTGTTATTTGCAGACTTTTTAATAATGGCCATTCTGACCAGTGTGAGGTGGTACCTCACTGTAGTTCTGATTTGCATTTCTCTAATAATTAGCAATGTTGAGCATCTTTCTCAGGTGCCTATTGGCCATCTGTATGTCTTCTTTTGAGAAATGTCTATTTAAGTCTTCTGCCCATTTTTTGATTGGGTTGTTGTTGTTGAGTTGTATGAGCTGTTTGTATATTTTGGAAATTAAACCCTTGTAGTATTGTCTGAAGTCTGGGATGATTATGCCTCCTGCTTTATTCTTTTTCCTCAGGATTGCTTTTGCAATTCTGGGTCTTTTATGGTTCCATATAAATTTTAGGATTATTTGTTCTACTTCTATGAAAAATACCATTGGTAATTTGATAGGGATCACATTAAATCGGTGTATTGCTTTGGGTAGTATGGTCATTTTAACAATATTAATTCTTCCAGTCCAAGAGCATGGGATATCTTTCCATTTCTTTGACTCATCTTCAATTTCCTTTGTTAATGTTCTATAGTTCTCATCATATAAGTCTTTCACCTCCTTGGTCAGGTGTATTCCTAAGTTTTTTTTTTTTTTGGTGTGATTTTAAAAGGTATTTTTTTTTAAACAACCCATTCAAAAAATGGGCAGAAAACTTAAATAGACATTTCTCCAAAGAAGACATACAGATGACCAAGAGGCACAGGAAAAGATGCTCAACATCGCTTAGTATTAGAGATGCAAATCAAAACTACAACGAGATATCGCCTCACACAAGTCAGAATGACCATCATCAAAAAGTCTACAAACAATAAATGCTGGCGAGAGTGTGGAGAAAAGGGAACCCTCCTACACTACAGGTGGGAATGTAAATTGGTACAGCCACTATGGAGAACAGCATGGAGGTTGCTTAGGAGACTAAAAATAGAGCTACCATATGATCCAGCAATCCCACTCCCTGGGCATATAGCCAGAGAAAAACGTGGTTCAAAAGGATACATGAACCCTAATGTTCATTGCAGCACTATTTACAATAGCGAAGATGTGGAAGCAATCTAAACGTCCATTGACAGATGAATGGATAAAGAAGATGTGGTACATATATACAGTGGAATATTACTCGGCCATTAAAAAGCATGAAATAATGCCATTTGCAGCAACATGGATGGACCTGGAGATTATCATACTAAGTAAGTAAAACAGAGAAAGACATATATGATATCACTTATATGGGGAATCTTAAAAAAAGATACAAATGAACTTATTTACAAAACAGAAACAGACTCATAGGCTTAGAGAACTTATGGTTTCCAGTGGGAGGGGTGGAGGGGGAGAGATAGACTGGCAGTTTGGGATTGACATGTACACACTGCTATATTTAAAATAGATAACGAACAGGGACCTACTGTATAGCACAGGGAACTCTGCTCAATATTCTGTAATAACCTAAATGGGAAAACAATTTGAAAAATAATAGATTCATGTATATGTATATCTGAATCACTTTGCTGTACACCTGAAACACAACGTTGTTAATCAACTATACTCCAATCAAATAAATATTAAAAAAATAAATACAATTTTTTAAAAGGTATTGTTTTTTACATTCCCTTTCTGATATTTGTTAAAGAAATGCAACTGATTTCTGTATGTTAATCTTGTATCCTGCTACCTTGCTGAATTCATTTTTCAGTTCTAGTAGTTTCTGTGTGGAGTTTTCAGGGTTTTCTATATATAGTATGTCATCTGCATATAGTGACTACTTTATGAGGTTATATTTTTTAAACTTCAAATTTTACTCATTGTAATAAAGTTAGCTGCCCAGATATGACAAAACAAAATCCCAAAAAAAACTTATAACTGAGAAGCAATATGATTGGGCTTCACATTAAAAAGCTCCAATTTAAATGACAGGATACTCCAAGTCACCATTTTCCAAACTACGTTCATACGGTTAATAGATATTCAGAGTAATAGGGTGCTGGGGTAAAACTGGTCCAGGAGGGACTTCCCTGGTGGTCCTGTGGCTAAGACTTTGCCTTCCAATGCACAGGGTGAGGGTTTGATCTCTGGTCAGAGAGCTAAGGTCCCACATGCCCTGGGGACAAAAAACCAAAACAAACAACCAGAAGCAATATTGTAACAAATTCAAATAAGGACAAAAAAAAAACCGGTCCAGGAAATTCAAGAGTCTATAATTCCCCATCATGCCCTCCCTTCTCAAATAACATTCACACATTAAAGGTCCTAAGAAGTCCAGCAGAAGAAGTATGTTAACTTTGCATCCAACATTTTGCAAATTTACTTGGCCACAAAACTCTTCTTTATTATTATCATTTTTTAATCTCTGTCATCTCATTTCTTAGCACTTCACAAAAAAAGTATTTTAGAAAAAATTACAAGATCTTCAAGTTTTCCATTTTACATCTGTTGTTCTAGCAACATTATTAAAAGCATCCCCTTCCACTCTTAAAAGTGTCCCACTTTGGTTGATAAATTATATATGGTCACCCTAATACTCTAAAACTAAACACAGGGACTTCCCTGGTGGCACAGTGGTTAAGAATCTATCTGCCAATGCAAGGGAAATGGGTTTGAGCCCTGGTCTGGGAAGATCGCACATGCCGCGGAGCAACTAAGCCCGTGCACCACAACTACTAAGGCTGCGCTCTAGAGCCCGCGAGCCACAACTACTGAAGCCCGCACACATAGAGCCCGTGTTCCACAACAAGAGAATCCACTGCAATGAGAAGCCTGTGCACCGCAACAAAGAGTAGCCCCTGCTCACTGCAACTAGTGAAAGCCTGTGTGCAGCAATGAAGACCCAACACAGCCAAAAATTAAATTAAATTAAAAAAAAAAAACCCACCACCACTGATCTTATCCAAAAAAAAAAAAAATCAAGTATTGGGAAACTGTCAAGCTCAAAGTGGCAAACACAAGTCCTCCAAAATTCTATTTTCACTTGAAAGCTGAAATTTTATCATTAGCAACAAATATTGTCAGTTTGTCTTGCTGTGACAGGCTCACTTGGTTTAGTTTTGAGAAAACGTCTGCCGAATACCCAAGTCTTTATAACCATATTTCGTCAGCCATTCTTTCAAATAAAAATGGTATCCCATTAAAAAAGTAGCTAGTTCAGCATGCCAACTCAAACAACTGCACAAGTTCTTTTTCTTGAATTAACCATCATCAGATTTGGTGTTCAGTAAAAGTGGTTTACAGGACTTTTCATCACACAAAATATATTTTAAAACGTATACAAGAATTGAGACATAATGAAATTAATAAGTTTTATTGCTTCATCATCTTAATTCCAAGTGCATGATGTCGTAAACTAGTACAGTTTAGTGTTACTGCCTTAATTCATGTAATTTTACCCACCACTGATTTTGCAAATGTCAATATAGCAAATAATGTCTTACTTCTATTGAGAAAATAGTTTTGACCTGCAGGATCCCCAGAAAGAGTCTGAAAAACTACCAGAGGTCTGGGAAACACACTTTGAGAACCACTGTAATAGGTGGTGCATTACTTGGATGATTAAGAAACAAATATTTTTAGTACATATCCCACTATAACAAGAGTGTTTAAATAAATACACACATTTATATGGTGATATGCTCAAACCAACTGATAATCTGGCATTTCACATACAGTCGGAACTCAAACATATAATCAACGACAGAATATGATACTTCCTGAATAAATAACAAATAATTACCAAATACCTACTATAAGCTAGACTCTGAGCTAGGTGCCTCTACGTTCTCTTTCTTGGGTAACTCACAGAAGCCCATAGACCAGACTGATGATTTTAATATATGAGAAAAATATTTACCCTGAAATCTTTCAGATCTTAAGATTAGACCTACATGGCTACAAGAAAAAGTCTTAAAATTCACCATAATGCACAAGATAGCATGTTTAAATTCTATTTTAAGCACTATGCCATGAAGCTAAAAACAGGCTTGCTCACATTCAGAAACCCAAATACAAAATGAATTGCTTTGGCTGTGTACTGCCAGCACCCCATAAAGAGCCTACATTCATTTCTCCTCAAGCCAAACAACCCTTATCTGTTACAGTTTTCATTCCTATTTTTAAGTGAAATTCCAATATTAATATTATAGGAGTTACATTAAATGTGGCAACTATTTTTTTTTATAAAAACAATATAGCAAAACCATCAAAACAAGAACTTTTAGACATATACATTGATAAATTCAAGAAGTAAACTTCTATAAACATACATATGAAATATTTGCACTGTAAAAAAGAAAGAGACCATCTCGTTTTGGGACATGTCATGGAAAGAGCTTCAATATAGTATATCGTTAAGTGAAAAAAGTCAAAGGATACTGTATATAGTATGATTATGTATAGTAATACATGTACATTCATTTAATAAATATTTACTTACTGAGTTCCATGTATGTTCCTAATTTGTTCTGAATCTAGACATACACACATACAATAAATTACAAATGTTATACAGACATACATAATTAAATGTCCAAAGAAAAATGAATAGGTCAGACACAAAAGACTACATATTATAGGATTCCATTTATACGAAATGTTCAATACAGGCAAATCTATAGGGACAAAAAGTAGATAGCGGTTGCCTGAGGGTGGGGTGGGTTGTGGCAATGGGGTGATAGCTGAAGGGTGCAAGATCTCTTTGGCGGGGGCGGGGGGGTGGGTAAGAAAAATATTCTGAAACTGGTTGCGGTGATGGTTACACAACTTTGTGAATATATTAAAATACCATTTAATTATGCACTTAAATGGATGAAATGCATGGTATGTGAATTATACCTCAATAAAACTTATGCTCTCTCCTTCTCAAAAAATAGAATAGGTACCAAAGAGGTTGCAAGGGGTAAGGAGTGGGTGGGGTGAAAATGAAGGCCTTTAAAATTTTATTCTACTTACTGCTATAACATTACAATGAGAAATGTATTCATTTATTATCTATATAACTTAAAGAAATGTAAAAGGTAAACCTAAAACAGTCTTTCATAAATTATCTGGATTTAATGTTATTCAAGTTCATCTACGCAGCAGCCACAAGAAAAAGTATGAAGATATGACCCTATCGCAGAACATTCACAATTTAGACTTGTCATATCAACATGTGCATCTGCCCCCTCACTAACAGAAACAAATCTTGAATGTAATTCATTTTACGAATATATCTTAGGCACCTACTGTGTCCACAGGGTAGGGATGAGGGAAAATGGAGTGGTGTACAAAGCAGAACACTAGTCAACAACAAAAAAGCAAACTAACAGCTCTGGCTTTAAGTTAAAAACTTTTGCTATACAGTGGAGGAGACAAAACAGACACATGAAATGTATTGGAGTCAGACTATAGAAAATCTTGAATACCAAACTGAGAGCTAAGACTTTATCCTGTTTTCAATGGAAAGCCAGTGGAGTGACAGGATGAAAGGAGTGTTTGGGGAAAACTGACCTGGCAACCAAAGGGGGGAAATTGAAAGCAGAAAAGAATAGCAGGAAAGGTAAGAAAGAGATGGAGCTTTTAAAAATAGGAACATATATTAACAGTCCTGTGAAAGTTATTGATATTTCAAAGCTACAGTTAATGTTCAAAGGGTTTATGTTTGTTTTGTTTGCTTGATCTAATGTGAAGTAGAAAAGGAAAAAAGGTGATTTCTTCATTTCGATGAATTTTAGAAGTTCATGGCTAAGAATGAACGTTTACCAGAAAATTCTGAGGGGAGTAGGGGCTTAGGGAGTTTTTATTCACATGCTACCACGAAACCAAGAGTAGCGGGAATCAAAAGCAATGGGAGTTCCACAATTTTTAACATGGAAGAGGAAGTAGCACTCAAACATTTTGCAGTAAGAATAGCAAAAAAAAATGCATAACAATTAGTACTATTTCTGAAATTGATAGTAAAAGACAACTAAGTATTTTAAAATATCTCTATCACCTATTTCTGAAAAATCCTAATGATACAATTTGTTATATAAATGCTAAAGATTTAGGTGAAGACCAAATTTAACACATCAAATTTAGAGTATGATCAATTTCATACCCTTAATTTCATCAGCTGTTCCTTCTACAGTGCAGTACTTTTTCAGATGTTGCACAAATAATATTCTTAATTCAATTCACACATGCATTTATTAATTGATTTAACCCATAAAGGTTCTTAAGATAGAAAAATGTTTTCACTGCCTGTGTAACCTCCTTTCTCTAACAGCCTCTCCGAAACAATGTTACCTACCAATCTTATACTATAGCAACACTTTGCTTTGAGATTAAAAATATGGGTAAAGCAAAAATTCTCATAATCTATTTCTATTTTCGTAATCTATTCCATACTTTATCAAATGTTCTGATTCAGATCATTTATATAATGTTTACTGACAGATTTATAGGAACAGATATAATAAAGGTATAAACAACGAACAAATCAAAAATTACTTTTCACTCAACCCTTCATCTAATCAAAATCCTATTTGCACTGTTCCCTGAAGCACAAAAAAAAAAAAGTCTGTAGAATATACTTAGTTAGAATAAAACATTTGCAGGGGCTTCCCTGGTGGCACAGTGGTTAAGAATCCGCCTGCCAATTCAGGGGACTCAGGTTCGAGCCCTGGTCTGGGAAGATCCCACATGCCGCAGAGCAACTAAGCCCATGCGGCTCAACTACTGAGCCTGCGCTATAGAGGCCGCGAGCCATAACTACTGAACCCCATGAGCCTAGAGCCCGTGCTCTGCAACAAGAGAAGCCACCACAATGAAAAGCCCACGCACCGCAACGAAGAGTAGCCCCTGCTCCCCGCAACTAGAGAAAGCCCACTTGCAGCAACGAAGACCCAACACAGCCAAAAATAAATAAATAAAATAAAATAATTTTTTTAAATTGCAAACTTTACTACCAGGCTGTTTGTCAAGAATGTTTAAAATAGCAAAAAAGAAAAAAAAAGTGGAAGTAATCTGATTGCCCAGTGATAGGGGACTAGCTAAATAAAATACAATGTTACCTTTCAAATGATCATATAGACCTATATTTACTAACCTGGAAAGATAGCCATAAAAATAGCAGATTACAAATAAAGAGTAGTACAATCTCTCTTTTGTGATGTATATACATATGCATTTACTCACAGAGAGAAAGTCTAAATGGATACCCAGATGTTAACCATGATATTTCTAAGTGCTGGGATTACAGGTGCTGTTTATTTTTGTGCTTACTTTTCAGTATTCGCTGAAACTTTCTCAAGTAAAATGATATTTGCAAGAATTAATGTCTATGATTCCAACTAACAAACTCAAAAATCTTCCTTGCAAAAAGCCCAAGGAATATCCAAAAATACCCTGGCATAGAGCAAGAGGGAAAGTATTAGCAACAACATAACTAGAATTCTTTGTGAGCGAGGCACCCTAGAGGGCTCCAGGACTGACATGGCACCTTTAATGCAGCCTACAGTACAGGATTTTGAACTCACAAGACCTAGGCTCAAGTCCCTGCCACTTTTATTTGTATGACCTTGGGCTAGTCACTTACCTTTTCTGGGCTTACTTTATTGGTAAAAGGGAGATATTACCTGCCTTTCCTACCTTAAAGAACTGATGGAAATATCAAATGAGATAATGTGATACATTATGAACTGCAAAGTACCATATAAGATATTATTCAAACATAAAAAAAAAAACAACAACAAGGTCCTTAATGCCAGAGCAGAATACTTCTACAGAACACACTACAATCAATTCTATGAAGTAATGAACCAGGGGTTTTGTTTGTTTTTAAAGGCTACGTCTCATCATAAACACTGCAGTTTTCCAGAAATTTAGATAATTCTTCCCGTCCCTACTACAACTCTAAGACATTTTCTTTTCTTATCCCTAGTTACAAGCAAGAAAGGGTGCTAATTACACTGAACTCAAAAGCCTCAGCAAGAACCCTGGAGCAGCATGTTGATGGAGTTCACCAGGAGAAACCCAAGGTTAATCAGCTATGGACTCACCACTAAGCACTACTGCAATCAACAGGGATTACAAGAGACGCTTTGAAGAGAGACAATACAATCATCCAGGAGAAAACGGAGGAGGAAAAGGAGATATTTCAAAACAATTATATGAAATACTCAAATATTAAAGTGTTTTACAAATTTTTAAATATTGTTCATAAAAATGGTGACTTTAAAAAGCCATCTAAATGTGGCACTTGAGAAAAGCAAGTTATGGAGATTCAATTCAAATCCATGAATAAACTGTCAGATTTACTTGCTTCTATCTGAAATAAAAGCAGACAAATTACACCACAAATATCAAAATTAAGTGGCTAGTTCTTGAAAACAGAGAGGCAGAATATGACAACAGAATTTACTGACACGCTTATACAGATACTACTTTTAAAGGTATGGTTTTTAAAGTACAATTTCTCTTCCCCTTGAATTCCATTATTTACTCCACTAAAATGATAATGAACTTCTTCCTTCCCACTGTTCCTCCGGTGAGTTAAAAACGGCAATATAACGCAATTTGACTTTTAATGCAAAAAAACATTTGTAATTTTTTTTTTAAAGTACTTTAAGAGGAGCTACATGAAGCTGTCAGATTCCAAAATCACCTGGCCATCACACCCTCCTGCTTTTAAGTTCCTAAAGACAATAAAATGCTCACTCTCTACATTCTTACAAATGTCATTTATGGGTATTCCCCTAATGAAAAATTAAACCTTTCATAAACAAATAAGTACAGAGAACTTTTTGATATGTATGACTCACAATCTAATTTTTATTGGCAATATCTTTAAGTGTTGCAGCTTGCACAATTCCTACAGGGGGTACAGATCTATCCATTTTTCCCATCTGATCTTGCAGATCTGTTATACATTTAAAAGGACTCACTAAAATGGGTCACGAGGAAAAAAATTATGAATACAATCCACAGCAAAATGAAATGTGGGTTGTAAATGAAGATAACAAAAGTCACTATTTACTCAAAGCCTCATAGTTGGAAATCCACTGGAATACTGTTGTTTTCACCTAAAACTGTGAAAAATCTGAGTTTTTCTTAATTCTTACTCTGACCTTTCATTCCTTATTAGGAATAAGTGCTACTTACCTCCAAAAACCACAAAAAACAAAGAAACAAAATACCACTCAGAAAATATAATTTCAAAAGGAGTATTTTCCAAAGCTTACTGCACAGAAAATTACATATACACATTCTTAAATAACTATGGTAGGCGTTCCTAAGAGCATCTCCTCCCCTTCAAAAAAAAAAAAAGAGCAAATGTAACCACAATCAAATATAAACATAATGTTTAACACAGCTATTACCAACTAAGCAATTTATCACAGCTCCTCAAAGTACTGGGCACACACAATGACAGATCAGTATGTCAAGAGCAGTTATTATAATCTGGAGAAAAAAACTGTACAACAGAACATAATTTTAGAAAAAAACTCCTTTGGAAAAACTCAAGTAGATTTTGGAGTGAGCAAAACAGGAGACCAATTTTAGAAAAATAATGTTTCCCCCCAAGTGTTTAGCGTTCATCTGATGCAGGCTCATTTTTGTGAAGAGAAACTTTACCTAACAAGACTCACACCAGGGATCTGATCTATCCCCAAAGGCACTTTCTTAAAATGAGAAAGAACAAAGGAGGAAATCTCCCAGCATGTGCTTTCCATACCAGTTTCTTTGGACAGCATCAAGAGTGACAACATAGCCAGCACAAGCTTTTCAGCTTTACTCTGTAGTCCACGTAAAACAGAACTGATTAGCTATCATTCAAAAGGATTCCTAGCAAAATAAATATTAGAAGGCAAAGATCACAGCAACATAGTGACTACATTTTAAAACTACAGAAAATATGTATCTTAAAGTTGCACACTTTTTTATTTCAAGAGTTAATTACCTCCAAATATTCAAATTCCTGGGGCTTTTTCATTTCAGTCAATAGTTTGAAACTGGAAAAAACGAAACCATCCATTCTAAATCTGCTCTCCCTTAATTTGCAATTAGAAGTAAATTAAAAAAGAATGACACTCAAAGGCAGAGCCTAAATATACAAATTTTGGAATGTTAACATTGAAAAATTATTGGGAAAAACGATCTCTCAGCGAAGGTTTCCACTGAAAAACTCTCCAGAAACAAACCTGGCGTTTGCTTGTTCTAGGAGTTGTCGTTTCATTATAACCGAGATAATTCTTTAAATAATTTTCATTAATTATAAAAAGACGACTCTCCCCAAAGATTTACAACTGTATATCCCAATCTCCACTCTGACAGAGATGTCAGTTCCCTGGGTCAAGATATAACCAGCTACTCGGTTCACACACAGGAAGCCACAGAGAAGGGAATATCGCGTTCAGAGCCTCGAAATAATACGCGTTAGTTAAAAACTGCTTGCTACTGAACCAAAATTATTCAAGCGGAGCCCCATTTGTCACAATCCAATCATAAGGGTTCCACCCCCCCTCCCCCAACTGCTTGTGTAGTGGCATATCTGCTTCGGTAAAGAAGCCATCATCAGGTAAAGACTGGGGTGGGAGAAAAAGCGGGGAAAAGGGGGCACCCTTTCATCCAATTTCGCGAGGCGAGAGTAATTGGTACAGTTGAGAGAAACGAAGGAACGTTCTATTTATTGGGGGTTGAAGTAGGATGAGGGGAGAATTTCGTTCAAATCAACATGGCCAGCAAGATGTCCCTACAAACAAAAGGCAACGGGGGGATATAAACACTAACCATTCACCTCCATCAGCTATAACATCGCCATCATGGTGTGTGCAGAGACCCCCGAAGGCTCCTCTCACTCTCCACACCAGCCAAAAGGAAGAGACGAAAAAGCAGGGAGAGTAGCTGCTTCCCACCACCTACCACTGCTTCCAAATACACACCCTTCGAAGGGGTTTCTCCCCCCGGTTGCCCGGAATCAGAGAGAAAGAGTACCGTCCCGCCCAGACAGACTCCCCCGTCACCCCCCAGTCGAACCCCAACGCCAGCCCGGGGTTCACTAAACTTTACTGGAGCTTCTCCCCCACATCCCCACCCCATCGCCCCAGGATCGCGCTGCCCACAAACGGGGCACCCCGGGCGCCTCCTGACAGGCGGGCAGCCGGGGAGAACCGAGTCCGGGGCGGGGGCGACAGGGAGCCCCGGAGGGGCGGGGCGGCAGGAGCCAAGTTCCCGGGGGTCTGAGGAGAGCGCCTGACAGGAGCCCGGGACTGCAAAGGAGGAAGAGGAAGCGGCGGCGGGGAGCTTTCCCAATCCCCCCAACATGAACACCCTGCCCCTGCCCCCGCTCCCCACGGGGGGCAGGGAGGCTGCCTGGAAGGTGAGGAAGCCGAGCCCCGGGGACAGCCGCGGCCCCCACCTCCCGACTCCCGATCTCTTCCCCCGCCACCCCCGCCAGAGGCGCCCACAACAATAACACGCTGGGGACGACCCGTCAGCGCCCCCGAGGCACCCGGGGCCCGCGGCCCGCCGCTGCCGGGCCCCCTCGGCTGGGGCCCGGCGCGCCGCTCCTCTCTACAACTCCAGGCCCGGTTGGAGTCAGGCCCGAGCGGCCCCCCAGGGTCGGACGCATCCCCCCTGGCACCAGCGGCACAGTCTCCGTGGACGAATATTAGAAGTGAATTCGAGCTGCGCTTTACCTTTAGTTCCGCACTGTCCGCCATCTTGCGTCTGTCAGCGCAAGCGCAGTGAACATCGCCGGGGACCGCCGCTAGACCCGCCCCTCTAGCCAGCATGGCCCCGCCCCGGCCCGCCCCCGGCCTCCGCCCCGCTCCGGGGGCTCGCAGCCCCACCCCGGGCACGTACAGCTGCGAGACGGGCACGTACCATTTAAATAATGGCGCCAAGCGAGGAGGTTTGACAGTTACTACCCCCCAGGCTCCTCGCCCCTCCTCCTTGCCCGGCTGGCGCCTCCGGGGAAAGGCCAGAGCGGGAGGGCTTCTGGCCTGAGCCCCGCCCCTCCGCGGCCTGCGGAACCCTTCCGCAAAACTTCGATGCCTACAGTCACAGGAAAAAATAATACCTCTCTCCCCCAATCAGCAAGTCCTTTTCAGCACCTGCTACCTGCGAGGCTACACGTGGGCCGCAAACAACAATACGTTACATTTAAGGATCACTTGATGAAGCATTTCCAGGTTTATTTGCTCAGATCCTCCTCGTGACGATGCGGTGAGGTAGGCAGGGAAGAGATTACAATTCCCGTGGCATATGTATTCAGTTATAAAAGCTCGGAAAGGAAAAGTGACTTGCCCAAGCTAGTACTTAAAAGAGGTTGCCTCTACGACAAAATTCTGAAGACGTTTATTCATTAACTTATTTGTTTTAACAAATAATTATTTAGTGACTATGTACCGGCCCTGTTTCTAAGGGCTATATATACATTGGGAAATTAAATACAACAAAGTTCCTGCCTCCCTGTAGTTCTCTAAAGTGGGAAACAGACAACTGAACCAATAAAGATACAATTACAAATGGTGATGAGTACCAAAAACGAGCAAACGGTCCAGTGAGAGAAAAGGGGGTTGGGAGGAGATGTACTTAATCCTGGAAGGGCTTGCTCCACGAAATTGACATTTAAGTATTCGTGATGAAAGAATTATTTCACACTCTCCCCTCTCTACTAAAAGCCTCCTCCCAAACCACTTTTTGCTGTTCAACTTTGTCTCACACCTGATGGAAAAGATATCAGATACTAACTCCTTGTCTTCTCACCACCAAAACTACTCTTATAGGCATAGTAACATTGGGGTTACTATGAATGAAGTTTCCCTGTGCCTATGAAGGCCTGTCCCTCCACCAGGGACCTGTTTTCTTTTTCCCTCCCACGTTCCTAAGGATTTTACTCTTACAATTACCCCTCCCTCCAACATCATTACATTCTCTCCCCGCCCCCATTAGATTATTTCTATCTGCATATAAACATACTGAAGTTCCTCCCATCTAAAACAAACCTTGACTCCAAATTCGCCTCCAGGACTGCCCAATTTCTCGGCTCTCTTCACTGCATAAATTCTCGGAAAGGTTTTTCAAGAGCTCTCTACAGTGCTTGTTCCCACTTCCTCACTTCACATTCACCCCTCAGCCTACTCTGATCCAGCTTTGACTTCCCTCATCAAGATCACTTATCAAGATTACTAATGGTCCCCAGGTTTCCAAAGCCAACTGCCAATTCTCTATTCTTATCTAAATTGACCTCTCAGCAGAATTGCAAACAGTTGACAGCTTCCTTTCTTTTGAAACACTTTTTCCCCTGAACTTCTCTCAATATCTTACTCTCCTGATTTTCTTGTTCCCTCACTGAGCCTCATTTTCAGAATCCTTTGCTAATTTTTCCTCTTTGGCTCAATCTTTAAATGTCGCAGTGTTCCAGGGCTCAGTCCTTATACTCTTCTCTACTTTACTCTCCCCGGGTGATCTCCTTGACGCTAAGTCTACAAACTGATGACTCTCAGATTTCTGTCCAGCCCAGACCTCTCCACCAATACCCAGATTCACAAATCCAACTGGCTACTTAATATCTCTACTTCATGACTCATGGTCATCTCAGATCCATAGCAAAAGCCCTTGATTTTACCCCCAACCCTTCTTTCCCAGTATTCTCAGTGGATGGCACTATCATCCACCCAGTTGTTCAAGCCAAAAATGTAGAAATCATCCTTGGTTTCACTGTTTCATTAACCTCTCATATCCAATCCATCGGTCAAATCCACCTGACTCTACCTCTAAAACATATCCCAAGCCTGCCCATTTCACTGTGTTTCTACTACCATCACCCTACTCCAGGCTGCCATCATTTCACAAATGGACAGCTGGGAAGGCTACTCAACTGACAGGACCACATTGACTTTTGTGGCCCCAGGCACTTTTGCCTTCTAGGAACTGTGGTATATAACAGATATTATTTGACTTTGTCCCTGGTTCCTGGCACAGAGTTCCTAAAACCCTTATTTCCTGAGTGATAGGATTGTCTTTTGTTAATCATAACAAGCCCCTTTCCACCACACCTGAATTTATGTTAATGAGGTGACTCAGGGTGGGGCTCTTGCGTAGTTTAAGGATGGGAGCTGGTCAATAGAAAACCAAATGTGATTAAAGAGAGGTCAGTGAATAAACGGAAGTACTGGGAGGCATATCGGGAGGCAAGGTGGGGTGCCTGAAGAGGGTGTGGAAGCTTCACATCCCCTCCCCCCCCAACCCCGTACCTTACCCTATGCACCTCTTCCATTTGGCTGTTCCTGAGTTGTTTTATTTATAATAAACTGGTAAATGTAAGTAAAGTGTTTTCCTGAGTTCTGTGAGTCATTTCAGTGAATTATCAAAACTGAAGAGGGGATTGCAGGAATCCTCAAATGTGGTCAGTCAGAAAGCGATGGAACTGGTGACTGGTAGCTGAAGTAGGTGCAGTCCTGTGGGACTGAGCACTAAACCTGTGGGGTCTGATCTTACTTCTGGAGTTAGTGTCAAAATTAAATCGTCAGATACCCAGTTGGTGTTGGAGAATTGATGTGGAAAGACTCCACATATTTGATGTCAGAAAGAACCTCAGAGGCTCTTTCTTCCATAAAAATTTTATATATTTTTTTTTTTCTCTTTTTTTTCTGCACCACACGGTATCTTAGGATCTTAATTCCCTGACCGGGGATCAAACCTGTGCCCCCTGCAGTATAAGCATGTAGTCTTAACCACTGGCCCGCCAGGGAAGTCCTAAAAGTATATTTTACGTCTGCATCAGTATAAAGACTAATGTAATCCAAACAGAGTGTACTTACTTTTTCTTCTGATTTTAAAGATTTAGAATATTTTTGTGAGACCCTAAAACTCTTGTGGGTCTCACTCAACACTTAAAAATTAACCCCAAGAACCCTCTTGCATGGTTGGTGGGAATGTAAATTGATACAGCCACTATGGAGAACAGTATGGAGGTTCCTTAAAAAACTAAAAATAGAACTACCATATGACCCAGCAATCCCACCACCGGGCATATACCCTGAGAAAACCATAATTCAAAAAAGAGTCATGTACCACAATGTTCATTGCAGCTCTATTTACAATAGCCAGGACATGGAAGCAACCTAAGTGTCCACTGACAGATGAATGGATGAAGAAGATGCGGCACATACTATGGAGAACAGTATGGAGGTTACTTAGAAAACTAAAAATAGAACTACCATACGACCCAGCAATCCCACTACTGGGCATATACCCTGAGAAAACCATAATTCAAAAAGAGTCATGTACCACAATGTTCATTGCAGCTCTATTTACAATAGTCAGGACATGGAAGCAACCTAAGTGTCCATCGACAGATGAATGGATAAAGAAGATGTGGCACATATATACAATGGAATATTACTCAGCCATAAAAAGAAACGAAATTGAGTTATTTGTAGTGAGGTGCATGGACCTAGAGACTGTAATACAGAGTGAAGCAAGTCAGAAAGAGAAAAACAAATACCGTATGCTAACACATGTATATGGAATCTAAAAAAAAAAATGGTTCTGATGAACCTAGGGGCAGGACAGGAATAAAGATGCAGACTTAGAGAATGGACTTGAGGACACGGGGAGGGGGAAGGGTAAGCTGGGATGAAGTGAAAGAGTAGCACTGACATATATACACTACCAAATGTAAAATAGATAGCTAGTGGGAAGCAGCGGCATGGCACAGGGAGATCAGCTCGGTGATTTGTGACCACTTAGAGGGGTGGGATAAGGAGGGTGGGAGGGAGATGCAAGAGGGAGGGGATATGGGGATATACGTATGCATATAGCTGATTCACTTCGTTATACAGCAGAAGCTAACACAATGCTGTAAAGCAATTATACTCCAATAAAGATGTTAAAAAAAAATTAACCCCAAATAAATCATAGACCTAAATATGAGTTAAAACTATAAAACTCTTAGATGAAAACTGTGGAGTAAATCTCAATGACCTTGGGTTAGGCATAGTTTCCTTAGATACGGATCACACATACATTGTTGATAGGAATAGTATAGCCACTTGGAATATAGTTTGGCAGTTCATTTGAAAACTAGAAATGTACTTACCATACAACTTAATTGTGTCCTTGGGCATTTTTCCCAGAGAAACGCAGGAAGTTGTACCAGAATTTTCATAGCAGCTTTATAAGAGCCCCAAACTGGAAACTATCCAAATATCCTTTAGTGAGTAAATGGCCAAATAAACTGATACATCCATACCATGGAATGCTGAAACTGCACACCTCAGGTGGGATTTGATCCCAGTCAAAACTCAGACTGGGACTTGAACCCATGGGCTGGGACTCAAACCCACTGTCTTTTAATTAAAATCACTCACCTGGTGTCAGGACTTATGGAAGCTCAGGTTCTTCACGTCTCGGCATAGAAGGAATTCAGTGAGAGGCAAAGTGATAGGCAAGAAGTAGATTTATTAATATAGGACACTTGTGAGGGATACAAGTGGGCAGGCAAGGGGGGCTCTGCCCCAAGAACTAAGTGGGAAAGCAGGTTTATTTAGGGAGATACACATTCCATAGACAGACTGCAGTCAGTCTCAAAAGGCAAGAGCAGCCCCAAAATATGGTGGGTGGTTAGTTTTTATGGGCTGGGTAATTTCATAGGCTAATGAGTGAGAGGATTATTCTAACTATTTTGGAGAAGGGGTGGAGATTTCTAGGAATTGGGCCACCGCCCACTTTTTGGTCTTTTATGGTTGGCCTCGGAACTGTCAGGGCACTTGTGCATGTGTCATTTAGCATGCTAATGTATTACAATGAGCATATAATGAGGCTCAAGGGCTACTGGAAGTCGAATCTTCCACCATCTTGGGCCTAGTAGTTTCTAACAAGTTTTTGTCATATTCACAAAGCCTATGTCATTCTTTTAAAGGTTGTGCCCTGCCCCCTTCCTTCCTGTCTCAATACTACTCAGCAATTTAAAAAAAGATCAAACTATTGAAACACACAGCAACTTGGATAAACTTCATGGAAATCATGCTGAGTGAGGAAAACAATCCCAAAAGAATTGCATGAATTATTGCATGATTCCATTTATGTAATATTAATGAAATAACATAATTACAGAGATGGAGAAGAGACTAGTGATTGCCAGGGATTAGGGATAGAGGGAGAAAATAGTTCTTACCTGTGTCAACTTCCTGGTTTTGATATTGTACTGTACTTCCATAAGATGTTAACTTTGAGGGAGAATGGGAAAAGGATGCATGTAACTTTCCTGTACATTTTTTTTTGCAATCTCCTGTTAATCTACAATTGCTTGAAAATAAAAGTACATATATTTTTTCATATACGTTTGAAAAGTATATATATTTTAAAAGTATATATATATATATATATGTATTAATATATCAAAATTTGTGGAGAGAGGGACATCAACAAAATAGCAGAGTAAATAGCTCCAAATCCCATACCACAAAACACTGAAAAATTAACCAGAAGCTGTCAGACCAACTTTATCAGAACTCTGTCTGGAAAACAAAGGTTTACAGCAACCAAATGCTTAATTTAAAAAAAAAAAAAAAAAAGGCAAGTTAAAAATGGTAAGAAAACTTTATGACAGTTTTATTTGCCCCTGCCCTACTCCCTCCCTGACTCAGCAGCAGTCTTAAAGACAGAAGCCCACCTTCCCAGGATGGAACCCTGGTCCCTAGTAATCATTGTGTTTGTCTGTTCTAATCTGTCTGGGGGCTACCTGAAGGACTAATTCAAGGCTCTTGTCTTCATTTTGCCAACTCTGGAACCCATAACAGAAAAGCAGTGGTCATTGCTTGAAAACACTGTAAGGTGAACAAATAACCTGCAACTGCCTGGGGCCAAAGATTACAGTTGGTTCATACAACAGACCACCTAAAGCCTGGAAGTAAAAGCTGAGGAGATAAATTTGCTAGGAAATTAGGGCATTCAGATTCAAAAGTGCTTGTGCACACAGGGCATTTAGAAAGCTACACACATGCCTGAGACAGGATGCATGCTCAGGAAACACCTGAGAAGATCCTAAGACCTGAGAAGATCCTAAGACTCCACCACTGGCTGATTTATACGCTCAGTGCAACCAGGAAGTGAAGGCTGAGGAAGAATTTCAAATGGCCTGGCTAAGTGTTAAAGGAATACAATGCAAAGATTGGGAAAGGTATTTGTTTGTTTTAAGTTCTCATTGTTCAAGAATATACTGGCTGAACACAAGCTGAGGCTTCAACAATCAAGAACAGCAAACCCTGGGCAAGGGAGAGAGTTTGATTTCCATAGATAACCCATTATAATATTCAAATGTCCAGTTTTCAATGACAACAACAACAACAACAAAAAATCACACAACATACAAAGAAACAGGAAAAAATGGCCCATTCACTGAAAAAAAAAAAAACTGACAAAAACTATCCCTGAGGAAGCTCAGACATTGAACTTATGATACAAAGACTTTAAAACCACTGTCCTAAATATTCTTCAAAAACCAAGGAAAACTGGACTTCCCTGGTGGCACAGTGGTTAAGAATCTGCCTGCCAATGCAGGGGACACGGGCTCGATCCCTGGTCCAGGAAGATCCCACATGCCACTGAGCAACTAAGCCCATGCGCCACAACTAATGAGCCTGCACTCTAGAGCCTGCAAGCCACAACTACTGAACCCACGTGCCACAAATACTGAAGCCCATGTGCCCTAGAGCCCGTGAGATGCAACTACTGAGCCTGCGTGCTGCAACTACTGAAGCCCACGTGCCAAGACCCCATGCTCTGCAACAAGAGAAGCCACCTCAATGAGAAGCCTGCGCACCACAACGAAGAGTAGCTCCCACTCACCGCAACTAGAGAAAGCCTGCGCGCAGCAACAAAGACCCAATGTTGCCAAAAAAAAAACTAAGGGAAACCAGGAAAATGGTGTATGAACAAAATGAGAATATCAATAAAGAGAAGGAAAATTTTTAAAGAAACCAGGTAGAAATTTTGGAGCTGAAAAATTTGATATCTAAAATGAAAAATTCACTAGAGGGGCTCAAGAGCAGATTTGAGCAGTCAGAAGAAAGAATCAATGAACTTGAAAATAAGACAATTGAAATTATCCAATCTGAGGAGCCAAAAGGAAAAAAAGTAATAAAGAAAAGTGAACAGATTCTAAGGGACCTGTGGGATACCATCAACTGGACCAACACATATGTTATGGGACTTCCAGAAGGAAAAGAGAAAGAGAATATTTGAATAAATTATGACCAGAAATTTTCCAAATTTGATGAAATATATAAATCTACATATCCAAGGATTTCAATAAACTCCAAGTAGGATAAACTCAAAACAGAATACTACATAAAAATCAACCAAAAAAAAATTTGTTAAGGCAGTAATGGAGGAATTGAGAAATAAAAAGTATATAAACCATACAGAAGATAGTTAAATGACAGAAGAAAGACTTTTCTTATCAATGATTACTTTAAATGTAAATGGTTAAGCTCTCCAATATGAATCCCTTGGTTAAACTTATTCCTAAGAATTTTATTCATTTTAGTATTATTATAAATGAAATAATTTTCTTAATTTCCTTTTAAAATTGTTCATTGCTAGTGTATAGAAATACAACTAATTTTTGTGTGTTGATTTTGTATTTCACACTGTTGCTGAATTTGTTTAACTCTTAAGTGGCAGTTTGTGTCATATAATTTACCACAATAAAAAATTTAAAAAACAAATAAACTTAGAGGGAAATTTATAGCCATTTATGCCTATATTAGAAAATTTTAAGGTTGAAAATCAATTATATAAGTTTCCATCTCAGGCAGACCTTAAGAGACGAGCAAATCAAACTCAAACTGGCAGTAAGCAAATAATGAAAATGAGAGCAGAGATAAAATTTAAAATAAATATAAAATAGAGAAGATCAACAAAGCCAAAAGTTGGCTATTTGAAAATTTTAATGAAATTGGTTACCCCCTAATAAAACTGATCAAGAAGAAAAAAAGAAAGAAATTATCATCTTCACAAATGAACAAAGGGTCAATACAGATCCTATAGACACTAGAAAAGATAATAAAAGAATACCATAAACAGCCTGATTCCAGTACAGCTGATGATTTAAATGAAATGAACAAATTCCAT
The DNA here is from genome assembly GCF_028564815.1 of Eubalaena glacialis. Lineage (NCBI taxonomy): Eukaryota > Metazoa > Chordata > Mammalia > Artiodactyla > Balaenidae > Eubalaena > Eubalaena glacialis. Next base: position 68,193,035 of record NC_083717.1, read on the forward strand.
AAAACATACAACTTACCAAAACTGACTCATATCCAAGAACATGAGAACAGTCCTACATCTATTTAAAAAGTTGAATCGATTATTTAAAACTCTGTTACAGAGAAAACTCCAGACACAGATGATTTCACCAGTGAATTTTCCAGACAATTAAGAAAGAAATAATAACCAATCTTAAAGTCTTCTCAAGAATAGAAAAAAGAGGGCTTCCCTGGTGGTGCAGTGGTTACGAATCCGCCTGCTAATGCAGGGGACATGGGTTCGAGCCCTGGTCCGGGAAGATCCCACATGCTACAGAGCAACTAAGCCCACGCGCCACAACTACTGAAGCCCACGCGCCTAGAGCCCGTCTCCGCAACAAGAGATGCCACCGCAATGAGAAGCCTGCCCACCCCAACAAAGAGTAGCCCCCGCTCGCCACAACTAGAGAAAGCCCACGCGCAGCAACAAAGACCCAATGCAACCAAAAAAAAAAAAAGAATAGAAAAAGATATAACATACTCAACTCTTTATGAGGCCAGGACTGTAAGACGAAAACCTGACAAGGATATTACAAGAAAGGAAAAGTATAGACCACTCTCTTTCATTCCCATAGAGTGAAAATCTTAAGCAAAATATTAGCAAATTGAATCCAGCAATATATATATTATATATATATATATATATATCCATTATATATATATATAATGGAATATAACCAAGAGGAACTTATTCTAGGAACACAAAAAATTGTTTAACATGTGAAAACCAACCATTTCAATTTACCACATTAACAGAACCTAAAATAGAAAAATGATATGATCATACTGATAGATGCAGAAAAATCATTTAATAAAATTTAACACCTATTCATGATACTACTTCAATAAACCAGTTATAGGAGGAAACTCCTTTATATGATTATAAGTATCTACAAAAACCCACAGAAAACATAGTTAATGGTAAAACATTGGAAGTATTTCTTTTGATAATGGGAATGAGACAAAGATGATAAGGTAAGTAGAAGAAAAAATCAGGATTAGAAAGGAAGTAATAAAACTGTCATTCACAGAGAACATGATGGTGCATGGAGAAAATCTCAAAGAATTCTCAGAAAAACTATTAGATATTAGAATTTATTAATAAGTTAATTTCACTGGATGCAATGTGAGCTAACAAAAATCAATTACATTTCTATATATCAGCAATAAACAAATAGAAGATATAATTCAGAAAAAGATGACAATTACAGTTACATTTTAAAAATAGCAAAAAATATGTTGGAACACATTTACAAAAAAGGCCTCTACATTGAAAGCTATTAAATTTTTGCTGAAATTAAAGACCTAAATAAAAAGAGGGATTATACTCTTCATAGATTTGAATACTCAATATTGTAAAGATGTCAGTTCTCCCCAAATTGATATATATTTTATTGGAATATATTCAATGTAATTGTAATCAAAATCCTAGTAGATTTGTTACAGATACTAGTAAACTGATTCTAATGTTGATAGAAATGCAATGATTCAGAAATAGCAAATATAGTCTTGAAGGGAAGAACCTAAGTGGAGACCTCACACTACCAGATATCAAGACATATTATAAACCTAGAGTGATTAAATCATTATAATATTGGCACAAGGATAGACAGACCAAGGAACAGAAAAAAATAGTTCAGAGACACTTGGAAAAAGCATGTTCAATAAAGATACAGGTCAATCAGATATCATTTAGCAATAAATGATGCGTGACCCCTACCTCAAATCATACACTGAAAGCAATTACAGACAAATTATAAATCTATATATGAAATGTAAAGTAAAAAAATTTTCTGTAAGTTAACATAGAAGAATATCTTTACAGCCTTAAGATAGGCAGAGATTTCTTAAATGAGATGCAAAAAGTGCCAACCACAAAGGAAAACAGTAATAAATAGGAGTATATAAAATTAAAACTTTTCTTCATCATGAGACACTATTAAGAGAGAGAAAAGGAGGACTTCCCTAGTGGTCCAGTGGTTAAGACTCCGCGCTTCCACTGCAGGGGGCACGGGTTCGATCCCTGGTTGGGGAAGTTCCGCATGCCGGTGGTGCGGCCGAAAAAGAGACAGAAAAGCAAGCCAATAGTGGGAGAACATACTTGAAATACATGTATCCAACAAAAGAGATCACCTAGAATATTATACAACAAGTTTACAAAATTTATTCAAAGCAATTCAACAAAATAAAAAGCAGACAACCCCGTAGAGCAAATAGACAAGAGGACTGAGTTGGCACTTCACTAAAAAGCATATTCCAAATGGCCAATAGATATATGAAAAGATGCTCATCTTCATCAGTCATCAGCGAAACGCTCATTAAACCCACAGTGTGGCAAATTTGGGAAGAGGAAGAAACAGGGTTGGTTCAGCTTAAATGTTATTCTTTCTGAGATGCCTTCTTATCTAAAGACAGTACTTGATAGAGTTTATTTCACCTCTAGTCAATATTTGCCCTATTTTTGGTGACCCACATCTAAGTCACCTCTATTGTAGTAGACTTCACAGAGGGAATTCCCTATGGTGTGGTGTTTTGGTAGGAAGCGAGTGTCCAGAGCTAACCACCCAACATGGTGGCCAGAAGCTGAGAGAGAACAGCTTCGTGGTTCAGGTAGGGGGACAGTTGTGTGAATCAAGCCCGTTCAAGTAAAACCTTGCTGTTGGTTCCCTGGTTCTCTGTTGAGACACAGAGACACAAGGGCAGAGACCCAGCAAGCACAGTTTTCTGCAGCACCACCTTTTCAGTGGTTCCTGCTACCCAGTCTCTGGACCACTCAGTGTTCTAGTTCACTTTCCAAGTCCACTTGTCCAGACTCCCTTTGATCCTAAGAGTTCCCAATTACCTTCTAACCTAAGTGGATCTGCTTGCTTACAATCAAGTATCCTGTCTGATGCATCCTTCTCTCGTTCATTTTTTTTCATTATAGTTATCACAGTGTACAATTACTTTATCTCTTTGTCTACTTGGTGCTGACCCTTACCTAAGAGTAAGCTCCAGGAAGTCAGGGTTCATATCTGTCTTGTTTTCCACTGTACCCCCTATACTTAGAACAGGACCCGACATATAACAGGAACTCAATGAATGCTAGCTGAATGAATGAATGAATGGATGGATGAATGCCTCCTTTGCTTACTTCCCTGCTGTCTTGTCTGTTTCTTCACAGACAAGGGGTTTTCAGCAGCCATCCCCTCTGTAATGTTTAACTCAACATATTTTCTGTCAAGGCATTTTCATCCAATGATTAAGAAGCGTGCATTTAGGGAACTTAGCTTCAAGACAGACCTAGGATCTAATTTCAGGATGAAAGATTAGAAAGCTGCCTCATGTTGCTACTTCTCCAATATGCCCAGATATTTATATTAACCTTTTAGTTGCTAAACAACAGTTCACTTTTCTCTCTCACTAACATTCTTCCATTCCACAAAGTAGATCATCAAAACTTTATGAATATCCATCATCTTAGGGAAATAAACTAAGCCATTTTAAAACTTTGAACAGAAACAAAACAAGACTTTTGTTTTGAATAAAAACAAATATTTTAAATTTCTCTGAATTGACCTTCTTGCAAAACACAGTAATAACCAGGGTTTTCAGTCTTTAATAGAATTGCAGAATGAAGTATCAGGTAAGGAAGAAGGATAGAATAAGGAGATATCCTAATTATAACATATTCTGAGTGAGTGTGGTTTAGTGGAAGGAAGTCAGTCTTAAGGATTCAGTATTTTTATTCAGCTTTAAAGCAAAATTAAATTTTTTTGAAGGTGGGCTCAGAACATGGTGGCCCATCCTCAGAACCAGAAAAATAGAGTAACAGAAGTCCTACTTGGAGTTAAAAAACTAGACCCAGTGACGTGGATAATGAGAGGTTGTTATTGTCACCTATAGTCTATTTCACTGCAATAAACCCGCAAAACAAAAATACCTGTGATAGCCGTTTGTGAGAGCCACAAATATCCAAGTGTTAGGAGAAGGAAGATGTGTCACTTCTAGGCAGAGCCATGCATCTGTGCCATATCCCCCCTCCCTGCTGTGATGACTGTAGAAGCATATGCTGAAGTGGACCTTCCATCAGCTAAGGCTCCTGGGTGACTTCAATGAACAGATGGCCCTGCTGACCCACAATGGACATGTAGCATAGGCAAGAAATAAACTTTTATTGTTTTTAGTGATTGAGATTTGGGAGTTTGTTACTACAGCATAACCTACTTTATCCTGACCTGATCCCTAAATATGAGATGCTGCCAGAACAAAAACCTAAAATGTGTCATTGGCAGTGACAAGGATGATGAGTCACGTCACCCGATGGTGAAATATTTAGTAAAGCTGTTGCCTGAAGTTACTTGGAAGGTAGGTCACGTACCTAGTGAAGTTGTAGCTCTAGAAGAAGCAATTAAAAAACATAATGTTAACAGTATGATTTGGCTGTATTTGACAAGTTATTACAGAGAGAGAGAGAGAGAGAGAGAGAGGTTGCGTGGTTTGCAAGCAGGAATGAAAGGCAAAAGAAAGAGTCCAGAAATTCAGAGATTTGGGGAGTTGGAAGACAGACTGCTTCTCATAACAAATAAGAGATCAAACAATGAAAACCCAGTCTTACAGCAAGAATCTAATCAAGGCTATTCCCTCATATCCACATTTAAAACCTCCGAATGGATTAATACGTGGGAATAAAGGTCCAATCAGAATGGGACTTTAGGGTTGACTCCCTTCAAAAAGGGTGAGTGAGAATATTTGGATTGTGGGAAAGGCATTTGGTGGCTGAAATGTGGATTATAGTAGTCCTCATGGCTTTTCACAAACATTTTGGTTTCCTTCTCCTAAGCACATGGTAGGATTGTACTTCCCCTCTCCATCTGAAATTAATCCTGACCATACAATTGAATTTGGTCAATAAAATGTGAAAGGAAATCATGGATGTTGTTTTGGGGCAGAAGCTTTTTTTGTTTTCTGGGGTTTTTTTTGGCCGCACCGCGCAGCATATAGGATCTTAGTCCCCCAACCAGAGATGGAACCCGTGCCCTCTGCAGTGGAAGAACGGACTCCCAACAACTGGACCGCCAGGGAATTCCCAGGGCAGAAGCTTTAAGAGCCAGTGCTGACTCATCACGTCCTCTTCCTCTTCTTCCCTCTGTGTTGGTGCCTGTAGAAGCACGTCTTGAGACACAACCTCCTTTTAGCATGGGTTCCTGAGTGACCACAACTCATACAGCTTTCTGCCCACCCAACATGTAATGTAAGCAGAAATACTTTTATTGTTACTCCACTGAGATTTTAGAGCATTTTTTTCCCTCTTATCACAGCACCCCTAATCTATCCTGACCAATATAGTGACCAGTGTGTTTATCTCTGTAGGAGGAAAACATTAAGCAAAAAAAGAAATCCACAGCCATAAACTAAAAAAAAAAAAAAAAAAAGCTACATTGGACTATATACTAGTTTTAACTTCTGTATGGTAAAAGACACTACAAAGAAATCATATGCTAGAAAAAACACTTGCAATACATATATAAAAGTTTAACATTAGCTATCTTCAAAGACCATCAATCAATTGATAATAAAACCACCCAACAGAAACAACAGGCAAACGATACAGGAAGTTGAGGTGGACATTTGTTGTTTCCTTCTCCAGCATTGTTTTTCCTTCTGCCAAAAGCACATAGATTTTCCTTTGGAGGAACTGCTCAACTTACATTCTCAGGCATGTGATTAGGTAGGTTTGACCACACCCTCAGTTCCAATGGGTCCCAGACTAGATTGAGTCACATGCCAAACTCTGAACCAATCATTGAGATTGGGAATGATTGGATAAATGTTGGCATTTCCATGAGATATTTCTGAACAGCTTTTTAAAAATGAGATTGCTCTAGTATGCTTACATGGAAATATGTGTATAATATATAGTTTAATGAAACAAGCAAGTTTCCAAGTAATGTGTATACTCTGACCACAATTTTTTCTAAATATAAAGGGGGGGAAGCCTATAATACATGTGAATATATCTTTGTATGAGCACAGAGAAAAGCATGTAACATACAGACAATATCGTTAACACTGTGTGCTTGTTGTTAGACCATTGTTTCAGGTCCAGAAACCTTTCATTCTGCTTTGTGATGCTAGGGCTGAGACTCCACAAACCACATTTCTGGTTTGCCAGCTGCTGTCTGTCACACTCTGTTAATACGGGGTGCCGGAGGGACTTCCTATTTGCCTCCTGAGGGCTTCCTGTTCCTGTCAGAGTAGCCCCAGTAATTTTTCACCCTGGCAGCAACAGGATTTTCCACATCCCCAGAATGAGCTTCTTGATGACCCTTTAGAGCACTGGCACTCCAGTGCCCGCTCCTCAGAGGTCTGGGTCCCATCTCCACAAGGCCCCTTCTCCAAGTTTCTGGGTTCAAACAACCTTGGCCAATTCCCTTTGTTCCCCAGCCCTAGGAGTGGGGAGCCACTTCCTGCAGCTTCTCTGTTATCTCAATGCCCCCTTTTGCCTCCTCAGTCCTCTAGTACCTGTTAAGTCAATTGTACTAGTTTGCTATTGCTGCTCTAATAGGTTATCACAAACCTAGTGGCTTAAAACAACACACATGGTCTTCCCTGGTGGTGCAGTGGATAAGAATCTGTCTGCCAATGCAGGGGACACGGGTTCGAGCCCTGGTCCTAGAAGATCCCACATGCCGCAGAGCAACTAAGCCCGTGCACCACAGCTGCTGAACCTGAGCTCTAGAGCCTGCAAGCCACAACTACTGAGCCCACATGCCACAACTACTGAAGCCTGCGCACCTAGAGCCTGTGCTCTGCAACAAGAGAAGGCACGACAACGAGAAGCCTGCGCACCACAACGAAGAGTAGCCCTCACTCACCGCAACTAGAGAAAGCCTGCGCACAGCAACAAAGACCCAACGCAGCCAAAAAATAAATAATTTATAAACAAACAAACAACACACATTTATTATCTTACAGTTCTGGAGATCAGAAGTCCAAAATGGGTTTCATTGGGCTAAAATCAAGGTGTTAGCAAGCCTTCATTCCTTCCGGAGGGGCTAGAAAAGAATCTCTATCCTTGCATTTTCCAGCTTCTAGAAGCTGCCTGCATTTTTTGGTTCGTGGCCCCCCTCCTCCACCTTCAAAGACAGCAGCACAGGACCTTCAAATCTCTCTCTGACTCTCCTGCTTCCCTCTATTCCTTTAAAGGACACTTGTGATTACATTGGACCCACATTAATAATCCATGATAATGAAATTTCCACATTTAATCGTGCAGGAAAATGTTAAAAATATATGAACATTTAATGGGACATTTACCATATAATGGGACTATCCCATTATAAAACAATAGACACCTTACAATCCAATTTTCAAAAGGTGTATTTATATATGGAAAAACTATGGACAGGTATACTCTGACACATTAAACTGGTTATCTCAGAGTATGGGGTTTTGAGTAATTTTTATTTAAAATTTTTATATCCTTGTATCTTTTTTTTTTTTTTTTTTTAAACATCTTTATTGAAGTATAATTGCTTTACATATATCCTTGTATCTTTTAAGAGAAACGTTAGATGTGTCATATATATATACACACACACACACACATACATAGAGAGAGAGAGAGAGAGAGAGAGAGATTGATTTATATATATCTTTGAGATACAACTTAGGGGCCCTACTGCTTTTTCACCTGTATCTCTTTAGCTACAGAGTAATATTACAATTCCTAAGTTACTGCTTTCCGGCATCCCATACAACAAAGTAAAACAACGTAGCTCTAAGAACCAACAAGCAGTCCTGATCCCAGCAAGAACTGCCTAAGAACTAGCCAGCTATTCTTCAAAGCCTATGGCAAACAGCAATCTTTCCATCCATCCCCTCCTCCTTCCACTCCAGGTGAATGTCACTCCACCTCCTCTGCATGTCCTAGGTACTTTAGTGGCACCTCAGAGGCATTCATATAAAGAATCCTCCCACCTAGAATAGAAGCACCTTGTGGGCAGGAATCCCATTTTAGTTTGAGAATTAGTCTCAGTTCGTAATAGGAGTGATAGCTTTGGGGTCATTAAGACCTACTTAATCTCCGGCAAGTGTCTTGAGTTCTTTGAGTCTCAGTGTTCTCATCTGCAATTTGGGATAATAAGGTCCACGTGACATGACCGTAGAGGTGTAACTGCTAAGAATCAGGGCTTTGGAGTTGAACTGGGCTTCTTATCCAAGCTCTACCACTTGTGCGCTTTGTATCCTTAGGCAAGTCACTCTACCTCTGAGCCTGAATCTCCTCCTCTACATATGAAGAATCATTGTAATACCTATTTCAGAGGTTTGGTGGAGGGTAAATGAGAATGTAATCATGATGACCTCACTGGTCCAAGGATCAGCATCACCTTTCCCCCAGCAGACGGCCTTGGCCTCCTCACGTCTCCATGCTTCTCCCTCCAGTCTCTGCTCAACACAACAGCCAGGGTGCTCCAGCTGAAGCTCCATTACATTCTGTCATTCCCTGCCAGTGGGCATCAGCAAACTATGACTTACAGGCCAAATACAGCCCACAAGCTCAAAATGGTTTTCACATTTTCAAATGGTTGGGGAAAAAAAATCAGAAGGGGAATAATATTTTGTGACACATGAAAATTATACAAAATTCCAACAGTGTACATAAATCGAGTTTTCTTGGACCACAGCTACACTGGTTTGTTCACACAGCGTACCTCCATGGTAGATGGCAGCTTTTTGAGTAGTTGTGACAGAGACTATACCGCCAGCAAAAGCTAAAATATTTACTATCGGGCCCTTTACGGAAAAAGTTACCAACCCCTGCTTTAAAACACAGATTAACAAAGCAAAACAAACTAAAACACCCTGAGGGTTTCCATCACACTCAAACGGCACTTTCCCAGAGACCACCTATTTAATATTCAATCCCCCTCTGTACCTCACTAATGTAGGCACTCCTGATCCACCCAACTCAGCTCTATTCTTTTCCACAGTAATCGTCATCTTCTAACACTCCACTTAATTTGCTTATTTATTACCTCTGTGGGCCTGTCTCTCCCACCAGAATGAGATCTCTTCCAGGGCAGGGATTTTTATCCACTGATGGCTCCCAGCACTTACACCTAAAACAAATGTGTTGAATAAATAAGTGAAGTAAAAGAAAACATAAAGCATTAAGCACTGTGTCTAGACCATAGCAAGTCCATCAAAGCACTTATTATTGTTTTTATTATTTTTGATTGATTAGTAGTATGTATACAAGTGCCTAACATAAAACAAACTCGTAGATTTTAATTTCCTTCCCTTCCTTTTATATCTTACAGCACTTGGAAAAGTGTCTTATCCTTACTAAGCCCTCACTACTCTGATGACTTTTCACTCACCCCTGTGCCCGTCCCTATCAAGCCAAATACTGGGCCTCTAATCCTTGTCCTGTCCAGCTCCCAACATTCAGCTCTGTGGCTCTGTCACCAGGGGGAAAGTGTGCATGTGACTGAAGGGATGCTAGTGGCCCCATCTTACCAGATCTGCCTGAACTACTGTGGACGGTGCTGTAAAGAACTCTAGTTCTGATACCAACCTCAGAAAGACCATTCAAAGGCAAAACACTTAGGAGGTATGGATGCTTGTACCTAAGATAAAACTGTTATAAAGTCTCCAGGGTTTGGAAAAAACCTGGCTGCGTAATCACCATGGCTTGGCTTTGTTTAAATAAGAGTGTTTGAGGAATGCGTTCAGGACTATTTAAACTCAGATCATTTAAATTCTAAAGAATTCAAAAAATAAGGGTAAACACTTAAATGATTTTAAAGATAAGCAAGATAGGAGACTATATAACTTATAGAGCTTCCACCCTTGGTTCTGAGGATCAAGTCATTTTATGTGGAACGTCTGGGGGAAATAAAGGTAGGGGGTGGGGGAGATGGAGTCCAGGTGTACAATGAAGTCATACATCTTGGATTTTCTGGGGGCACACTTAATATCAAATCTTGTGGCATTAGCAGACAGTGTATCTTGGATTTTTATTTCTGAGAATATGGCCATTTTAATCTATTTAGATCATCTATTCCAACACCCTTATTTTACGAAGAAGAACATGAGGCCCAGAGAGGGATTCACAAGTGCTAGGCATAGTTCCTGGCACATAGGTGCTAACTAAATATTTGCCAACTAACTAAAATTGGACCAATGACTTGCTCAAAATTAGTAAGTTGAGGAGTTAGGACATTTCCTTAGGCCCTCTCAGCTAGAGACCATCAAGCCCGCCATGTGCAGCCTCAACTCCACACAGGTTCCAGGCCAGTATTGACCACCATAGAGAGAGCATTAGCCACCAAAGGTCCTTCAGGCAGGTGGGTTTGGGATTAAGTGAGCTTCTGCATCCTTGTTGGGGCCTCTGGGCACCAGTTACATATTTCTCCAACGCCTATCGCACTGGTAGCACGTGATGCCATTTTTTAAAAATTAACAATGATTTCTTTTTTAATTTAATTAATTTATTTAATTTATTATTTTTATTTTTTGGCTGCATTGGGTCTTCGTTACTGCGCGCAGACTTTCTCTAGTTGCGGCGAGCGGGGGCTACTCTTCACTGAGGTACGTGGGCTTCTCATTGCGGTGGCTTCTCTTGTTGCAGAGCACGGGCTCTAGGTGCACAGGCTTCAGTAGTTGTGGCTTGCAGGCTCTAGAGTGCAGGCCCAGTAGCTGCACATGGGCTTAGTTGCTCCGTGCCATGTAGGATCTTCCCGGACCAGGGCTCAAACCCGTGTCCCCTGCATTGGTAGGAGGATTCTTAACCACTGTGCCACCAGGGAAGCCCCAGTGACACCATTCTTACACACCCTTTTGAGAAAGCTGTCTTGCTCTGAGTCAGGTAGCTCTGCAACCTATGCCCCCATCTGATTAGATAGAAGATAAGGCCCAGGTCAATGGTGGCCATCTTTATAGACTGGAAATACGGGAAGTCTGGAGGGTGCCAGGCATGAGACTCTGACAAACAGGCACCTTCTCCACAGCAGAGTGACTGGTGGACCCACCAGAACTACTCTTTAGGGCACAGTCAAACAGAAGATGTAGGGGATGCTGTGAGGTGCCACCACACATCCCCCCTTTAGGATTGAGGCACTCATTTTTCCCCACAGCAGGCATTATTGGCAATTCACAACCCACCCCTCTCCTAGACTTGCCCTCAGCCAAATTATACCCCTTCCCCAGGAGCAGCCAGCATCTAATGCCTTGTGAGAGTACAAAGGCCTGACCCCATTGCCTCAATCTGAAGCACCTTTGAAAGGCCATCCCAGCTCCAGAATTCCCCATGGGGTTGGCTGCGGCCTTTGTATTGACTGCATCAAAGTCCAACTTCTCCCTTGTCTCTTACTCCTCATAGGTATTGATCTTGAGAGTTCTTCGCAATAAACTTCCTGCAGACAAATAGCCACCTCAGAGTCTTTTCCTAGGGAATTCTAAGACAGAAGGGGAAGCAGACAGTGGAACAGGAGCCTAGACACATTCAGAGAAGACACTGAGCAAAAGGCATGAGGTAGCAGACACCATGTCCTCGCAGAAACCATTCGGAAGTCAGGAGCTACAGTTAAAAGGAGAGAAGAAAAGTTGAGAAAGCTCAAATCACTTTCCCAATGCATTGTTAAAGCCAGTTGAAGTAACCTGAGTTGTCTCCTTTCCTTCTAACCAGAAAGAGCCCTAGGACCACACTCAGCTGGACATCTGCCTCCTGTCCTTATTGTTTTTCCACTTCCTGCCTTGACTCTGGGACCCCGTGACCAGGACACTCTGCCCACGTTCATCAGCCTCTCCCTTTGAGGAACTGGCCAGTATTCTCTAAACCCCCAACTTCTGGCTGCCGTCTTCTTCTGAATCAATTGATGACCCAGAACAAAAGTGCTTCCTCCTGTCTGACTGTGAGTACTGCATGTCCCTTTGGACACTGTCTTGGATTGCTGCCCCCGCTGGGGGCTAGTTTGATGGCAGGGTCATTTTCCCTAGCTCCACGCCCTCAGGCTCTGGCTCCCCTTCTCTCCCCATTATCCCATGATGTTGAGGGTACAGCCAAGTACACTCAGGTTCTATAATCTCCTTTTCCTTTTCGGCTTTAGTTTCACCTCTAAGAAAATACAGACAAGGCTTCTTACAATTTTAGTTTTTTTCCCTTCATTTCTTGCTCTCTTTGTCTGCATGTCTCATCCTTTAGCAAGAAAACTTCTTAGGTTTTAAAATTTCATTAGGTCAGAACTAAGGGTTATAGAGAACATCTAACTAGTAGAATAAAGTGTTCACAGTGAGTCTGAAATATTAGTTCAAATATTTCTTGTCATAATATAAAAGTTGATGGATCATAAAAAGTTGCTTTAAAATGGATTTATTTACTTATTTTTTTAAATGTTAGTATGCAAAAGTTTAAACATACACAAAAGAAATCATATGATAATACTTCATGTACCCATCATCCAGCCTAATTTATCTAAAATGTACATATTTATTCTACTTTGTTCAGTTGAGTGAACGCAGTCAATAGATGATGAATCAACTAATTTACTTGCAGGTAACTCAAGGTCAACCTAAAATGACAACTACTGATCACTTTGTCTGACTGACCTGTGCATTCCATGACTCCCACATTGAATTGGTTGTCAAAAATGAATGATTCTTCTACACATCTCTTGACTTTATCCCCGTCTATCTCCACCCTACTTCTATAGTTTAGGGGCCTCAGTCATCTCTTGACTGTATAACTAGATTTTATACCTTGAGATTTTAATATGTTGTCAGTTCCCACCCCCCCATATTTGCTCTTCTCTATTCCTCCCATTCAAGCAGAGGTTCAGCTCTGAACTCTGAAACCTTAAGAAAGATCTGAAGCAGAGCAGAAGGCAGAAGCAGGCAAAGCTTTCTCACTTTTTTTCCCCCAAAACCCACGGAGCTTGAGGGAAAATTAGAGGGTTTGCAAAGGAAAGAAAGGAAGAACGATATTTGCAGGTACAGATAGTGTCTAGGGGCAAAAACGGAGTTCCCTGGTGGGGGAGGTCCCTGCTCCACAGGGAGCCTGGTTCTGATTCCTGGGAGGTAGCAAGTCCCCAGGGAGGAATGGCTACGGGCTGCATCTAGGCTGGGTGACTATAAGCAGACTCACAATAGATGCCCAAATCCCCAGCGTGGCACAAAGATAACAGAGAATTGCTGGGCCTAAAGGGACCATGTGGGCAGGACTGATGGTTGTCTCAGTGGTACCACATGTCTGATGGGAGCACATTGCCACACACCCCCACCTCAGCACTGGGGGAGACTCCGGAGCTGTGTAGCACCGCCCCTGTCGGTGAAGCAGGGAAGAACTCAGTTCCAAGTCTCAGCGGGATGGCCAGTGAATCAGTTAAGTAACTTGCCCATGTTTATACAACTGCTAACGCATGGCAGAGCTGGTATTTAAGGCCAGGTTTCTCGGCTTTACCCCCCCAATTACTCTATAGAATTGCAGAAATTCAGTGCCTTAACACCTCCATCAGCTTCCTGAGGAGTGACTGATACCCTTCTGTCCCAGAGGCATGAAGGTGTATCAGACACAATTTCAGGTGACCCCTTTCCTGAGGCAGCTGTGGGAGGTGAAGGAGCTCAGGCTGGCATAGACTCAGACTCTCTAAGACTCACTGAGCCATGTGACGGGTGTCTGGCCTCAGGCTCCTCATCTGTGAAATGGAGCTACAACACCTACATCATAGGGTTCCTGGTGAGCATGAGATAAGATAATGGAGATGAAATGTACTATAACAATGTCTGGGTTTAGGAAAAATATCAGGAAGAACAATAACAACTGGCACTTTCTTAGTAATAGTGACGCCCTGAGGCCTGCTGGACCTTCTAGGGCAGTTCAGTTCCTGGAGGCCGAGCTCTCTGGGATCTCAACCTCTGCATAGCCTCTGCCTTTTACTGGAACATCTTGCCCTGCCCTGCCCTCCCCTCCCTTTGCAAACTCCTGTTGATCTGGTCTCACTGTAAAATGTCACTGCTTCTGAAGGCCCTCCATGAACCATGTGTGACAAGCCCCTTCTCTGGGCAGCCCTACCTGCATGCATTGCCCCTTTAGCACTGAAATTCCCTCACTCACCAGCCCATCAGCACACTCCACTTCCCCTCAGCCTCCCCTCTCCAACTAAACTAGCAAGCTCCTGGAGAGTGGGGGCTGTGTCTTGTTTATCGTTGTATTTCTAAGGTCCAGAAGAGGGCCTCACATATAATAGACACTCAGTATTGCAAAATCTGTTAAATGAAGGAAGGTACAAATATACCCTCTGAGTCATCAAACACAGATTCACTTATGGCCCCCAATAGTTTCAGTGCCAAGTATGTCTTACTATAATTGAATTTCCTAAAAATTGGTAATCCAAATACAGTTTAAATATAACATAGCTAGTCACCAACCACCCATAAGCAGAACATAAGTTGCTCCTTGAAGGGCTTGATAATTCTTTGGCTTACCTAAGAAAGTTCACGAAACATTTGCTGAAAACATTCTCTGACATAAATCGTACCAATGTTTGTTAGGTCAGTCTCCCAAGGCAAGCTTACAAGCTTGCCTTGTGCACAGCAAAGGAAACCATAAACAAAACGAAAAGACATCCTAAGGAATGGGAGAAAATATCTGCAAACCATGCGACCAACAAGAGCTTAATTTCCAAAATATACAAATAGCTCATACAACTAAACAACAAAAAAACCAAACGACCCAATTGAAAAATGGGCAGAAGACCTAAATACTGTAGACATTTCTCCAAAGAAGACATACAGATGGCCAATAGGCACATGAAAAGATGCTCAACATCGCTAATAATTAGAGAAATGCAAATCAAAACTACAATGAGGTACCACCTCACACTGGTCAGAATGGCCAGCATTAAAAAGCCTAAAAATAACAAATGCTGGAGAGGATGTGGAGAAAAGGGAACCCTCCTACACTGTTCGTAGGAATGTAAGTTGGTGCAGCCACTATGGAAAAACAGTATAGAGGTTCTTCAAAAAACTGAAAATAGAATTACCATATGATCTAGCAGTCCTACTTCTGGGCATATACCCAGACAAAACTATAATTCAAAAAGACTCATGCACCCCTATGTTCATAGCAACACTATTCACAATAGCCAAGACATGGAAACAACCTAAATGTCTATCAACAGATGAATGGATAAAGAAGATGTGGTACATATATACAATGGAATACTATTCAGCCATAAAAAAGACCAAAATAATGCCATTTGCAGCAACTGAATGGAACTAGAGATTATCATACTAAGTGAAGTAAGTCAGAAAGAGAAAGACAAATACCATATGATATCACTTATATGTGGAATTGTTGGGCTGCACCCCACAGGCCTACAAGGCCTGTGCTTGCCCAGCCTCAAGACTGAAGAAAGAGTCCAGAGTCAGCAACAGAGACATCAGTGGTTTAATGGATGGGGGAGCTTACACAGCTGAAGCAAGGTCCTGGGGGGACACCCCACCGTGTGCCACGGACGGCGGGCAGGACATCGTGGTGGTCTTTGCTCCTGAGGGGAAGGGGAGATGATCAGTTATAGGGGAATTGATGTCAGGTGGGCTCATTAGTTACCAGGGAAACCAGTAGAGGAGCAGGTCCCTCAGTGCCCCTTTGATAAGAACAATCACTAGCTCGGCCCTGGGGCAAGTATGTAGGAAGGTCAGTCATGTGTGTAAGATATAGGTGAAGCAGGCACTGGTCAGCCAGGGGACGTACAGAGAGCAAGAAAGCAGCCATCTTGAGTGGCCTGACCATACAGGAATCTAAAACATGACACAAATGAACCTACCTACAAAACAGAAACAGACTCACAGACACAGAGAACAGACTCGTGGTTGCCAAGGGCAGGCAGGATGGGGGTGGGGCAACGGACTGGGAGTTTGCGGTTAGCAGATGCAAACTATTATATATAGAATGGATAAACAGCAAGGTCCTACTGTATAACACAGGGAACTATATGCACTATCCTGAGATAAACCATAATGGAAAAGAATATTTTAAAAAATGTATGTATATGTATAACTGAATCACTTTGCTGTACAGCAGAAATTAACACAACATTGTAAATCAACAATTAAAAAAGTTCTTGAACCTAAGGAAAAAAAAAGAAAGAAAAATTTGCTGAGTAATTGTTCAACATAATATATCCTTCCTTGACCAGTGTGGGGACAGAATTCACTGCATAAATTCTTACTGCTCACCACAAGCTGAGGTGTGTTCTATGTTTCATAAATTATAGGAATTGGGAACAAGTCTTTTCCTCTTAAAAAAAATATCAAAGTCTAGTATATTAAGGCCTGATGCCAGGAGCTATGAGATCGTTGGGGTAATCTAAAGTCTAGATTCTAGACAGTCTGGCCTTCAATTTTTTTACAGTCTAATACTGGAAGATAATAAAGAGTATACCATCCCCATCTTTTAAAGAGATTGGAGTTTATTTATTTATTTTCGGCTGTGTTGGGTCTTCGTTTCTGTGCGAGGGCTTTCTCTAGTTGTGGCAAGCGGGGGCCACTCTTCATCGCGGTGCGCGGGCCTCTCACTATCGCGGCCTCTCTTGTTGCGGAGCACAGGCTCCAGACGCGCAGGCTCAGTAGTTGTGGCACACGGGCCTAGTTGCTCCGCAACTAGTGGGATCTTCCCAGACCAGGGCTCGAACCCGTGTCCCCTGCATTGGCAGGCGGACTCTCAACCACTGCGCCACCAGGGAAGCCCCACCATTCCCATCTTAACCTTGGCTTCTGCTCAAGTCCACAGATGTGTGCTCCTGTCTTCTGTACCTGAACTGGTCAATGAGAAGTTAATGAACTAAGAAGTCAGCCAAGCCCTAAACCAACAACTGCCCTAAATATTGACTAGACTGAGCAGCCACAGACATTTCACAATGAATGATGGGGGAAAATTCAGTCTTACCGCAAACAGAACCAGATGAAAATGTCTCCCATAACACCATGGCAAGCAGCTGGGCCATTAAAATCACAAACTGCCACTTAGTCTAACGTATTTTGTTTGCCTGATGCCCTCTGGAGCTGTTTATCTCTCTGCAGAGATGACACAGGTATGTGATATCCTGGTTTTATCTTAGGTTGGAGTGAGAACAATGAGGTCTTCTATAAAGTTTTGGATGGCTAGTCTCCAGAGAGCTGTCTTTTGCAACACCCAGTGAACTCAGAGTACAAATGATGCATTTACTCCTAAGGAAAAAAATGGACATAGAGTTAGAGTTTTTTTCCCTGTCTGGCTTCCATATCTCCCTCAGCTTTGTCTTATAGAAGAAAAAACTTTTATGGGTCCAGGGCTGGGTATCTGGAGCAAGCTGAGCCAAGAATCGCCTTCCCTGGGAATCTAGAACCAAGACAAAGAGATTCCATTTTCAGTGGGACTGGTTTATAGACACGACTTACAAACTCAGGATCTGGGAGTGGCGACTTCTGCCACATGGCCTGTAGAACAAAGAAAGCCAAAATGCAGTCAGAAAAAAGGAAAGAAGGAGAGGATGAAAAATGAGAGAGAAACTTCTGATAACATTCCATGTACTTTTCTGAAACTTGGCTACTTATTGGGATTCCGTGAGACTCTTCTGTATCCTCATAATAGATCCCTTTTTGCTTAAGTTGGCACAAGTTGGTTTCTATTACCGATTTGTAATTACCAATTACATTTATTCTACTACCAATTTGGCTTAATCTATTGGTCAGAAGATTCAAAACTAATACACAGGCAATTTTGTGGTAAATATAAACTGCAATAGGAATTTGAGCACATACAATACAATGGTGCTAGGTCGCTGTCAAGAAATTCTGGTGGAATGAATTGAGATCAGTGATTTGCTGGTAAATGCTTAACAGGCTTTGTTTGTGGGGAGGTGGGAGGGGTAAGCCCTAATTTGTAGCATTTGCCAATTTCCAAGGTGTAAATGTTCCATTCATGGCCAGTTTCAAGCTATCTATGTGAAGTCAGCACACACAGAGTTAGAGCAGCATACTGTTATATAGTATTTCTACAATACACATACAAAGGATGTAAATTACCTCAAGAGCATTGCTAATAGTAACATGTAGTAAAATAATTAGGAAGTGATGAGTATTGAATAAGTATTTATCACTTTTGTTTTAAACAGAATGTATTTAATATATTCCAGTTTACGTGATTTAATTTTAATAATGGCTATTTAATAACTGAAATTCCTGTAAATCTGACCATCTGCTTTTGCAAACTTGTACAAGCTGGCTCTAGCATACCACTGATTAAGATGAATGTTTGTTGGTCAAGTTCACATACAGGTTTAATACTGGGTTAATATAATAGCTAATACAGAGTAATCTCACCTAACTCTTTACTGCTAGTGCTTGACATGACACATACATTCTTTTGTTGTTGTTGTTCTTTCTAAGTCAGAACTTTCTCATTCCCTTTGGAAGCTTCTAAATTTTTACTCATCCTTCTTTCAAAAGAAGTGATGCCCCACCCTTTCCAAGCCCTCATCCCCCAACCCCAAGCTCAAGCTCCCAGCCATCTCTTCTGGGACATCAGGTCATTAATTGCAGTTAGCACATCCAAAACCAAACTCATTATTTTCTGCCTGAACTTGCTCTTCCTCCCCCCCCCCCACCTATTTTACACCCTAACCACAAAGAACTATTTGTTTCCTATCTCATTTAATACCATTCCAATTCACTCCGTTTACCAAGGTGGAACTCTGAGTGCAGTGGCTCCCAGCCTTGGCTACATTCAAAAATACCTGCACCTGAGTCCCACAGGCAGCAATTCAGACTTAATTGGTCTGAGGTGTGGCTTGGGCATTAGGGGCGGGGAGGCTTAAAAGATTGCCAAGTGATTCTGATGTTCAGCCAAGTTGCAAACCACTGCTTTAGTGTCAACCTTACCGACACCCTCTTAGCATTTATTATTTTAAATTGGCTGCCAAAGACCAGTCAATTCTGCCTCCAAAACGTCTTTCAATTCCACTGCAAATCTCCATTTCTACTCTCCTTGCTCCGTCACTCCCTCACCTGGACTACCATAGTTGCTTCTTGACCGGTCCCCCCTAGTCAATCCGTCCTCCTCTAGAACCTCCTCTTGCACTTACCAGAGTGATCTTTCCCAAATATAGGTCTGGTCGTGTCTTAACATGCACTGAAAAGCCATTAGAGTGGCAAGCAGTTGCACCACAATATTTGGATGCAAGAAACATCGCATCTCATTATCTTTCTCAATCAAACTAAATTGACTTTGAGCATCCATTTTCCAGAAGAGTGGCTTATTATTGACTATCTTCTTTCCTAGAATTATACAAGAATCCCAGGAGGCCCCAACAAGCCAGAAAGTGTGGTCCTTCTACGTCCATCTTGGTCACTCACTGCTGACATGCTATTTACCCAACTTATGAGCCAATTCCATCCCCTTTGAGTCAAGCAGGTCACAAAGATCTTTCACCCAGACTTCCAGGCCCCAGTGTCTAGGGTCTGGCTTTTCTGGGCCACCCTCAATCTGGGGTACTGTGTGCCAGTGGTTGCTCAGGAGTTCACCACCCATGAAACCCCTATTCCAGAACACTCTGTCCCTTGCCTGTCTTGGGGAAACTGATTGCCTCCTCAACCCTGGAAGACTTCCTTCTCCCAGAGAAACTAATTTCAGAGTTCAACACAAAGTCCTGTTTGCTGAAGGGTACCTGGCCTGGCAGGATGAAGCAATCCACTTGGCATAGAGGAGAATCCTGGCCCTGGCCTGGTCTGAGCAGGTCACATACCTGGGCCCAGAAAGAGTGTGGGGCTGGACTTTCCTGGTGGCGCAGTGGTTAAGAATCCGCCTGCCAATGCAAGGGACACGGGTTTGAGCCCTGGTCCGGGAAGATCCCACATGCCGTGGAGCAACTAAGCCTGTGTGCCACAACTACTGAGCCTGCACTCTAGAGCCCGTGAACCACAACTACTGAGCCCGTACGCCACAACTACTGAAGCCCATGCACCTAGAGCCCGTGCTCCGCAACAAGAGAAGCCACCGCAATGAGAAGCCCGCGCACCACAACGCAGAGTAGCCCCCCCTCACTGCAACTAGAGAAAGTAACAAGCAACGAAGCGCACACAGCCAAAGCGCACAGCAACGAAGACCCAACACAGCCAAAAATAAATAAATAAGTAAATTTATTAAAGAAAAAAAAAAAGTGTGGGACCAACACCACCAGGGCAGGTAGTTATGACTCTCCCTTTTCTAGGCTTTTGTAGTGCACTCACCCATTGTCTCATCAACACATATCTCTTTTACTTAACCCTGTGAAGTTGCAAAACAATAGAAGGAAGGAGTGGTTGTCAATGATTAACCCACCTATTGTTGGTCACATTCTTGCAGAATCTAGCATCAGCCCAAAAAGAGTTGGGAGTTTGGGAGGAGTGCCTCTACTCTATTCAACTGGTCCCTCAGCACCTTTTTGGCCACTTCCAGCCACTCTCCCTGGGTACACAGGGAACGTAATGAGTTACCTGTAGTTCGCCAACCATGCACCCTCTTGTGGCCTCCATAACTTTGCTTATGCTGGTCTCTGCCTCTAATACCTCCCCTCCCCCTTTCTATACCTGATGAGCTCCTATTCTTAACTTAACACTCAGTTCTATGTCATCTTCTCTAAAAATCTTCCAAAAGCATCTCACAAACACTTGATACATACCTCCATCTTAGGCCCCATCACGTTACTATCATTAACACTACACATGTTGCTTCACCTCCCAAGTACTCACAGGCAGGCCTTGTGCTAGTGAATATTTATGGACAGGAATTGTGTTTTCCTTCAGCGCCTTTCACAAGTCAGGCATATGTTAGATGGATTCTAAATTCCTAGAATTTTAGAGCTATAAGGAACCTTGGAGTGCATCTAACCAGTGGTTTTCGAACTCTATTTTAGTTCTGCAATCCCTCTTCAAACAAAATCTTACATGGAAACGATATTTAAATAGGTGAGAACAGAGAAGCTCTAGTTAAAGCAAAGGAGATGGTGGTGCCGAGAGAGAGAGAGAGAGAGAGAGAGAGAGAGAGAGAGAGAGAGAGAGACAGAGAGAGACAGAGAGAGACAGAGAGAGAGAGAGACAGAGACAGAGACAGAGAGGGAGAAAGAGGGAGAGAGAGAGAGAGGGAGAGAGGGAGAGAGAGGGAGAGAGGGAGAGACCCACGGACCCACCTCCACAGGTCAAAATCAGAAACCCACAGGTCTTGCCCAGTACCTTCATTTTGCTGATGAGACAACCATGGTCAGGGAACAATTCTATCTCATATAAACCTACTCCACCTTACATCTTTAGAAAGTTGTCACTTTACTCTCTCCAATCTTCTAGAATCATCACGGCCTCACAAGAAGAATCAATGGCCCATTTTTAAAGACTTTGTGCGATAAACGATTTCCTTTGCCATGTATTATGCATCCTATTAACCAACTCTTCAAGGAAGGTGTTTATAGGCAAGTTATTACTGTGCCAGGATTGCAGAAACATGTACGGCAATTATCCGGTTTTTTTTTTATTGCTTTAAAAAAAAATTTCCCCTATAATATTGTGTGGGTGTTTGTAAAATTAACAGGCTAGAGTCTGTGCCACATAGCTCTGCCAGTGTGCCTCAGTGAGCAGTTCCAACCTGCAAAAAACTCTTCCAGGCTGAAGATACTAAGGAAGTATCTTTAGCTTCTTTTGACAAGGTCCGGTTTGGTTTTTGTTGTTGTTGTTTAATTAATTAATTATATTTTATTTATTTATTTATTTTTGGCTGTGTTGGGTCTTCGTTGCTGCATGTGGGCTTTCTCTAGTTGTAGCAAGCAGGGGCTACTCTTCGTTGAGGTGCGCAGGCTTCTCATTGAGGTGGCTCCTCTTGTTGCGGAGCACGGGCTCTAGGCATGGGCTTCAGTACTTGTGGCACGTGGGTTCAGTAGTTGTGGCTCACGGGCTCTAGAGCGCAGGCTGAGTAGTTGTGGTGCACGGGCTTAGTTGCTCCGCGGCATGTGGGATCTTCCTGGACCAGGGCTCAAACTCTTGTCCCCTGCATTGGCAGGCGGATTCTTAACCACTGCGCCACCAGGGAAGCCCTTTGTTGTTGTTTTTAAATAATCCAGGAAGTGGACCAAAGCACTCCCTTCCTTTATAAGCCACAATGCATTGAGATGTAACTTCGAGGGTGGAGGCATTTGCTTATTCTTAAGCAGGTCCTGGGTACTTTCAAATTATAAGGGAAGTCATTGGAAATTCTTAGGGTCAGATCACAATTGCCTCAGGAGTAAATGCATATTGTGAATTCCTGCAGAGAGGATACTGTCAATTCCATTACAGTCACAACTCTTTAAATCGAAATTTTTCTCTCCTTTCCACCATCACCACCCTAAGTCAGGCCTCACCATCTCTTGTATGTACCATTGCTTTCGCCCTCTAACAAATTCTCTGTCTTCAGTTTCAACCCCTTGGACCCAGCTTTTTGTTTTGTTTTGTTTTGTTGTTTGTTTGTTTGTTTTTTTAACATCTTTATTGGAGTATAATTGCTTTACAATGGTGCGTTAGTTTCTGCTTTATAACAAAGTGAATCAGTTATACATATACGTATATCCCCATATCTCTACCCTCTTGCGTCTCCCTCCCTCCCACCCTCCCTATCCCACCCCTCTAGGTGGTCACAAAGCACCGAGCTGATCTCCCTGTGCTATGTGGCTGCTTCTCACTAGCTATCTATTTTACATTTGGTAGTGTATGTATGTCCATGCCACTCTCTCACTTTGTCCCAGCTTACCCTTCCCCCTCCCCATATCCTCAAGTCCATTCTCTAGCAGGTCTGCGTCTTTATTCCCGTCTTGCCCCTAGGTTCTTCATGACCATTTTTTTTTTTTTTTTAGATTCCATATATATGTGTTAGCATACGGCATTTGTTTTTCTCTTTCTGACTTACTTCACCCTGTATGACAGACTCTAGGTCCATCCACCTCACTACAAATAACTCAATTTCGTTTCTTTTTATGGCTGAGTAATATTCCATTGTATATATGTGCCACATCTTCTTTATCCATTCATCTGTCAGTGGACACTTAGGTTGCTTCCATGACAGACCCAGCTTTTGAGCTGCTGCTAGAGAGGACTTTTGCAAATGCACTTGAGTCCTTGCAAAGTGGTGGTGACCAAAAGGGCCTTCTGGGATGCTGATCTGGTTCTGTTTCTTGATTTGAGTTCTTGGTTACATGGATGTGTTCGCTCTGTGAAAAATTCATGAATCTGTACGTTAATGATTTGCATATGTTTCTGTCTTCGTGCATCACTCTACTGTAGCTGGTTTATTTGTCCTGTTAGACTGTGATCCAGGGATGCTTCTTTCGTCATCTTTGTATCCCAGTATCTAGCACACAGTGGTTATTCTACAAATTATTGTTGAATGTTATAGGCATAAATAATTAAATGAATAAATAGAATTGAAGACTCAGGTGGCAAGGGCTATAGGGTTTTATCTAGTGCGGGATGATTAGATATACAAGAATGGAATTATGAAAAGTGGGGGAGTGGGTAGAGTAGAGGGCCGGTAGGAAGGTTATTTAGAAGTGTTGTGTTCAGACAGGAGGAAGACCAGAGTGAAGTGAGGCACTCATAGAGCACCTGCCAGCACAAGCCACACTGGCATCCCCATACCCTGCCCCACTTCAGGCCAGCTCCCCTTCTTGACGTCCCTATTCTGGGACTGCAATCCTCCCTGTCACAAAGGCACCAAAACTCCTCCTCTTTTCTCTCTTTTTTGTCTCCCTCCACCTTCCATTTGCTGCCAAACTAAATGTTTCTTTAGTCAATCCTCCTTCCACTCCCATCACTGGCCCCCTTGTTAAGAGTCTCCTGGATTCTTAGTCTAATTGTTCCAACCTGGTCTCCCTATTAGGACTTTTTGTGACATGGAAATGGACTGATTTTTTAGAAAAGAAAAGAAAAAAGACTGGAAGGGAAGATTCATTAAAAGATTACAGGGATGGGGCTTCCCTGGTGGCGCAGTGGTTAAGAATCCTGCCAATGCAGGGGACACAGGTTTGAGCCCTGGTCCGGGAAGATCCCACATGCCACGGAGCAACTAAGCCTGTGCGCCACAACTACTGAGCCTGCGTTCTAGAGCCCGCGAGCCACAACTACTGAACCCACGTGCCACAACTACTGAAGCCCGCGCCTAGAGCCTGTGCTCCGCAACAAGAGAAGCCACCACAATGAGAAGCCCACTCACCGCAACAAAGAGTAGCCCCCGCTTGCCACAACTAGAGAAAGCCCAAGCACAGCAACGAAGACCCAACACAGCCAAAAATAAATAAATAAAATAAATAAATTTATATATATAAAAGAAAAGATTACAGGGATGACCTACGGAACCTCAAAAAAAAAAAAAGAAAGCTAGAGTTAGGGACAAGAAAAGTCACCAAGGCTCGTTTGCTGCCACTTTCTGTGCACTTCTTGGTAATTTTAGTCTATGCATCTTTCTCCTGTTCCTCAGACCTCATGGTGGAAATCATGGCCATTGACCCACACACCGAAGTTTTACATCAGCTTCCAAGAGACCACACTGGACAGGGATGAGAATCTTCCAGGCTCAATACCAAATTCCCATGCAAGGGACTCTGATTAGTCCCCTGGGTCAGACCTCTGCCCTGGAATCACTCAGTTGTGTTCTGGGGACAGCATCCAACTGCGACAAAGACTGTCCATGATTGAGCACCGTTGCCAAGAGGAAGGGGTGGGGCCATTACCAGAGAAGAGGAGCTAGACAAACAACCCAAGGATGAATTTATACCTTTGGCTTTGAATCTGCCTGGCAAGCCACCACAGGGCTATCTTTCCCAAAGGAGTGCTCTGATCAGGTCACTTTCACTCAGCAACTTGACCTCAGCTGCAGGGTCACCTCACCTGTGGTCACGCCCCAGGGCAGCCTATAGCTGCCCTACAGTGAGACCAAGTATGGTGGGGGGTCTATAGTCCTGGCCATTAACCTGACCTGGGATAACGCTGCCAGGCACTGTTCCTGGCAGAATTCCCCACCCAGTTGGCTGAGGCTTTGCCAAGCTTGCATTGCAATTCCACTTCCTCCTCTGTCCTTCCTGCTTCCTCTCACTTCCTTCTATGGATGTTGACTCTAATGCACTCTGTCTCAGTGTCTGCTTCCAGAGGAGCCAAGCTTTGACAATTGCACGGATCCTTCTACCCACCTAGGTTTCCCATTTCCTATCATCTCTTCCTGCCTCAATTCATCCTACCCTTCAGATGCCACCTCTTCTCAGAAGCTTTGCCTAGTTGCCCCAATCAGACATATTCTCTCCATCCAGTAATCTCTGTCACCACCTCAGATGGTGTACCTTTTTTACTGAACTTGTCTGATTCTCCCCAGTATTGTAGCTATTTGTGAGCCTTTCCACCAACCCCCCAACCTCCCCATAATACACACTAATCAGTGAGCTCTTGGAGTGGAAGTCCAGTTTTGCTTTTTTTTTTTTTCCTCTTTCTCCAATGCTCTGCTAAGTACATGGTCAGTCCTCAGCGTGGGATTATTAATGTTCCCAAACACTTGAGAGAATCAGGCAGTAAACGAATATAAACCACCAAAGGTCTTTAAAAAAATTTTTTTTTCCTTGAACAAGACAGGACAGAAATAAATTTTAAAATACCAAATGTTTGCAAAAGTGTTTAATCTTCGTTACTAGTCTGTAAGCTCCTAAACAACAGAGACTAAATCTTATCAATGTATTCATATCCCTCCCAAGCACAATTTTAGGTCAGTGTAAGATAGAGGCTAAACCCACCAGGTCTGCAGCTCACTAGGCCTGGGGTCACATCTTGACTCCGTCATTTACTTCCTGCACACCCTTGATCAATTCACTTCATTCATTTAACCTTTAGTTTTTTACCTGTAAAATGGGAAATACCTGTAAAATATCTGCCTCACAGGGTTGTTAAGGGGCTAAATGAAATAACTGTATGAAGTATAGTGTCTGGGTCAAGTAAGAGTTTGATAACAATTTGTTAATTTTGTTTATTATTAAAGGGTGTTCTATAATGTTTACTAAATGAATGAGTGAATACAAAGAAAGGAGGAGGAAGAAAATAACTTGGAGAAAATCTACGTAGACATTTGCTGAAAGCAGAGACCAGGAGTTATAGGATGAGATGCCAAGTCCTGTGAATTTCATAACTCTGTCATCCTACTTATGAGTGTTTGCCCATAGTAGGCACTCAAAAAATGCAACTCTTCCAGAGACCAAAATGGGACAGGAGATAAAGGAAATAGATGTCTTAGACTAGGGCAACTGTTCTCAAATCATTTGGTCTTAGGATTGCTTTACCCTCTTAAAAATTATCAAGGATCCTAAGAACTTTTGTTTATGTGGGCTGTATCTGTCACTATCTACAGTATTAAAAATTAAAAATGAGGACATTTAAAAATATTGTTTTATTCTTTTGAAAATAACAATAACAAACTCGTGTTACATGTTGACATAAATAATATCGTTTATGAAAAATAACTAGATTTTCCACACAAAAAATGGTGAGAAGAGTGGCATTGCAAATTCCTTTGATGTTTGGCTAACAGAAGACAGCTGGATTCTCATACCTGCTTTTGCATTCAATCTGTGATATGTTGTTTTGGTTGAAGTACATGTAGAAAACCTATCCTCACACAGATATGTAGATGGAGAAGGGAGGAGTATTTTAAAAGCCTTTTCAGATAATTGTGAATATTCCTCTTTGCTACCACTCTAAAACTCATTAAGTTTAACTTTATTAAATCAAATAAATTTCTTAAAGGTCAGTTTCAATGTGGATTATGAAACCACATCACGAACTTTCCCACTCTGTTATATTAAAATCCATGTACTTTGAATGGATCATTTTACTCCTGTGTGATTTTGTAACATTATGTTTTGGTCATTTAGAAAGTATTGGCTCACTGAGTTATACAGAACTTCCAAATGTTGACATAGTTCATTGTACAATATCAAAAAAAAATCACGTTTGTTAATATCGCCACTAATCTCATCAGAAAAGTCTTTCAGTGTTGGTAAGCTGTCAAGTTCTCAATGGCAAATACAGGTTTTCCAAACTTCTAGTTTTCGGTTAAAAACCTGAACTTTATCATTGGCAACAAATGCTATCAGTTGCTTTCCTTAAGGTGACTGGCTTACTTTGTTTATATTTAAGAGTATGTCTACCAAATATTCAAGTTTCAATAACCACCCTTGTCAGTTTTCGTCAGTCTTCTTTCAAGTAAAAACGGTGTTTCAGGAAAAAAAACAGGGAATTCAGTTTGCATCTCAGAACAATTGCACTTCTCCTTGAGACAACCATTGTTCTTCAGTATTTAGTAGAAGTGCTTTACTTGTACTTTCCATTTCATCATACAGGGTAGTATTAAAAAGACAGGTACTAAAGGGTCAAGATTTAATAAAAGTAATACTTTTACTGCTTCATTAAGGACACTCTTAAGTGAATCCAGCTTTTCTTTTTTTTCAAACTGAGAGTGCAGAGTGGTGAAAAATGCAACATCTACCAGTACACTTTGGTGCCACTGCCTTACTTCATGCTAGGGAGCCAGCAATTGTGCCCATCACTGCTTTTGTACCATCGCATCATTACTTTTGCACCATCAGTGCAAATGTTAACCTTGGGAAAAAAGCCAATTAACATCCTCGTATTATTATGAAAATAGTCTTGACAGACCCCCTGGAATGGTCTTGGGATCAACAAGTGTCCACGAACCACACTCTGTAACAGCTGGACTACAGAAAAGAAATTGAGAAAACAGTAAGTCATGACTCAGCCTTCCCTGGTGGCGCAGCAGTTAAGAATCTGCCTGCCAATGCAGGGGACACCAGTTCGAGCCCTGGTCCGGGAAGATCCCACATGCTGTGGAGCAACTAAGCCCATGTGCCACAACTACTGAGCCTGCGTGCCACAACTACTGAAGCCCGCAGGCCTAGAGCCTGTGCTCTGCAACAAGAGAAGCCACCGCAATGAGAAGCCCACGCACCACAACAAAGAGTAACCCCCGCTCCAAGCAACTAGAAGAAAGCCCGCATGCAGCAATGAAGACCCAGGGCGGCCAAAAAAAAAAAATAAAGTCATAACTCAAAGGATTATGGCCTAGAGGAGGGATTTGGGGAACTACAGGGAAATTTGAAGACAGAGTCCCTGGAAGGGACCATAGAAGACTCCTAGGGTTGGCAGATTTCATAACTGAAGTTTTGGTTATCTTTGTTTTTAAGTCCTCTAGGGAGACCCCACCCCTTTATTGCCTGTACCTGGGGAGGACTGCTCCCAACACTAGTTCTTTTTTTTTTTAATTTAATTTTATTTATTTTTTATACAGCAGGTTCTTACTAGTTATCTATTTTATACATATTATTGTATATATGTCAATCCCAATCGCCCAATTCATCACACCCCCCCCTTTCCCCCTCTTGGTGTCCATACGTTTGTTCTCTGCATCTGTGTCTCTATTTCTGCCTTGCAAACAGGTTCATCTGTATCATTTTTCTAGATTCTACATATATGCGTTAATATACGATATTTCCAGCACTAGTTCTTGTTACACCCCTGTTTTTTGTTTTCTGGCCACGCAGGGAGATCTTAGTTCCCCGCCCCTGCAGTGCAAATGCTGAGTCTTAACCACTGGACCACTGGGGAAGTCCCTACACCCCTGTTTTTACGAGACCCTGAAGGCCTGTGACCTGCCTGCAGTTCTCTACCCTCTACCTCATTTTTACTTTATTATTTTCTACTTTGGGGCACAAATGCATTTGGGGGGAGGTGACAGTTGTTCTGTAATTCATCAATTCTGATATGTACATCACTTTCACATTATAACATCCCTGAAATTGAGACATCTATAGCAATCAATGGCATCTTATAATTGCTTTTGGCCAGTTAGGGGTCATGGCACAGTTGGCACCGCCCATACATATGTGAACTTGGTTATTGTGACCTGAGTAGACTGCTTGTGACCTGAGTAGACTGCTGCAAACTGCCAATGTCTCTGTCAACAAACCATTTAGAAAACATTTGGGGAAGGACCATGAGTCCTGCTTGTTGTTTGAAAACCTCCGTTGACATCTTCTGGTAAGATCAACTAACAGAATGGAAGGCAGGGGTTTGTCAGAAACAATTATGGAGTACTCCTTGAGGATATATTGCATCATTAATGCTCTTGGTGGCAGAGAGGACAATATTGTGTGGAAAACAGACTTCGATTACTCTCAGCTGAAAAGTGACCTAGGAGAGTTGGCCTTGGAATGTGAAGATATTTCAGGAATACCTTAGCCAATTTATTTGTCTATATTTCCCTTTTTGTACATGAGTGCTATGTAATAAAAGCAAACATCTAAATGAGTCTGAGAGAGCTCTTTCAATAAGTATAAAATGAGAAGTCTAATACAGATGGCCAATAGGCACATGAAAAGATGCTCAGCATCGCTAATTATTAGAGGAAGGCAAATCAAAAATGCAGTGAGGTACCATCTCACACCGGTCAGAATGGCCATCATCAAAAGTCTACAAATAACAAATGCTGGAGAGGATGTGGAGAAAAGGGAACCCTCCTACACTGTTGGGGGGAATGTAAGTTGGTGCAGCCACTATGGAGAACAGTATGGAGGTTCTTCAAAAAACTAAAAACAGAGTTGCCATATGATCCAATAATCCCACCCCTGGGTGTATTTCCAGACAAAACTATAATTCTAAAAGACTCATGCATCCCTATGTTCATAGCAGCACTATTCACAGTAGCCAAGACACGGAAACAACCTAAATGTCCATCAGCAGATGAATGGATAAAGAAGATGTGGTACATATATACAATGGACTATTACTCAGCCATAAAAAGGAATGAAATTATGCATTTGCAGCAACATGGTTGGGCCTAAAGATTATCACACTAAGTGAAGTAAGTCAGACAGAGAAAGACAAATACCATATGATATCACTTATATGTGGAATCTAAAATATGACACATATGGAACCTCTCAGAACTTTGCTTTTTTTTTTTTTTTTAAAGATTTATTGATTGATTGCTATGTTGGGTCTTCGTTTCTGTGCTAGGGCTTTCTCTAGTTGCGGCAAGCGGGGGCCACTCTTCATCGCGGTGCGCAGGCCTCTCACCATCGTGGCCTCTCTTGTTGCGGAGCACAGGCTCCAGACGCGCAGGCTCAGTAGTTGTGGCTCACGGGCCTAGTCGCCCCGCGGCATGTGGGATCCTCCCAGACCAGGGCTCGAACCCGTGTCCCCTGCATTAGCAGGCAGATTCTCAACCACTGCGCCACCAGGGAAGCCCCAGAACTCTGCTTTTTAAGGTAGGTCAGAGTTCTAAGGGTAAATTTCAACAGGCCAGTTTATCATAATTTAAATTACTGAGTTAGAAAAAACAAAGGTTTAGTTTCTAGGCTAAAATAAAGAATTTCTCATTTTAGGATATCTAATTGAAAGCCACTGATAGAATTTAGCTATCAGAAATGTTAAAAGACTGGTTTATAATGGTCTATTTCTGATACATGAATACTTATAATAACCATGTACAAATGGAAGTCAAAAGTATACCATGCTTCTTAAATATTAGCAAACAGGGCCACGACTTGCAAATTTTAAAATGTGCAATTATTTTTAAACTACAAATATGTTCCCACCAAGTGCCGATAAATACTTTTATAGTACTTGTTAAAGAAATGTTTCAATATGTATTAAACAAGCAGCCCTAAAAATATGCAATGTACTTTATGGAAAAATTAAAGACAAACACATATAAAATATGACACATATGAACTTATCTACAGAACGGAAACAGACTCACAGACAGAAAACAGATTTGTGGTTGCCAAGGGGCAGGGGGAGGGATGGATTGGGAGTTTGGGATTAGTAGATGCAAACTATTATATATAGAATGGATAAACAACAAGGTCCTGCTATATACCACAGGGAACTATATTCAATATCCTGTGATAAACCCTAATGGAAAAGAATATGAAAAAGAATGTATATATATATATAACTGAATCACCTTGCTGTACAGTAGAAATTAACATTGTAAATCAACTATACTTCAGTAAAATAAAATAAAATGAAAAGTCTAAGTGATAAGAAAGTATTGTGTCACAGTTTATTTGGCAGCATTTTTTTGTTCATTCTTAGTGATACATAAAATGATGGGTGTATCTTATAACTGAGGTATTTTAGATTTGATGAATTATGGTGGTAATATTTGCATTTAGGTATATCTGAAGTTTTGAAACATGTCACTTGTGAGTGAAGAGACTCTAATATAGTTGTTCCTTGTTTGTTTCCTTATTGTTTTCTTCCCAATACAAACATTTGCATATACACCATGAAAGATAAAAGCAATTTAGAAATGAAAGAGAAAGTCCCCCGTCAACTTGGTCCCCAGACATACCATTGTAAAGAGAACAGTGTATATTCTTTCAAAAGTAAACTAAAATATACTTTTAAATATATTAATTTATTTTTGAAGTATTTGATACTTATAAAAGAATATATGTAATGTATACATTAAGTTATGAAGCATAAAACTAATAACCATGAACCCATCTCCCACTTTAAGAATTATAAATCCCGATAGCACTGCATCTTCTTGTATATGCCTTCCCAAGCCCATTCCCCAGTTTCCCCACCAGGGAAACTGATTTTGTTGTTGTTGTTGTTATTTCTCTTGTTTTCAGTATAATTTTACTATATATGTGTGAATTCCTATACAATGTATTCTGTTTGTTTTCTTGCCTTTGAACTTTTTAAAAAATAGTATTATTCTATATATATTCTTCTGCAACATGCTTTCTGCACTCAACATTGTATTTGTGAGATTCATCCATATTAATGCCTATAATTCAGGGTTTCTCAACCTTGACACTGTTGATATATTGGACTGGATAATTTTTTGTTGTGGGGGGCTGTCCAGTGCATGTTAGGGCCTGACACATAGTAGCTTCTCAATAAATGTTCTTTCTTTTGTAGCCAACTTGTACACCAAAGTGCTCAGTAATAGTATTTGTTGAATGAATGAATGAGTGAATGAATGAATGAATGAACTAAGCCTTTACTCTTCTGGGGCATCTTCTTAGGGCTTCTGCTGCCCTAGCTTATCACTCTTGGCTTGGTTCTTTCACTTAAGCTTTGAATTCTGACTGGATCTGAATTAAATGGTGGCCTTTCACCATAGCTCATCTCCCTGTGGGAAGCCAAAAGCAACCAGGAGAATACTTGACCCATTCAAAGAAGGTGGCTTCTGGTCAGTTCCATCTCAGTGTCAAAGGCCAGAATCTTCTGATTTTCAAGAGAATCCCCAAATTCCGGATTTTATGGATATCTTCTGATATTTAAACATTTGCAATGGATTCAATTTCTTTTTTTTTTCACATCACATAGGACAAATTAGAAATGCCTAAGCTTGGCTTTGGCCCTCAGGCAGCCAGTTGACAGCCTTTGCTTCAAGCCAGCCACCATGGTCCTGCTTTCATGTGACCACAGAGGTAATGGCTCTTGGCCTTGAGAATAGGACCTTCACATAGGGCCCTAGGACCCTTTCCACTGGAGTTTCTCCGGGCCAAAGACTAAGGGAAGGGGAAGAAAGCCAACATTTGTAGATGCACCCTGCACAAGATTCCCACTCTTTCCTTCAACTGCTGCAGCAGCCCTGTGAGATAGGTGTTATCATTATCCCAATTTTGACAGAAACAAAAGCTCAGAATTACAACATCACTTGCTAAGGTTCCACTTTGCTACTAAGTTACAGGCCTAGGATTTGAACCCAGGACTATCTGACTAGACTATAAACTCATTTAGAGAAGAGAGAAACCGTGCCCTATTCCTCTCTGTATTCTTCCAAACACAGGTCTGGGCACGTAGTCCGTGCTCAGTAGGCATGGTTGATTGATGATCAATTGATTGGCTGGAGAAAGACATGCTTACGGCTACATCTTCTCAACACTTAAACAAGAATTTGAGATTCAGTTTGTCTAGGTCCGATAGACAAACTCCTCTACCAAACAAGAAAAACAACACACGTGTACAAATAAATTGAATTATCTGAATTGAGTTCTTATCTGAATGGCATCAAAGAGATACAGAAGAGATAGAAATATTTAAAAGAATAGAATTGTGATTACCTACCAGCTTTTCATAAGCTCTTTCCATTCTCCCTGCTTCTCATCCCCCTCAAAAGAACATTTTTTTGGTAAAAAAAAAAGCCTCCAATTATTCTTTCATGAGCATATCCTGAAAAGGATTCCATACACTAAATTAGTGTGAGTGGCTGGTGGTGATGACAATGATACCTCAACTCTGAGCAGTGATTAATATTTCTATGTCAGTATTTTACAATATGGAGCTCAGATTACAGACTTAATCCAATGAAAAAACATGAGAGGTATTCATAGTCAGAATACTTGTTGAAAGATTCCCCACCTATAGAAACATACAGGATAGCTCCAGGGAGTATATCATCATTTTCCTAAAATTTTGGCAAGAAGCTGTTAGGAGTCCTGATATGGCTGGCAACATGGAAGAACATTTCCTCCTCTTGATGGCACCCAGCCAGCTTCTGACAGCCCTGTGCCAGCTTCCCAGAGCTACAAATGGCTTGGGGTGATTTTATCTTGACTTTATTATCCTAACTCACAACCTATAGAAGTAATAAAAGAGGAAACACAACGGATGAAATGTGAAGCAACAGCAATGAGCCATGACCAATTTAAGATGAAGTTCAAAATGCATAACCAAGCAACAGACTTAATCCAAATTCAAACAGTAGGTAGTAAGGTGGACAAGCCCCAAAGACAGGAGTGGCATTAGAAAACTATAAGGAAAAGAACTAAAATATTCCTTTGACTCCAAATGGGGCCAGAGAGGCAGAGATTCTTTTTCCCCCCTCTTAGGAGGCTTGAAATGGAAGTCAGGGATGAGAAAAAATTATTTTCTATGTAGTATCATTTGTAATATTATAAGAGACTGGCCCTAATTTATTCATGTGTTCATTTGAAAGATATGTTTCAAAAGATGCATGCACCCCAATGTTCAGAGCAGTATTATTTACAATAGTTGACATGTGGAAGCAACCTAAGTGCCCATGAACAGATGAATGGATAAAAAAGCTGTGGTGTATATATATATATATATATAATGGAATACTACTCAGCCAGAAAAATGAGTGAAATTATGCCATTTGCAACAACATGGATTAACTTGGAGGTTATTTTGCTTAGTGAAATAAGTCAAAGAAAGACAAATACTGTATGATATCACTTACATGTGGAATCTAAAAAATAAGACAAAGTAGTGAATATAACAAAAAAGAAACAGACTCACAGATACAGAGAACAAACTAGTGGCTACCAGTGGGGAGAGAGAAGGGGGAGGGGCAAAAGAGGGGTAGGGGATTAAGAGGTACAAACTACTATGTATAAAATAAATAAGCTACAAGGATATATTGTATAGCACAGGGAATATAGCCAATATTTTATAATCACTATAAATGGAGTATAACCTTTAAAATTTGTGAATCACTATGTTGTACACCTGAAACATATAATATTGTAAATCAACCATACCTCATTAAAAAAAAACAAACAAACTCTGAAGGAAAA
This sequence comes from Eubalaena glacialis, assembly GCF_028564815.1. Lineage (NCBI taxonomy): Eukaryota > Metazoa > Chordata > Mammalia > Artiodactyla > Balaenidae > Eubalaena > Eubalaena glacialis. Next base: position 68,227,689 of record NC_083717.1, read on the forward strand.
AAAATATGTTTTGACATCCGCCCTATCGTATTTCTGCCTTCAAACAGTCCGGGGAGGGGCTCAGTCATGAACAAATAGTTACAAAATGAAATAAGTTACAGATCAAAAAAAGTGGGAAGCACAGAGGAAGGAGCAGCCTGACTCCTCCCTTGAGGATGGAAATAGGGGTGAGGAACTGAGAATCTGGGGCTGGGGCAGGGAATTCCCCATCACAGATTGCTGAGCCACCAAAATCAGAAGGTTGACCCAAGTCCGGGGTCCATGCAGAAAGCCGAAGCCCCAAGTTGGAATGAAAGTCCTGGCATGGACAAGGCAAAGGGCTCAGAGACAACTCAGTGTTGGAGCACAGAGCCCCAGATCTGGGAAAAAAGGGGGGCCAGATTGACCACAATTGCCTGAGTACCCCCTGCTGCTTCTACATCCCTGTCCCTTCCCTGGGACCTCCCCATGATCCAGCAACCAACGGGTTCAGGTGGCCCACCAGGGGCCCCCAGGACGGAGTTGTGTGATAGGCCTGCTTCTGTTTTGATGGCTTTTACATGCTTGCCAGGGAGGTGATATGCAGGTGGATCAGCCAAGTTTGATGGTTCAGGATGCGATGAAGGGAGTATCTTGCCCTTTTTGGGGGGGAAAGGGAGAAGTTTTCTCAGACACTTTGATAAAGAGGCAGGTATTGAGCTGGTGGAAATGGGGCATGAGGGAGTGTGTGCGTAAAGGCAGAAAGCATGTAAAGGGCTGGGCTCTGAGCTCGAGGGGCCGTGGGTACCAATGAGCCTGAGCCAGTGGGCTTGAGCCACGTTGGGGAGCCTTAGGTGAGGCTTCAGGGCTTAGACTTTATCCTCTAGCCAAAGAGGAAGACCTTCTTTCCAATTAAGAAGAGGTGGTTCTGACCCCAGGAGCTCTCATTGCCTTACTAGATGGGTCTGAATGCTGGTATGTTTTTTTCTGTGTCCCAGAGAACAAGCCACTAGGAAACAGACACAAGCTGTTTGCTGCCCTGTCACTGCCTATGTGCTGAGTAGGGCTGCAGATGTCCCAGTCACAGGAAAGCTTTGCTTGAGAGAATGCCCAGAGGTGTGCAGACATCAGCAGTACCCGGTGATCATGCCCAGGGGGCCTCAGGAGGGTAAGCAGTCCCACTGCCCCAAGTCCTGAGACGCAGCCATTTCCCTGGGCCTTGACCTTTGGCCTCTCAGGCTCCCAAGGGCTGCAGAGTCTGTTTTCACAGGCCCAAGAGGTAGTTTTCACAGGCCCCTTGTGGCAAATCATACATCTTCTATAATGAAAGAATGCTATCTTACTAGAGACACAGCTCATTTGTCCCTGGTCTGTTCCTTGGGGAACTTTCTGTACAGAAAGTATAAACGTCATCTGAGCATCCAACAGACTTTCTTTCCTTCCCATCTGTGTAAAAATTTACCCGTGACACCACTTTATGCCACTCAAATTTTCAGGGACTTGGATGGACCATTTCAACCAGCTTCGTGGCAGCTTGGTGAGGGAGGTGCCATCACCCCCTCCTACAGGGGAGGAAACTGAGACTCAGAGAGGGTAAGTTCCACCGTTTGTGAAGTTGAGATTCAAACCCAGACTTGCCAGAAGCCCCAGTCCATTCTCTTCCCACTGGCCCACATTCTCTCTCCTCCCAGGGAAGAGATGCTGATGCAAGGGCTGCTATTTCCAAGGGCCTGGAGTTCCTCTGAATGTTTGCTTATCAGTTTGGTTGAGTTTAATAAGACAAATCATTCTGACTGGGCCTTAAAGACAAACATCTCCTGACGGTGAAAAGTGTGAGAAGGGACGGTTCATCATAATATTTTGCATTTATAGGACTCTATTTTCCCAAGCATTTTACAATTTCCGCTGCACTGAGTCACCCAACCCTCCTGTGAAGGAGCTGGAGCATTTATTACACTGGCTCTTCCTGAGGGTTAGGTCAGGCAGGCTACTCCAAATTTCAGCAGCTTCCCCTTTTGGCGATTACAGTTCTGCATGGTGTATTAGAAAAGAGGGGATTTGAATAGCAGGGACCCTCTATCACCATGTACTCCTCTCTCCTCACTGGGGCCTCCTGGGACCTTTTCATGGTCCCCTTTCCTTAAACCCCCCTTCCTCCTTTCAAGCTGCTTGCTCCAAATAGTAGGGGCAGGCCACTCTCACTCTCCTGCCCCCTCCCTTTATTCTTCACCGGCATCATCATATGAGGCTAAACTAGGAGGGTAGGGTAACTGGGGACAATCTCAATGTAGCAATGGAAAAAAATTTTAAGCATGCATGCTAAATATGATTTCTTCCCCCATAGATTGAGAGAGAGTGCCAAGAAGTGAAACCAAGAAGTTTAGGGCCAAGAAGTCATCCCAGGTAAGTCTGTGGGTACCACAGGCCTCCAGGGCTGCCACATTGCACAGCTCAGCCCCACCTGGGGCCTTGCCAGTCCCTAATCCTGTGCCCTAGCCTCATGTTTCTCTGAGAAAGCTTCTTCTTTTTTACTTCTGCCTTGCAGATCTGACTTGCAAATCTCTCCACTCTGCCTCAAAAATCTGCTCCCACTTTTTAGGAAACCCCACCTTTAAATCCCAGGACTTGATCTCACTTTACAGCATTCCCTACCCCAGCAGTACAGTTCCTTAGGTATGAGTTATTCAGTCTGGAATGATAGCCAGAGTGCGGCAGGACAGACCACACAGGGTAGTGGCACTCTCTTCCACAAAATAGTCAGAGGTCGGGAAGGGTCTCACCAGTCTCCTCTAGAATCCACCCCCTGCCCCAGTCCCCACTACCACTACCCTGTGAGAATCAGGTAGGCTTCTTTATTTTTCTGATTAACCAGTTGGTAACTTTAGATCAGATATACACTCATCTCTAATGGACAGTTTTAGTCTAAAGCCCTAAAGCTAAATAAAGACTGCAAACATCTTCTATTTGGTGAGTGCTGTGTTTTCAAAAATGTTTGAGAATTTGAACTCCTTTAAGTAGGGCGTGCCTTCTCAATTAGCCACAGTCCCCACTGTTCCCTAGTGTCCTACACCTAGGCTGATTCACTCATTTATATTATCTGTGTTGCCCCTATAGGCATGTGTGTTTGCCACTACTCTTCCAAACTCACAAGGAAGAAGAGAAACATTTTCCTAATTGTCCCCTAATTTGAAAACCTGCTTCTCTCTCAGTGGAACTGGTACTGCACATTATTACTGCATCGTGCTTGATCTTTTCCTCAAACCCCCTTCCTCCTTTCAAACAAGCTTCCTTGGCTCCGTTGGCATTTTAAAATTTCATTACTGAATGGCCAAAAAGCACATGAAAAGTGCTCAACATCACTAATTATTAGAGAAATGCAAATCAAAACTACAATGAGGTACCACCTCACACCGGTCAGAATGGCCATCATCAAAAAATCTACAAACAATAAATGCTGGAGAGGGTGTGGAGAAGAGGGAACACTTCTACACTGTTGATGGGAATGTAAATTGGTACAGCCACTATGGAGAACAGTATGGAGATTCTTTAAAAAACTAAAAATAGAGCTACCATATGATCCAGCAATCCCACTCCTGGGCATATATCTAGAGAAAACCATAATTTGAAAATATATATGCACCCCAATGTTCATTGCAGCCCTGTTTACAATAGCCAGGACATGGAAGCAACCTACGTGTCCATCGACAGAGGAATGGACAAAGAAGATGTGGTACATATATACAGTGGAATATTACTCAGCCATAAAAAGAGAATGAAATAATGCCATCTGCAGCAACATGGATGGACTTAGAGATTGTCATACTGAGTGAAGTAAGTCAGACAGAGAAAGACAAATGTCATATGATATCACTTATATGTGGAATCTAAAAAAAAAAGGGTACAAATGAACTTATCTACAAAACAGAAATAGTGTTAGAGATGTAGAAAACAACTTATGGTTACCAGTCGGAGGGAAGGGAGGGAGGGATAAACTGGGAGATTGAGATTGACATATACACACTACTATATATGAAATAGGTAACTAATAAGGACCTACTGTACAGCACAGGGAACTCTACTCAGTACTCTGTAATGGCCCATATGGGAAAAGAACCTAAAAAAGAATAGATATATGTATATGTATAACTGATTCATTTTACGGTACACCTGAAACTAACACAACATTATAAATCAACTATACGCCAATAAAATTTTTTTTAAAAATTCCATTACTGAGCTGCTTGTCCCTTAAAGGTTGCTCCTGTAATTATACAAACACATGGCCAACGTTTTGAAATCATCTCTGGGGTTGGGGCAAGATGGTGGGGAAGCGAAGGCACCACCATATTCCTATCACAAACTGAGCGGGAGAGAGGTCCTGACCTGGCTCTGGGACTGCCCTTCAGACTGTGGTGTTCTTTTCAGCGTGAGCAAAAAGAGCTTAGTGAATCAGTTCACTAAGACCTGGGAGAGCGAAGGGGCAGCCAAGAGCATCAATGGCAGCAGAAGATTCAGGTCAGGTTAACAGGAGGTCCCAAACGCTGCAATGTGAGCCACTCTCCATCCCACACACTCGTTCCCACAGCCTGGCAGATGCGATTAAACAATCTCAGCACTCTTTCCCACCAAGTGGACTACTCCCTCACAAGCCTTCTCTGTCCCTCACTCCAGGCAGCCACCACAGCCTGAGAAAAGCTGACAATTATGATGAAACCTATTTCCTATCCTTTGATTACACTGGATGGCTAATCTAAAGACCAGGACTCTGGTGTTAACCCTGCCATTGACTCACTGGGCTATCTGGGGCTTGGGCAAGGCTGCTTACCTCTGCAGACCGGTTTCTTCATCTGTTAAATGAAGTGGTTGGGCAGTTGATTAATTGATTTCCAACCTGATGTCAAGGTTAAGTGAGTAGGATGATGATTTAGGTGAGGAGGGCTGGAAGAGTACAGAAAAGGAAGGGATCCCTGTGGGTCAGTTGTCCTGAGAGGGTCTCCGACTTAGTAGAATTTATGCAAAGCTGATGGCCACGTTTAGAGAAACAGGAGGGGGCTCCAAGCAGGCATCATGAGCAAAGGCATGGAGGTGAGAATGTATTGAACAGGGAGGGGACCTGTAAATTGACAATAATCTCATAAATCCCTGTGTTAGGTGCCTGCAATCACTCACTCAGTAAACCTTTCCTCTGTCCTACCATGTGTTGGGCGTTGTGCTAGGTGCTGAGGTCCTACTATGAATAGAAGGCACATACAGAGCGACTGGTGCTGTATGCTGGCTCCTTACCCACACTGAAGCGTCAATAGGACTGGATGCAGCTTGCCCTCTGGCCCTTCCAGACGGGCAAGGAGATACATTTTAATGGCTGAGTGAGTACAGCCAAGTCACCTAACTGCTCTCAGCACTTCTGCAGATAAGTGAGGCACTTCATGTAAAAGGCACTTCGTCAACTGCAAAATCCTCCAAGATGTTGTCTATAAATCTAAATTGTAATAATATCAACAGTTGAATGAGATGCGGATGGTAGAGTTTCAGGCAAGGGACCTCAAGTGGCAGAAAGCACTCAAAGCCCCTGGAAACCAACTCATCAGAGAAAAGCTGACTTTGACCCTTGCTCCCTGACCGTCCCAGCTTCAACGTTTTGACCCAGTTTAGGCTTCCTTTTAAAAGCTCATAAAAATATTTTCTCACTATAATTACAGGCAAGGCTCAGGATCTCTGTCGTAAGAAGAGCTGGTAGAAAAGCGACGATTAACCAAGGCACATAACTGAAGGGTAGATAAATATATCCGGTGGCAGATGAGGCCCCTTCCTATTGGATACTATTCCCAGTATCCAAGGGCAAAGATAGGAATGTGCTTGATTTAGACCAGAGGGTGCTGAGCACTTTATAATTAAAGGTTCCCATCAAGAAGTGAGGTGCACGTGAATGTGGGTGATGGAGACTTCTGGGTGCCTCCTGCATGGACTGAGTCAACATGTTCCCTTTCCTACCCACGAGGCTTTCCGTGGCAGTGGCTCAATTTAAAAAGTCAGCTAATCATGAGATCGGAGGGCACGTTTGGAGTAGAGACAGTATGACTCCTGTCACTGAGCAGAACAATGAAAAGTTCAAAAATAGTAGTATCTGCTGGTGGAAAACCAATAAGCATATAATTTCCAGGTAATTACTATCATATAATTAGCTCTCTGCTTTCATATGTCCCAGCAGAAATTGAGTTGGGGAGCAACTGTAACACAGCTTAATTATCGTGGTACATTCCACAGCAAAATGAAGACTTTTTTTTCTCCCAACAAAAACTGAGGGTCAAAGAGCACCAAGACTGGCTGAGCCTGGACCCAGTTCACATGGACTGGTGAGCCGGGTTCTTGGGTGACATAAAATGGGCTCTGAGCTGGGAATCTGAAGAGCTGGTTTTCATTCCAGCTCTACCTGATCCCCTCTTGTGACCGTTCCTCCAGCTCTTGGTGTCCTTCTCATCAGTAAAATGATGGTGTTGGACTAACTCACGCATTCTCATCACACTCAAGGGGGTGAACATTGGTTCTGGAGGCAAAACAGTCTTAGATATTACAATGGCTTGTGGCCCTCCAGAGCTCAACCCTATCTGGCAAAATCTTATTTCTTAGTGTTTAACTTATTTCTCTCATAAGGTTTTCTTTGTCATTATCATTAAGTTCGCGGAGGATACGCAAAATGCATGCAAGATCAGTACTGCAAAACTATGGGGGATGGATTGGAGGACTTTCTCTTCATCCCTCGCTCCATCACAAAGTCCTATCACAAGAGGTGGCTCGTGTGTCCTATTGGCTGCCATTCGCCGCCTCCTGGGTGTTGTTTATGTTTATTTCTCAGTGATTTTGTGTGTGACTCGGGCTTTGAGAATTAAATAAAAAGTTGTATTTTACTATTTCATTCTTCTAAGTTATTCAATCCATCAATAACATGTCAAGTGCTGAAAAGAAAAAATGTCAACAATATCTGAAAGAATATCTAGCCAAGTACACACACACAGTGCATAAATGGATATACAATACATCTGCGATATTAAAATTTCATGGGAGCGGCGATTAGGGTTAAAAAAAAAGGTCTAAAAACACCCTTGGGAAGGTAATAATAGGTTGAGAACACTGCACTAGATGATTCTAAGAGTCTTTCCAACTATGAGATTCTGTAGGTCCATGATTAAGAAGTGTCCTCTGAGTTGGTACCCACCCAGCACAGGAACGTCACTTACTGTCCTGTGAATTTGGGAAGGTTCCTTAACCCCTCTAAGCCTTGGATTTCTCATTGGGAAAGAGGACATGCATACATGCCTCAATAGGTATCAGCATCTTTCTTCTAGGGGAAGAGGAATAGACCAGTTTGAGCAGGGTCTTCATTTGTGTTCTCCTAAAATCAGAGCCTGAGACAAGGACTTGAGTGCAGGTAGGTTTGGGGAGATGATCCCAGGAAGCAGGATTGAGTGAATGGGGGGAGTGAGACAGGAAAGGGTGAAAAGTCAGTAAAGGGTGTGAGTTGGTTACTGCTGTGGGCAGGTGGGCCTCAATCCTGCTGGCAAATCTCTGAAGAATTATCTAGAAAGCATCTTAGAATTGTTCCTTTGAAGGATGGGAGGCTGGGGCATTCGAGCACTGATTTTCATCCTCCATGGCAGAGGGTTACCCCTGGGGATGTTGACTCCTCTGCACTTTGAGGCTGCCCTGCACTTAGGCTGAGTGAGCTTCTGCAGCTTTGAGGAAAGATTTGAGGCAGAACATGAAAAGATGCTCATCATCACTAATTATTAGAGAAATGCAAATCAAAACTACAATGAGGTACCACCTCACACCAGTCAGAATGGCCATCAATAAAAAGTCTACAAATAGCAACTGCTGGAAGAGGTGTGGAGAAAAGGGAACCCTCCTACACTGTTGGGGGGAATGTAAATTGGTGCAGCCACTATGGGGAACAGTGTGGAGGTGCCCCAAAAAAACTAAAAATAGAGTTGCCATATGATCCAGCAATCCCACTCCTGGGTGTATATCCAGACAAAACTATAATTCAAAAAAATACATGCACCCCTATGTTCATAGCAGCAATATTCACAATAGCCAGATGAATGGATAAAGAAGATGTGGTACATATATACAATGGAATACTACTCAACCATAAAAAAGAATGAAATAATGCCATCTGCAGCAACATGGATGGACCTAGAGATTATCACACTAAGTGAAATTAGCCAGAAAGAGAAAGACAAATACCATATGATATCACTTATATGTGGAATCTAAAATATGACACAAATAAACTTCTCTACAAAACAGAAACAGACTCAGACATAGAGAACAGACTTGTGGGGAGGAGGGGTGGCGGAGGGATGGAGTGGGAATTTGGGGTTAGCAGATGCAAACTATTACATATAGAATGGTTAAATAACAAGGTCCTACTGTATAGCACAGGGAACTATATTCAATATCCTGTGATAAACCATAATGGAAAAGAATATAAAAAAGAATGTATGTACATGTATAACTGAACCACTTTGCTGTACAGCGGTAATTAACACAACACTGTAAATCAACTATACTTCAATTTAAGAAAAAGAAGATTTGAGGCAGAAAAGGAGGTAAAATGCCTGAGGTGGGACATTGTCAGTATGCTTGGAAATATTCATCATGGCCTCAGTGGTGGCCCAGAGCCTCTGCCCAACCACAAAAGAGTGTGTGTTAAGGGGTACTCCTGGCCGTAGCACCATCCATCCGTCCATGCATCCATCCATACAGGATCCATGCACCATTCATTCATTCAAGCATCCAGGCATCCAACCATGCATGCATCTATCCATTCATCATGCTCCTTCCTACTATGAAAAAGAATTTGAAGTGAGACACAAATATATGCTAATACCCTGGAAAAGTCATTCCCTCTTTTTGGGATTTCCTTCTTCTCTGAAAAAAAAAAAGGTGGGGAGGGATTGGGATGCTTGGTCTTACAGCCCCCAGCCAGCTTTGGGGTTTAAAGTGTAGTAAGAACAAGAATTGAAAAGGCAAGTAGAGTGCGGATTGTCAGCAGCCCACCACAGCTGGAGAAATGAAGTACAGATGTGTTCTGGTGAGGCTGGCTGGTTGTCCAGAGAGGCAAAGCCCCGGTGCAGCCCCTCACTCCAGAATCTCGTCCTCTGCACCAGAGCTTTAGACACTTGGGTATAGAATCTGGATGTGACTGTGTTCTGGAAATGAAAGTAAAGGTGGTTGGGGAGCTATAGAGTGGGCCCTGATTCAGAATTCCCAAGTTCATGAGATACACCAGAGGCCAATTTATTAACTTAGCATGAGCTATAACTGTCAAGAGAATCAGAACCCTCTGTGGGCTGATCAGCACATACAGAAGTCAAATGCTAAACACAGGCTGTTTGGGGAGTTTGATTCAGAACCTTGGGAGGGAGCAGGTGCTTTCATGGCAGGTGTCACGAAGCTATGACAGTCTGATGCATCCAACTCTCTTTGGAGGCAGGCTCACGGGGGCTGACAGTGAGCCCACCTTCTCCCCTGACAGTGTGGAGACACGTGGCCAAATTCTGTATTTTGAGTCCTCACCCAGCTGTCCATACTCCTATGGAGAGTTCTTACAACTCCCAGATTGGATACAATGCAATTAATTTTGAATCAAGTGCCTTAACTGAAATCACATTCCAGGTCTGCTTCCCAGGAATGAGTCTTGGGTGCACTCAAACCTTTCAGTCACCTACCGAGGGTTGCTTTAGAGTGGCTGATGGCATCCATGATGTGTAGGTTTTCCTAGTTTGGCTCTCTGAGAGTGTACTGGCTAGCCCTCCCCTGCTCCCTGGCAACACACACACACCCTACCCAGAACTATTCTCTGCTCTATTCCGTGCCCCAAAGTCTGCCTCTGTGGATGCACCCTTGGCCTCCTTTGCCAGTTCACTTGTGGTTGGCAGGAGATTGGGGACAGGAAGAGATATGGGTCAGATCTTTTTCTTTCCCTCTATCTCCCTGCTGTGATGGCCTGTTTTTGGCTGCCTCCCTCCAAGGCTATAGCTCCTGATGGGAAGTCCCTTATTTACTCTTCTTATCCCTTCAGACCTAAGGGTGGTAACAGCTTCCCTCCCTCTCTCAGATGCTGCTCTCTGAGTGCCCCAACATCCCTTGTTGGTTCCCTGAATTCTGCTCATATCGCTGTATCTCCCTCTATCAAGTATCTTCATTTGAACCACCTTGGGGGGTGGGGGATGAATCCTACTTCTTATTATGACCCTGATCATTACAGAGGGTATCCTTATTCTCAAAGTCCTGGTAGGCTCCCATAATAGTCTCCCATATCATCACAAAAAGGGCTTTATGTTTTCATGTGACAACATGTGCTAGTGTAAGAGCGAAAGCAATTGACATTGACAGGTTTAGAAACCCTGGACAAGAATAAAGTGTTTCAAGAAATGTCTCAGCTGGACAATGGCACATTAAGGAGGAGATCATTATGACCCTCAGTGACCTTCTCCATGACACACCAAGGAGGGTGTGACTGTCCTGAAAGTAATCCCATCACATTTCACTTTATGAGAAAAAAGAGGTATCAGATTTAGAAATTAAATAGCTTATCAAATTTTAACTCTCAATCATAAGATATTAAGGTTATTAATTATTAAAGTTCTAATCATGCATTAAGATACTTTAAACATTTAAAAATACACTGAGCTTCTAACAAGTTAAATTTTACAAAAAGAACTTTGGTTGAAATGAACAGAAGTTAATTTCTCTGGGCCTCCCTTTCCTCTTTTGTTTGGCAGAACAATTTTTATTATCCTTCTTACTAGTTTAGGAAAGTCTAAGACTCCATGATCCGTGGAGATTCATTCTGCCCATCAATGTATTCATTCTACTCAGCCTTTCTTCAGCTTATTTGATCAACCTACACTGTTGCATAAAAAGTACTGTGGAGCCCACTAAGGGGAGGGCTTTAACCCACACCCACATCTGCTTCAAGTCCCTAAATCTTCCTCTGACACTCCTGGCCATAAAATCTCACCCCCCCTTTTCCACATCAACACTTGGAATTTGAACCACACAATTTGCCATCTGACTGCATATATTTTGTTCTCTGCTTGCTTCACATGTGTTGTTTCTTGTATTTTCAATGAAATTATAAATCATTCTGGACATAGAAAACAAACTAATGGTTACCTAAGAGGAAAGGGGGGGGATAAATTAGGAGTTTGGTATTAACATATACACACTCCTGTATATGAAATAGGTAACCAGTACTTCCCTGGCTGTTCAGCGGTTAAGACTCCACACTTCCACCACAGGGGGCACAGGTTCAATCCCAGGTTGGGGAACTAAGATCCCTCGAGCCGCATGGTGTGACCAAAAAAAAAAAAAAAAAAGGTAACCAACAAGGACCTACCGTGTAGCATGAGGAACTAAACTCAATATTTTATAATACCTATAAGGGAAAAGAATCTGAAAAAGAATATATATATATATATATTTATATATATATATACACAAACACACACATATAACTGAATCACTTTGCTGTACACCTGAAACTAACACAACATTGTAAATCAACTACACTCCAATTAAAAAAAAATCATTCTGGGATAGGCACACTGTCATACATCATTGTATGCCCTCTGCCACCCAGAACAAGGGCAGACTCATAGATATTACACATCCATTCAGCCAACATTTTTGAGCAGCTACTATGTGCCAGGCACAGTGTTAGGCTCTGGGCATAAAGATGATTAAGATAAAATCCAGATTCTCATGAAACGCAAAATCTGGAGAGGACGATAGACTTGTAAATATACAATTATAGTATGTCCTGGTAAGTGTTCAAATGAAGTCATGATCCCAAATACCAGGGAGAGCAAAGAAGGTGAGGTTTGATATAGATATTAAAGAATAAGAAGACTTTTTCAAGAAGTGCAATGATGGAAGAGATGCCAGTAATGGGGAATTAGATGAAAAGAACTATGTCTGCAGAAGGGCAAGCAGTGGGATATTTGGGCACCCCTTGGAGGGGAGGGGACAACATGATGGTGGGAGATGAGGTGCTTCAGAGGCCCTTGGTGGCCTCCTGGAGCTGGAGTCCTAAGACATGGGTCTGAATTCTAGTTTTGCCTTTTCCTTCACATCAACCTTTGTGAGCCACCATTTCCCTATCTCTAAAACAGGAACAATAAGACCTTCTTCTTACTGCCTTTGCAAGGATTAAACAAGGTAACGAATGGAAGAGCACCAGTTTAATTTCCTGCCATACCACTTACTGGTTATGGGATATTAGGCAAGTTACTAAATCATTCTGAGCCTCAGTTTCCTCATGGGACAATAATAACGATACTTAGATTAAATTATGTTTAGAATTTCATAGCAAGTCTTCTTCCTCTGCCTAAATGATATGCATCCTTCTTTTGAATAATTATGGAAGGAATTGTATTTTCCTTTTTTCTCCCTGGCTGCCAGGAAGCTCAGAAGCAAGTCTGATGCCCAATCCCAGAAAACATGTGACCCCTTTTGTGAATGTCTCTGCCATTTCCTCCTCCTGGACTGCATTCTCCATGATACTACTCTTACTTTAAGTCTATCCTTTGTTGTAAAGCTTTGACTGTTGGTTCTTTTTTTTTTCCCCACTTAGCCTGCTTCTTTTCCATGAAAGTATATACTCTTAGGAAACAGGAGTTTTAATGCTTGCAGAATATTCATATGAATTGAAGCAACTTTAACCAGTCCCTTGCTGCTAGAAGTTTAATGATTTCCCATCCTCATATTTAGACAGAAGATGGATAGGTAGACAGACACACAGATGGAGAAATAAAAATAAAGAGATATATAGGTGTTAAGACCCAAATTTATGGCAGTGCAGCACTAAATACCACCTGAACATTTAATTTATTATTATTATTTAATATATAACTATATAAATAATACATAGATACATTCTCCTTGTAAAAAATTGAACATTGCTGATAAGGCTAAGGTCTTTTTGGAGCCCCTGACTCCGGTACCCTTCCTGCCTCCCCAGAGGAAACCATTATTATCAGTTTGGTGTGTAAACTTCGCAGCCCTTTTCTATGGGAATATATACATTTCCATAGAAAATGGACTCATCTTTGTATTTTGACAGCTAATCTTCTGGGCTGTGCCTAGGCTTGCCCTTCATATTCATGATTACTTTTTAAGACAGGCCACATGTATATAAGTGTATGTAAGTGAAATAATTTATGAAACCTAAGAGAGAAAAGGTATCACATGGAAAATATCTCTAGAAACTCCACAGCCTTTAAGAAAATAGAGAGCTCATATTCTCCCAATAGCTTCCAGGTACTTTCTCTTTTCTGGGTTAGTTTCTGAGTACTGAGGGCTTTCAGGAGCTGCCAGGGCAATGGACACACTTTGTGCCCAAAGGGTAAATGTGTAAGAAGGAAAGATCCTTGGAGATCACTCCCAGCTCCCATTCTACAGATAGGGATATCAAGGCCCAGGAAGGAAGAAATGAACTTCCAAGGTCACACAATTGGATAGCAGCAGGGCTGGGGTAGAAACCCAGGCTTCCTGATTCCCTGTCCAGTACCCTTTCCACACTCACACGTCCAGTTCCTGCTTTCCCTTTGGAAACTTGCCCACAGACCAACCTGTGTTCAGTCACTCAGAGGTGATAACACTCAGTCGATTCTTGTACACACATTGTGCACATTTTAGATGATGTGGGAAAACTGTGATATTGAAGGATATTGTATGGATGTGCTCATTCATTCACTTATCCCGATGTTCACGGAGTGCCTTCTCTATGCCAGGACCTGTGATAGGTGACATAGGGATTCAGGGATGCATCAGACCAGGTCTTGCCCTTTAGGAGCCTACGGCCTAATTGAGGATGTATGACAAGTGCAATAATAGCCGCAGCGCCAAGTCTAAAGTGCCGAGTGCCATGCGAGAGGTAGAGAGTGCAGAGAGAGCCCAGACACCATTGCATCTAAGAGTGGGAAATCAGAGAAGGCTTTTTGGAAGAGGTGGCATCTGAGTGAGGCTTTGAAGGATGATTAGGTTAGTTGAGGGGCAGTAAGTCAAGGGGACTCCAGGCATAGCAAAGTGCTGAGAAAGAAAAGCAAGAGGGTTTTAGAGAAAATGCGTAACTCAGGTTGGTAGGCAATGAATAGGCTTGTAAATGATGTGGGGGCCAGGCTTAGCCCCCTTGACTTGGAATCTTGAGGCATGTATCTTGTTGCCTTCACTCGAGTGTATGCTCCCAGAGGAAAGACAGCTGGCCTCACCCCTCTGAATCCTCTTGATGCCTGGCAAAGTCATGCATACATTACATTATCATGGATTATATTATATTAATAACGATAATATGTAACATTATACTATAATGCATACATTATATGTGTGTGTAATCTATCTATCTATCCATATTATATATACACACTACAGATTATATATGTATGCATATATTTAGAAGGGAGGAGGGGGGGAGATGTGAAGAGGGAAAGAGGGGAGTAAGTAAACAAACAGGCAAGGAGATTACTTCCTTCTGTCACCTACTCTTTACCTTTCCCTGGAGATATTGTGTTTCTTCATTCTAGGAGTCTAAATAGTCAGTTCAATCTTGTATGGTAATGTGTTTGTGTCACAAATGATTTGACTGCATGCTCTAGTATGGTAATCACTATTTATTACTTCTTAGAAGTTAAAAGCCGCTTTGCTATTCTCACCCCCAGGAAGAATGTATGACTGTCACAAATCCCCTCAGGAACAAACACAAAATCTATTCTTCTTAGGGAAAAAAAATCCTCTCCAATTATTAAGGAAATGCCAAATTAAAACAATACAAAATATAATTCCCTTCTTTCCCCTCAAATTAGTAAAATTTTTAAATGAATGAGAACATGCATGAACATGAGTGGGTTATTCCTATTCATATGAATCAAGTATGTATTAAGAATCTTAAAATGTTCATACTCCTGGACAGTAATGAACATTTCTATAGAGTTATCCGAAGGAAGGAATCTGAAATGTGGACAGAGTATTAAATATAACGGTGTTCACGTCAGTATTATTTATCATTGGAAAAAATGAGAAATAATAGGATGTCCAACATGAAGCTTACGATTAATAAATTACAGTGTACCCAGCCAGTGGAGTATTATGCAGATCCTACAATGCATGTTTATGGAAGACTTTTTAATGGCATAAAAATATGTGCCTGTGTGTGCACGCATGTGTGTGTTGGTTTGTTTATCAATAAATACTCAGTGTGTTTTTTCTAAAAATAAAGACTTTTTTACATAACAAGAAGCAAAGAAAGTCAGGAAATTAATAATGATACGATCCCATCACTTAATCCACAGACAAACATTTCACCAACGTCTCAGCAATGTTCTTTATAGCAAAAGGGGAAAAAAATGTTTCTTCTGGTTCAGGATACAAAATTGGATCACACGTTGCATTTAGTTGTCATGTGTCTTTAGTCTCCTTTAATCTGGAACAATGTCTCACTCCTTTTTGTCTTTCATGATTTTGGTAACTTTAAATAGCACAGGTCAGTTATTTTGTAGAATGTCCCTCAATTTGTGTTTATCTGATGTTTCCTCATGATTAGATTCTGGTTATGAATTTTTGTCAGAAACATGACAGAGGTGATGGTGTGTCCTTATCAAATCAAGAGGCATATGGTATTATTTGGGAGATGGGGATTGACATATATACACGAATATGTATAAAACAGATAACTAATAACAACCTGCTGTATAAAAAAAATAAAATAAAATTCAAAAAGAAAAAAGAATAAACTGGAAAAAAAAATTATTTGGCCAGCCAAAGAACCAAGAAATGTCTTCCTCCCCTACAATTTCATTTTACAGTTTTTCCATATTGTTATTCATTTAATTTTTTCTGAGTATGTGAAAATTAACATGGTTCAAGACTTGTGGTTGCCAAAGGGGATGGGGGGGGGGCGGTGGGAGAGGGAAGGATTGGGAGTTTGGGGTTAGCAGATGCAAACTATTATATATAGGATGCATAAACAACAAGGTCCTACTGTGTAGCACAGGGAACTATATTCAATATCTTGTGATAAACCACAATGGAAAAGAATTTGAAAAAGAATGTACATAGATGTATAACAGAATCACTTTGCTGTACAGTAGAAATGAACACAACATTGTAAATCAACTATATTTCAATAAAATAAATTTTAAAAAGAAAAAAAAATGAAGAGGCATATGGTGTCTCCTTGTCACATAACTGGTGATGTAATCACTCAATTAAGGTGGTGACTGTCAGGTTTCTCCACTGTAAATTTACTACTCTTCCCTTTATAATTAATAAGCATCTCATGGGGAGATACTCTGAGACTATGTAAATATCCTGTTTCCTGTTAAATTTTTATCCACTAGTTTTAGCATCTGTTGATGATACTTGTTCGAAACATTTCTTACTATGGTGGTTGCCAAGTGGCAATTTCCTGATTCCATCAGTCCTTTTTTACTAGTTGTAATTCTGCCCTAAGGAAGAACTTTCCCTTCTCCCCTATTTATATATTTATTCATTTTTTATCAGCATTGATTCTTATTTATTTTTATTTTATGGGTTATTATTTATTATATCATTATTTATTTTGATGCTTAAGTTGCCCCAGATTTGGCCAGTGGAAACCCCTTTGACTGACTCCTACATCCTTTTGATAGAACCCCATCATTTTTTCTGGCACTTCCATACTATCTGATGCAACTAGATAGTACTGGTAAGTTCCAGGCTTACCTTGTACTGTCTGTGCCTCAGTCCTAGAATCTGTCATTTCTCCAAAGAAGCCTTGGTTACTTTTAGTGCATAATAGTATTTAGAAACTAAGATTTGGACAATAAGTGTACTCTCTACTACTAAAGTATCACTGCCTCTGGGCCCTGTCAGCAGACACAGCTAGGAAATACACACACACACACACACAAGCATACGTTTATACTCACATATCTGAAAATATGTTTTTAACAAAATATTAAGTGGAAAAATACAGAATTACATATACATATATGGCAGATTGAGCCCATGCCCAGCCTTAGAAAAGATAGGGGGGACAAGATATAATTCAAAAACAAGTACAGGCTTTCTTTATGGTCCAACAGTGGGAAGGATCTCCATGAGACTGAAAGCAGGCAGGATTGGATTAAAGAGGAAATCAGCAGCAGCAATAGCTCAAGTGAGCCACCCCAAAGGAGGAAAGAACACCAAGGTGTTCCATGTCCAGAGGTGATGGGAGAAAAGTGAAAAAAAAAAAAAAAAGTAGTGCCTATGGGGAAACTGATGGGGGGATTTTGGAGAACTGTAGCGGAGCGGCCAGGCCAATCGACCTTGTATTTCTCCACGTACCTTGCATGTAAGAGCTCTGGGGGTAAGTACTTGGATTAATGAGAAAGGGCCACGTACTGAGTGGCTGTCAAAGTCTGGAAGGAATGAAAAACATCCAAGCCCAGAAGACCAGCTGCCGAGCTTCCACCCAGCAGCAGGTCCTGCCCATCAAAGTAGTGTGGAGTACAAGTCCCAGCAGCTGTTTTGCCCTTCTCTATAAGCAAACTGCTCAACCAGAGACAGCTGTCAGCCTAACCGGACACTGCAACTGCAAAAATGCATACACAGTCAAGAATCGCCAATTGCTTGAGGTGTGCAATATTATAAAAAAGAGACCATAAATCTAACAGATAAATGCACATCTGAGAAAAGGGAGTTAATAGGGTAACCAGAACTAGACTTTAAAATAAATGTAATGATAAATCCTAAGAGCGATAATGAAGAGTACTTCATTTAAGAAAAAGAAAGAACTGGTTGTAAAAAAGAAACAATTAGAGATTTTTGTAATAAAAATATCATTATTGAAATTAAAAAATAGATGGGCAAATATCAGAACGAGCACATTTAAAGAGTGAACAAGGGAACTGGACGATGAGATCTAGGAATTCTTCTGGAATGCAGCACAAATAAAAGAGATGGGTGGTAAAAAGAAAACTTAAGGATACAGGGGATAGATTCAGAAGTGTTAATATTTATCTAATAAGAGTTTCAGAGACATAGGGCAAAGACAATAGAAAGGACGCACTATTTAAAGAAATAATAGCCAGAGATTACCAGAATTTTTTAAAAAGTAAGTCTTCAGATTGAAAGGGTCCACCATGTACCAATAAAAAATTTTAACCCACATTTGGATTCATCATAGTGAAATCTCAGAACATGAAGGCTAAAGTAGAAATTCTAAATTAAATGCTCATTTAAAAAATCAGATTTACCAACTGCAAAAGAATGAAGTCAGGTTTCTTTTTGGCAACATCAGTTCAATATCTTCAAAATGCTAACCGTAGAGACATTTGAATTTATTATTTAATAGCCAAATTACTATTTAAATGTGAGGATAAAAGAGAGACATTTTCGGACATAAAGTACTCAGAAAGTTTACTCAGTTCTTCTCTCCACATCCCTTCTGAAAAGGAAATAAAATAAAACAAAAACCAATTAGAGGGACTTCCCTGGTGGTCCACTGGTAAAGAATCCACCTTCCAAGGCAGGGGACGCGGGTTCAATCCCTGGTTGGGGAACTAAGATCCCACATGCTGCGGGGCAACTAAGCCTGAGTGCTGCAAACTACAGAGCCCACGCACTCTGGAGCCCAAGCACCACAACTAGAGAAAGAAAAACCCTCATGCCACAACTAGAGAGAAGCCTGCACACCCCAGGCTTGAAAGATCCTGCATGCCTCAACAAAGATCCCATGTGCCGCAATTAAGACCCAATGCAGGGCTTCCCTGGTGGCGCAATGGTTAAGAATCCGCCTGCCAATGCAGAGGACACGGGTTCGAGCCCTGGTCAGGGAAGATCCCATATGCCGTGGAGCAATTAAGCCTGTGCGTCACAACTACTGAGCCTGTGCTCTAGAGCCCATGAACCACAACTACCGAAGCCTGTACGCTCAGAGCCTGCGCTCCACAACAAGACAAGCCACTGCAATGAGAAGCCCACACACCACAAGGAAGAATAGCCCCTGCTCGCCACTGCGAAGACCAACACAGCCAAAAATAAATAAATAAATAAATAAATAAATAAATAAACTTATTATAAAAGACCCAATGCAGCCAAAACAAAAACCAAAACAAACAAAAAGATCAATTAGATGTTGTGCTCCAGTTAAAGAAAAAAAATCCAAGAGGAAACTGTCATGCAAAGACCAGAGGAAAACAAAGAATTTAAGAAATCATAATAACTTCCCAGAAAAGTTATAAAATAACCACCTGGAACTAAAATTTTAGGTATCAGCAAAGTCAACATATATAGAAATATCGCACAAAAAGTGAAGGAAAATAAAAAAGTTTCTTAATAGAATTTTGGCCTTGTCCGGGTGAGGACATAGATTCTAATGAATTCTTTAAAAAATATATTTGCATATGTGCATTAAAAATGAATGTTAATACAGAAGTTGGTTGCATTTCTTTATACTAACAAAGAAATATCAGAAAGGGAATGTAAACAATCACTTTTAAAATCGCATCAAAAAATAAATACTTAGGAATAAACCTAACCAAAGGAGGTGGAAGAGTTATATGCTGAGAACTACAAAACATTAATAAAGGAAACTGAGGATGATTCAAAGAAATGGAAAGATATCCTATGCTCTTGGATTGGAAGAATTAATATTGTTAAAATGGCCATACTACCCAAAGCAACCTATAGATTTTTTTTTAATAAATTTATTTGATTTATTTTATTTTTGGCTGTGTTGGGTCTTTGTTGCTGTGCTTGGGCTTTCTCTAGTTGCAGCGGGTGGGGCCTACTCTTCCTTGCGGTGCACGGGCTCTAGGCACGTGGGCTTCAGTAGTTGTGGCACGCGGGCTTGGTAGTTGTGGTTTGTAGGCTCTAGAGCACAGGCTCAGTAGTTGTGGTGCATGGACTTAGTTGTTCTGCGACATGTGGGATTTTCCTGGACCAGGGCTTGAACCCGTGTCCCCTGCGTTGGCAGGTGGATTCTTAACCACTGCACCACCAGGGAAGCCCCCAAGCTACAGATTTAATGCAATCCCTATCAAATTACCAATGGTATTTTTCACAGAACTAGAACAAATAATCCTAAAATTTATATGGAACCAGAAAAGACCCAGAATTGCCAAAGTAATCCTGAGAAAAAAGAACAAAGCAGGAGACATAACCATCCCAGACTTCGGACAATACTACAAAGCTAAATCAAAACAGCATGGTATTGACACAAAAAGACATATGGATCAATGCAACAGAATAGAGAGTCTAGAAATAAACCTACACACCTATGGACAATTAATATTCAACAAAGGAGGCAAGAATATACAAGTGGTATATTCAGCAAATGGTATTGGGAAAGTTGGACAGCTGCATGTAAATCAATGAAGTTAGAACACACCCTCACACCATACACAAAAATAAACTCAAAATGGCTTAAAGACTTAAGTATAAGACAAGACACGATAAAACTAGAAGAGAACAGGCAAAACATTCTCTGACATAAATCATAAAAATGTTTTCTTAGGTCAGTCTCCCAAGGCACTAGAAATAAAAGCAAAAATAAACAAATGGGACCTAATCAAACTTATAAGCCGTTGCGCAGCAAAGGAAGCCATAAGCAAAACAAAAAGACAACCTACAGACCAGGAGAAAATATTTGCAGATGATGCAACCGACAAGGGTTTAATTTCCAAAATATACAAACAGCTCATACAACTCAATAACAAAGAAACAAGCAACCCAGTCAAAAAATGGGCAGAAGACCTAAACAGACATTTCTCCAAGGAAGACATACAGATGGCCAATAGGCACATGAAAAGGTGCTCATTATGCTAATTATTAGAGAAATGCAAACCAAAACTACAATGAGATACCACCTAACACTGGTCAGAATGGCCAGCATTAAAAGTCTACAAATAACAAATGCTGGAGAGGGTGTGGAAAAAAGGGAACCCTCTTACACTGCTGGTGGAAATGAAAATTAGTGCACCCACTGTGGAAAATAGTATAAAGGTTCCTCAGAAAACTAAAAATAGAGTTGCCATATGATTCAGCAATCCCACTCCTGGGCATATATCCAGACAAAACTATAATTCAAAAAGATACATGCACCCTTATGTTCATAGCAGCACTGTTCACAATAGCCAAGACATGGAAACAACCTAAATGTCCACAAACAGATGAATGGATAAAGAAGATGTGGTACATATATACAATGGAATACTACTCAGCCATAAAAAAGAACAAAATAATGTCATTTGCAGCAACACGGATGCAACTAGAGATTATCATACTAAGTGAAGTAAGTCAGAAAGAGACAAATACCATATGATATCACTTATAATGTGGAATCTAAAATATGACACAAATGAACCTATCTATGAAACAGAAACAGACTCACAGACATGGAGAACAGATTTGTGGTTGCCAAGGGGGAGGGGGGATGGGGGAGGGAAGGATTGGAAGTTTGGGATTAGCAGATGCAAACTGGCATATACAGAATGGATAAGCAACAAGATCGTACTGTATAGCACAGGGAACTATATTCAATATCCTGTGATAAACCATAATGGAAAAGAATATGAAAAAGAATGTATATATATGTATAACTGAGTTGCTTTGCTGTACAGCAGTAATTAACACAACACTGTACATCAACTACACTTCAATAAAAAAAAAAGAATGAAATAATGCCATTTGCAGCAACATGGATGGACCTAAAGATTATCAAACTAAGCAAAGTAAGTCAGAAAGACAAACACCATGTGATATCACTTATATGTGGAATCTAAAATACAACACAAATGAACATATCTATGAAACAGAAACAGACTCACAGACATGGAGAACAGATTTGTGGTTGCCAAGGGGGAGGGGGGATGGGGGAGGGAAGGATTGGAAGTTTGGGATTAGCAGATGCAAACTGTTATCTATAGGATGAACAAACAACAAGGTACTACTGTACAGCACAGGGAACTGTATTCATTATCCTGTGATAAACCATAATGGAAAAGAATTTGAAAAAGAATATATATATATGTATAGCTAAGTCACTTTGCTGTACAGCAGAAATTAATACAACATTGTAAATCAAATATACTTCAATAAAATTTTTTAAAAATGAGTATTAATAAGCATAGGAAAATGTACTCAACATCATTAGTCATTAGGGAAATGCAAATCAAAATTACGAGATACCACTTCACACCCAGTAGGATAACTATAATAAAAAAGATAGATAATAGTAAGTATTGGTGAGGATGTGGAGAAATTGGAACCCTCATACATTGCTGGTGGGATTCTAAAATGGTACAGCCACTTTGGAAAACAGTTTGGCAGTTCCTCAAAATGTTAAATATAGATGTACTATATAATCCACCAATTCTACTCCTGGTATATGCCCAAGAGAATTAAGAACATATGTCCACACAAAAACCTGTAAACAAATGTTCATAGAAGCATTATTCATAAGAGCAAAAGAGTGGAAACAACTCAAATATTCATCAATTGATGAATGGATAAACAACATGTGGTATACTCACACAGTGGAATATCATTCAACCATAAAAAGAAATGAAATACTAACACATGATACAACATGAATAAACCTTGAAAACATTATGGTAAGTGAAAGAAATCACACACAAAAGGCCAAATATTGTATGATTCCATTTATATGAAATGTCCAGAAGAGGCAAAACCATAGAGAGAGAAAGTAGATTAATGGTTGCTAGGGGCTAATGGTAGGGGAGAATGGGGAGTGACGGCTAATGGTTTTGGGTGTTTTTTCGGGGATGATGGAAATGTTCTGAAATCAGACAGTGATGATGGTTGGACAACTCTATAACTATACCCAAAACACTCAGTTGTACACTTGACAAGGGGAAATTTTATGGTACGTGAATTATATCTCAATAAAGCTGTTATTAAAAAAATTAGTGTCAGAATGTAATATTATTCAGACTAAAAGTAGGAAGGACATTCTGAAAAATGTTACAACATGGATGAACTTTGAAGACATTATGCTAAGTGAAATCAACCAGCCACAAAAGGATAAATAGTATATGATTCCATTTGTATGTGATACCTAGAGTAGCCAAATTCATAGAGACAGAAAGGAGAATGGTGGGTAGCAGGGGTTGGGGGAGGGGTGAATGGGGAGTTAGTGTCTAATGGGTACAGAGTTCCAGATGGGAAAGATGAAAAAGTTCTGGAGATGGATGGTGGTGATGGTTGTACAACAATGTGAATGTACTTAATGTCTCAGAACTGTACATTTAAAAATGGTTAAAATAGTAAACTTCATTTCATGTACATTTTACCACAGTAAAAAATGAATGTTAACCACTAGAAGTCTCAAATAGAATATGCAAGTTTCAAATCAGTAGATGAAAAAATTGAATTAATAAAATTTAATGATTCCAAAAAATCTAGGAGAGTGGGGGAGAGGGAGGAAGTTGGAGAAAGCATAGAAATGGTAATACAAATAAGATGGTCAATAAGTGCAAGAAATGTGGTGTCCTGGATTCAATCCTGGAACAGAAAATGGACATTGGTGGAAAAACTGGTGAAAATGAAAAAAGTCCGGGCTTTAGTCCCTACTAATATTGGGTTTTTTAGTTTTGACAAATGTACCACAATAATGTAAGAGGATACCATCACAGGAAATGAAACTGGGTGTGCAGTATTTAGAAACTTCTGTACTATTGCAACTTTTCTGTAAATATAAAAGTATTCCAAAATAAAAAGTTTATTAAAAAAAATAAGTGCAAGAATATCAATAATTACCAAAAATTGTGGTTAATTAAACTGACCCATTAATAGACGGTGTTTTCATTTTGGGGATTTTTCAAGAATATAGTTATATATTGTTTAGGTAGAAAATATACTTAAAAGTATATTACAAATTACAGTATATTATAAATTACAGAGGAAAGTTGAAAAAAAAAAACACCTGGAAAATAATTAGCAAAAATATTTTTCATAGTGACAAAAGGAATAATTTGCTAAGAACTTATAACACTTATGAGATTGTGTGTACCTAACAGCATACTATGAAATATACAGTAAGATTTTATAGAATTACTAAGAGAAATTTATAAATTGATATTTATATTGAGAGACTAACACACATCCCTCAGACTTGACTACTATGTAAGACAAAAATTATAAAGGTATGTAGTATCTGAGAGCAAAAATGTTTATCAGTTTAGGTCACATTAGCATCTATAACAACAACGAAAAAAACAAACCTTAAACATCAGGACCTTAAACCTTAAACAATAGAAGTTTATTTCTCTTTCATGTAAAATCCAATCTTAGGTCACGGGCTACCGAGGAAGGGTCTCTGCTTCAGAGAGTCAGTCAGGGATTCAAGCTGATAGATACTTTGCTAGCTTCAAAACGTGACTTCCACGGTCACCTAAGTGTTGTATCCTAGCAGACAGTCATGGTAAAAGAGAGAATGGAGACTCACACGTGAGCCAGTCCTGGAACTGACACATTATAAATTTTATTCACGTTCCATTGGCCAAAACTCAATCATATGGCCACATCTAATTGCTAGAGAGGCCATGAAATATAGCCTCGTTGTGTGCCCAGGAAGAAGGTGGAAACAGGTTTGTTTGTCAGTTAGCCAGTCTTTAACACAGTAATTAACAACCTATGAGGGTCTCCCCCAGTGGTCCAGTGGTTAAGAATCCATCTTACAATGCAGGGGACACCGGTTCGATCCCCGGTTGGGGGACTAAGATCCCACATGCCTTGGGGCAACTAAGCTGGCACACCACAACTACAGAGCCCACGCACTCTGGAACCCGGGTGCCACCACTAGAGAGAAGGCCGCACGCCGCGATGAAAGATCCCGAGTGCAGCAACTAAGACCTGATGCAGCCAATAAATAAATAAATAAAACAAAAACTGATTTAAAAAAAAACAAAAAACAAAAAAGCCTATGAACCTAATGGATACGTATAGAACTCTGAACCCAACAGAGAATGTATGTACATTCTTTTCAAAGACAAATGGAACATTTACAAAAATTGACTATTGTGCTGCACAGTAAGTCTGCAAAATTTTTTTAATTGATGTAATATAAAACATTTATTGCCAACACAGAAATAAAATTAGATGTCAACAACAGTATAAAGATGACTAGAAACTTGTATACATCTGGAAACTTAAAAACACAGTTCTAAATAATTAATGGGATGAAGAAAAATCATAAGAGAATTAGAATTGAATGAAGTACTACTTTAGAATGCAAAGTAGTTTTCAGGGAAATATATAGACTTACAGGCACTTATAAAACAAGAAAGATGAATGATAGATGAACTTAGCTTTTATATTAGAGATGCCATAACAAATTATCACAAACTAAGTGGCTTAAAACAACAGTTTATTGTTTCATAGTTCTAGAAGCTACATGACTGAAATAAATGTATTGGCAGGGCTATGCTCCCTCTGAAGGCTCAAGGGGAAGATACTTCCTTGTTTCTTGCTAGCTTTTGTTGATTGCACGCAATCCTTGGCACTCTTTGGCTTCAGACACATCCCTCCACTCTCTCCCTCTGTCATCACATGGTGTTCTCCCTGTGTCTGTCTTTGGTTCCAGAGAAAGATTTCTCTTTTCTTACAGGGACACCAGTCATATTGGATTTAGGGCTCATCCTAACCCAGTAAGACCTCATCTTAACTTGGGTACATGTGCTAAGGCCCTATTTCCAAATAAGGTCACATTTATAGGTTCTGGATGGACATCAATTTTGGGAGACAAAATTCAACCCAGTAGAGCTTCAAATAAAAAAATAAATTGAAAAAAAAAACCCTATGAAACATAAAG
Organism: Eubalaena glacialis; assembly: GCF_028564815.1. NCBI lineage: Eukaryota > Metazoa > Chordata > Mammalia > Artiodactyla > Balaenidae > Eubalaena > Eubalaena glacialis. The sequence continues at coordinate 68,253,505 of NC_083717.1, forward strand.
AAAGTATTTAGAATAAAGAAAAATAGCAAAGACTGCAGTAGAAAGCAATAAAATAGGAAAAAAAGTTAACAAATAAATAGTGATTCCTTGAAAAGTCTTAAAGAACTTGATCAATTGAAACAAATGGAGGGCAAATTAACATTATATAGATTGACAAAATGGTCAAACTACCAACTACTGACTCAGAAGAGATTTTAAAGTTATAAAAGACTACCAAACAACATTATGGGGATTTCCCTGGTGGCGCAGTGTTTAAGATTCTGCTTGCCAATGCAGGGGACACAGGTTCAAGCCCTGGTCCAGGAAGATCCCACATGCTGCGGAGCAACTAAGCCCATGAGCCTGCGCTATAGAACCCACAAGCCACAACTACTGAGCCCGTGTGCCACAACTACTGAAGCCCATACACCTAGAGCCCGTACTCCACAACAAGAGAAGCCACCACAATGAGAAGCCTGTGCATCACAACGAAGAGTAGCCCCCGCTCGCCACTACTAGAGAAAGCCCGCACACAGCAACAAAGACCCAACACAGCCTAAATAAATAAATAAATAAATAAATAAACAAAGCAACATTATGCAAAAAAATGAAACCCAGATGAAATGGAAACAGGAAAAATTAAATTATCAACCACAAAAGAAATTGAAATTATGGTCAAAGATCTATCCACTAAAAAGATACTGGTCCATGTGGTTCTATAGGAGAGTTTTACCAAACATTAAGGGGACCAATAATTCCTTTCTTATATTAACTCTTTCAGAGAAGAGAAAAAGAGGGAAAGCTACTCATCTTATTTTCTAGATGAATATTACATGTGAGCCTGAGAAAAATGTTTATTCTGCTGTTGTTGGATGAAGTAGTCTATAGATGTCAATTATACCCAGTTGATCGATGGTGCTGCTGAGTTCAGCTATGTCCTCACTGATTTTCTGCCTGATGAATCTGTCCATTTCTGACAGAGAAGTGTTGAAATCTCTAACTATGATAGTGGATTTATCGATTTCTCCTTGCAGTTCTGTCAGTTTTTGCCTCACGTAGTTTGACACTTTGTTGTTAGGCACATACATGTCAAGAATTGTTATGTCTCCGTGGAGAATTGACTCCTTTATTATTATGTATTGCCGTTCTTTATGTCTGATAATGCTCTTATTTTGAAGTTAGCTCTGTCTGAAATTAATATAGCTATTCCTGCTTTCTTTTGGTTAATGTCAGCATAGTATATTTTTCTCCATTTACTTTTAATCTATATGTGTCCTTTATATTTAAAGTGGGTTTCTTGTAAACAACACATAGTTGAATCATGTTTCTTCATCTACCTGGACAATATCTGTCTTTTAATTGGTGCATTTAGACCAATGACATTCAAAGTGATTGTTGATATAGTTGGATTAATATCTACCATATTTGTTACTGGTTTTCTACTTGTTGCCTTTGCTCTTTGTCCATCTTTTTGTCTTCCACTCTTTCTGCCGGTTGTGGTTTTAATTAAGCATTTTATATAATTTCATTTTCTCTCCTTTCTTAACAAACCAGTTATACTTCTTTTAGTGGTTTCCCTAAAGTTGCAATATACATTTGCAACTAATCTAAATCCACTTTCAAATAATCCTATACCACTTCACAGGTAGTGTGAGTACCTTATAGTAACAAAACATCCTAATTCCTTCATCCTGTCCCTTGTATCATTGCTGTTATCATTTCACTTATTATAAGCATATATATATATATATACACACACATAAGCAAAATAATTGAACACATTGTTGCTATTATTATTTTGAGCAAACTATTATCTATTAAATCAATTAAGAATAAGAAAAATAAGTTATATTTTACCTTCACTTATTCCTTCTTCAATGCTCTTTTTTTTTTTTAAATGTAGTTCTGAGTTTTTGACCTATACTTGCCCCTCCATAACCGTGAGTTCCACATCCGTGGAGTCAATTAACCTTGGATTGAATTTATTTGGAAAAAATCCAGAAAGTTTCAAAAAGCAATACTTGAATTTGCCATACCCTGGCAACTGTTTACATAGCATTTACATTGTATTTACAACTATCTACATAGCATTTACACTGCATTAGGTATTATAAGTAATCTAGAGATGACTTAAAGCAGTGGTCCCCAACCTTTTTGGCACCAGGGACCAGTTTCGTGGAAGACAATTTTTCCACGGAAGCGGGGAATGGTTCAGGCGGTAATGAGAGCGATGGGGGGCGGCAGATGAAGCTTCGCTCGCTGGCCTGCTGCTCACCTCCTGCTGTGCAGCCCAGTTCCTAACAGGCTGCGGAGGGGTTGGGGACCCCTGATTTAAAGTATATGGAAGGATGTGCATAAGTTATATGCAAATACTGCGCCATTTTACATAAGGGACTTGAACGTCCATGGAGTTTGGTATCCACGGGAGGTCCTGGAACCACTCCCCTGCAGATACCAAGGGACAACTGTCTATTATTTTCCTTCTCTCTAAAGAAGTTCTTTTAAAATTTCTTGCAAGGCAGGTCTACTGGCAACAAATTCCCTCAATTTTTGTTTATCTGAGAAAAATTTTTAGTTCTCCTTCACTTTTGAAGGATAATTTTGCAGTGTACAGAATTCTACGTGGCTGGATTTTTTCCTCTCAACACTTTAAATATTTTGCTTTACTCTCTTCTTTCTTGCTTGGTTTCTGAGGAGAAGTTGGATGTAATTCTTATCATTTTTTTCCTCTATAGATAAGGTGTATTTTTCCTCTGGTTTCTTTCATTTTTTTTCTTTATCTTTAATTTTCCATAATTTAAAAATAATATGCTAAGACATTGTTTTTTAAATATTTATCTTGCTTGGTGTTCTCTGAGTTTCCTGAATCTGACATTAAATTGAGAAAATTCTGTCATTATTATTATAAATATTTCTTCTGCTCCTTCTCTCTTTCTTGAGGTATTCCCATTACACATATGTTATACCTTATGTAGTTGCCCCACAGACCTCAGATATTCTGTTATATTTTTTTCAACCTTTGTTCTCTTTGCTTTTTGCATTTTGAGGATTCTGTTGAGACATCCTCAGGCTCAAAAATTCTTTCCTCAGCTGTGTCCACTCTACTAACGAACACATCAAAGGCATTCTTCCTTTCTGTTACAGTGGTTTTTTAAAATTTCTTGCCTTTCTTTTTTGTTCTTTCTTAGGATTTCTATCTCTCTGCTTACATTGCCCATCTGTCCTTACATGCTGTCTACTTTTATCCATTAGAGCCCTTAGCATATTAATCAGACTTATTTTAAATTCCCAGTCTGATCATTCCAAAATCCCTGCCATGTCTGGTTCTGATGCTTGCTTTGTCTCTTCAATTTTTTTTTTGTTGTTGTTGTTTTCGTTTTTTGCCTTTTGGTATGACTTGTAATTTTTTCTTAATAGTCAGACATGATGTACCAGGTAAAAGGAATCGCTTTGTTAATCATTAAATAAAAGTTTTAAAATTACAATATAATATACTCTGTACAAGGAAAAAAGTATAGAAAAAAGACTGAAAGGAAATGTACAACAATGTTGAACAATGGCTGTACTGGGCAATGTGTTTATGGGTGATTTTGTTTTCTGCTTTTTTTTTTTTTTCCTGTACTTTACACATTTTCTGGAATACCATGTGTCACTTTATAATTAGCCATGAAAAATGTAAAATAAAAATAAAGAGCCTTTTAAAAACCCACTGTCAGATTCAATCTTTAAAGAGTAGTGTGTTTACTCCCCATCCCCCTAAAGGAGGCCCTGACATTTAGAAACAATATAAAACACTCTGAAGCATCATTTAATCCTATTACTCTTCTGGACCTCTTATAAACCAGAGGATGATCCTTTTGGCTCTCTAAAATAAATCTCCCAAGGTCACCGGGCTTGTCTGTAACAGAGGGGGTTGAAACTCCCAGGCCAGTGCTCCTCCCCCTGTACCATCTGGCACCTCGGAATTTCATCAAAGACTGCTTGAGCTAGCCAGAGAGCCAAATGTTCAAATTTTTCTTCTTTCTAAGGGAATATTACTCCCTCTTAGGATCATTCCACTAACAAGCCATTGCCCCCTTGCTGGGCCTCAGTTTCTTTGTCTGTAAAATGAGGGACTTGTGTTGTCCTGGAAGATCTGGAAATTCCAGGCTTCAAGACAACTTGTGCCCTTTTTTTTCTCCCTGTTACCTCAAGGGTTCTGCTTTTTTCTGCTGGCTCTGTCATGGTCCTGGGGAGGCCATGTCCCATCCTGGTTCTGCCACGAACTCATTTACTGGGTAACCTTGATCAAGTCAGTGACCATCTGGGGACCTCAGTTTTCCCATCTGTACTGTGAAGGTTTCGGCCCAGACCAGAGATTTTCACATTCTGGGTGTTGCAACTCTAGAGTCCTGGGGACGGTGGATGGAGTGAGCAGCACCCTCTGTGTTTGGTTTGCACATTGGGGTTCTGGGTAAGATTTCCTTTGAAAAAAGGATCTGTTGCTACAAAACTGCTTGAAAACTATTGAGCCAGGAGGCTCTGCAAACCATTTTCCAGGGCTGACATTCTATTTCTCCACCAATCGCAGAACACTGGGTACCAGGGTGAAAGAACAGGGTAGACTCCGCTTCCCTGTAGGGGCTAAGCTATTGGGAGAAGAAGTGGAGAAGGGTGCTACTAGGTGGTGCTAAGATCTGAGACGCTCAGATCAACTCAGCCCACTCAGCCACTTCTCCTTCATTCCCCTACCCTTCCCCGTCACCTAGGCAACCAGGCGGGACACTGGGCCTGCAGTCCCTCCTTCCCCCTCCCTCCCCACCCACTCAAACTGCAGGCCACATTCCCACCCCTCTGTCTGTCCACAGCTTCTCTGCATGGAGAGATACAAATCCTACCTTTAGGGCTGTCTTTTTGTGAACATGAAACCCAGATTCCAAGTGGGGGGCCCCTAAGCCCTAAAATAATTTTGGCTTGCATGCAAATTTGCCTGTTTTCCTGGAAGGCGTGCTGCAAGCAAAGGGTCTGACCTTGCCACTGCAGTGAGTGCAGAGCTCTGGGAGGCCTAAGGCCAGGGCTCTCTCATTGGAGACCAGGGTTGCCATCCGGCTGTGGGTAGGGGGGTCTGGGGGGCGGGGAGGGGGTGGACAGAGGCGGTGGATGCCACCAGCGGTTCTCTGCTGCAGGTAGGAAGTTGGGGGTAATGTGTCCTGGGGTTTCATGTTTTGAGAGTTATCTCCGCTACCAAGTGGCCAGAGCTGAGGGCCAGGATCAGGGTGGGAATCCAGCTAGGTTTGTGATAATAGTTAAACGGAGGCAAACAGGAGGCAGAGATTGGGGAGTTGGAAGGGATGGACAGGGGGCTTTGTAGAGGGAACTCGCTGGAATTTGTGCCTGCATATTACACTGAAAAATTCCAGGTTCAATTCAGGGGGTGAGCTGGAGTGCTAAGCTGGGTGGTGGACGTCAGGCCATAAGAGGCAGTAGAACCGTGGGCGAGTCCCAGCTACTTGGTTTCTTCAACAATTAAATGGGGATGAAAGAAGGTGTGTGGACTAGAGCAAGGGTCACATATCAATAGCAACTAGAGCTAATAAACAAATTCATCAAAGTTGCAGGGTACAAGACCAATATGGAAAAATCAGTTGTATTTCTATACACTAACAATTAACAACCAGAAAAGGAAATGAAGAAGACAATTCCATTTACAATAGAATCAAAAAGAATAAAATATGAGGGTCTATCAGAACTCTCCTTACTTTTGGCTCATTTTTTCTGTAAAACTAAATGTCCCCCCAAAGTCCATTAATTTTTCAAAAATAATAAAATACTTAGGAATAAATTTAACCAAGGAGATGCAAGACTTACATTGAAAATATTGCTGAAAGAAAATAAGGAAGATCTAAATAAACGGAAAGACATTCTGGGTTCATGGATTCAAAGACTTAATATTGTTAAAATGGTAGTACTGTGCAAAGCGATCTACAGATTCAATGCCATCTCTATCAAAATCTGAAAGGCCTTTTTGCAGAAATGGACAAGATGATCCTAAAATTCATATGGAATTACAAGGGACTTCAAATAGCCAAAACAATCTAGAAAAAGAATTAAGTTGGGGGACTCATTCTTCCTGATTTCAAAACTCACTGTGAAGCTACACTAATCAAAACAGTGTGGAACTGGTGTAAGAATAGAAATACAGATCAATGGAATAGAATTGAGAGTCCAGGAATAAACCTGTACATCCATAGTCAATTGATTTTCGAAGGCTGTGATGACCATTCAATGGGGAAAGAGTCTCTTCAACAAATTGTGGTGGGGAAACTGAATACTTCCATGCAAAAAATGAAGTTTGAATCCTACCTCACCCCATATTTAAAAATTAACTCAAAATGAATCAAAGACTTAAATGTAAGATCTAAAACCATAAAACTCTTAGGAGAACACATAGGGGGAAATCTCCATGACCTCAGATTTGGCAATTTTTGGCCCAAAACACAAGGCATAAAAGAAAAAAAATGGATGAATTGGACTTTATCAACATTAAAAACTACTGTACATCAAAAGACACTATCAAGATAGTGCAATGACAACCCACAGAATGAGACAAAATATTTGCAAATCATATATCTGACAAGAGATTTATTCCCTTATCAGAATATATTAAAAACTCCTACAACTCATCAACAAAAGACAACTGGATTGCAAAATGGACGAAGGGCTTGAATAGATATTTCTCCAAAGAAAATATTCAATGGCCAATAAGAGTATGCAAAGATGCTCAGTATCATTAGTCACTAGGGAAATGCAAATCAAAACCACAATAAGATACCATTTCACACCCACCAGAACAGCTATAACAAGTATTGGCAAGGATGTAAGAAAATCAGAACACTCACACATTGCTGGTACAAATGCAAAATGGTACAGGCACTATAGAAAACACTTTGGCAGTTCCTTAGTAACTTAAACATATGACCCAGATATTCCTTTCCTGGGTATATGCCCAAAAGAATTGAAAACAGGTGTTCAAACAAAAACTTGTACAAAACTGATCATAGCAGTATTATTCACAATAGACAAAATGTGAAAACAATTTAAATGTCCCTCAACTGATAAATGGATAAACAAAATGTGGTATATACATACAATGGAATATTATTCAATCATACAAAGGAATGAAGGGCTTCTCTGCTGGCACAGTGGTTAAGAATCCGCCTGCCAATGCAGGGGACATGGGTTCGAGCTCTGGTCTGGGAAGATCCCACATGCCATGGAGCAACTAAGCCTGTGTGCCAAAACTACTGAGCCTGCGCTCTAGAGCCCACGAGCCACAACTACTGAGCCCATGTGCCACAACTACTGAGCCCTCGTGCCACAGCTACTGAAGCCTGCGCACCTAGAGCCCGTGCTCCGCAACGAGAGAAGCCACCATAATGAGAAGCTCGTGCACTGCAACAAAGAGTAGCCCCGGCTCTCCGTACTTAGAGAATGCTCGCGCACAGCAATGAAGACCCAATGCAGCCAAAAATAAATAAATAAATAAATAAGTTAAAAAAAAAAAAAAAAAAAAAGGAATGAAGTACTGATACATGCTACATCATGGATGAACCTTGAAAACATTGTGGTATGTGAAAGAAGCCAGGCACAAAAGCCCATGCACTGTATGATTTCATTTATATGAAATATCCAGAATAGGCAAATCTATAGATGCAGAAAGTAGATTAGTGGTTGCCATGGGCTAGGGAGAGAGGTTAACGGAGAGTTATTACTTCATAGGTATGAGGTCTCCTGTTGGGGTGATGAAAATGTCCTGGGACTAGATAGTGGTGAATATTGTACAACATTGTAAAGGTTCTAACTGCTGCTAATGGTAAATTTTACATTATGTGTATTTTACCACAATAATAAAATGTTCAATGAATTTTTTTCCAAAAGAAAGCGAACTCCCTAAAATTTTTGCTCACCTCTCCATAAACAAACAAACAAACTTGTTTTAACAGCAAAACTATTTTGTTCAAGTGTGAACTTATGCAGAAACTCCATATCTGAAACAGATAAAAGTGGAGGTCCTGGGACAGGGGGTGTCTATGACCATTTTGCCTCATATGAAAAGCCCTGAGCAACTGAATAGATTTTGAGATGCCTTCTAGCCCTGATCTCCTGAGTTTGAGGTGCATAGTAAATCTGTGTTGAAGGACTGCTCGGCTGAGGCCACCAGAATTAAAGGGTCCTGGACTGGTGACCAGGCTGGAGCTCCAGCTCTAGTCCGTGTTCCCTGTGGAATTCCGGCCAGAGCCTGCCGAGCTCAGCACTGGGTGGCATTCTCTGAAAGATGACAAGATGAACTATAGCGAAGGGCCCGAGAATGTCTGGGGTAGGGAGGAGGTAGGTGTGGCGCTTAGGAGTTGGGAGCTCTGGACCCAGTCTGCCTGGCTTTGATTCCCGCATCCATACTTACTAGCTATTTCCTGGAGTTAAGTTCTCAAACCGTCTGTTCACCAGGGGTTAATAATACTGTGTATGGCATGGTGGTGTCATTCATGGGGATTCAATGCATTAATTGCAGTAAAGAGCATAAAACAATACCTGGCATATAGAAAGCCCTCAATAATTAATCTTATTTTTATTCTAGAATTACAGGGGTCCCTTTCATCGTATGACTCAATACAGTCAATCCTATGGTGACTGAGACTCTCTCTCTGAGGAGGGTCCAAGAGATGGCCTTGGGCCCCAACTTGCCCTTCATCCTTGTTTCTCCTGTAGTACACATGGCTGTGGCAAACTGAGGTTTCCTCTCCAAAATGTCTGCATACTTTGGTTGTCTTGAGTGTATTTCAAACCACTGGTCTTAACCCATTGGTACTGAAATCAACTGAGTTGGTTGTGAGTAGTTACAAACATTTCAAAACATGAAAAACAAAAGAATAGAATGGAAAACAGAGTGCAGCGTAGGTAATTAGGGTAAATATTCAGTATTGTTTGTTGAAGCTTCTGTTTCAGTTTGTGTGTGTGTGTGCACGCGTGCACATGCTACTGAGCACATAGGTAATGGGTTGTGATATAACGTGTGTTTCTTGCTGAGGGTTGCAGTAAAAGAAGTTTGAAGACCATGATCTGGTAACACCCAGGGGCTTCCCAAAGGTCCCTGAGCTGAGCTGAGGAGGGCTGTCTGCCCTAGGAAAGCAGATCTGACTTGGTGGGCAGGACTGACTGAATGAACTCAGGTAGTTTGCCCATCCCCCAGCAAAGCTAGGACGGTGGCTTGCATTGGAGACTGGAGGCCGGGAGGAAGGAAGAATCTTCAGCTGGGAGGTGGGGAGATTCTCCTGTCCCAGGAGATTCACCTGGGACAGGTGCCCTGATACTTGAATCAAGTCAATAGAACTTGGAAGACTCCCCTCCCCTCCCTCCCCCCATACACATAAATACACACTAGGATCATTTAAGCAAAAACCAAGGGCCTGTCTCAGGTGTTTGGCTGTCTCTTTCATAGTATTTTGTATTTTCCAGGCTACCTTATTCCCCAGGTTTGTGTTGTAGTTCCAGAAGTCCCCACCTTCCCCTGCCTTTTAGATGACCCATGCAGACTCATTTCAAAACTACTAGCTTTCCCGCTCCCCTTAGCCCCTGCCTTCTCAGATGTCACTGGCTTCCCTGGGTTCAATTTCTCCTGGTAGCTTTGGCCCAACCCAGACTCCTCCTCCCTCCACCCCAGCATGGAAGACTAGGACCCCCTCCCCTATGTACAAACTTAGACTCACCGGAGGTCTGGAGTCATTGCCAAGGCCTGGGCAAGGGCTGCCAGCTTTGTGGAAGGGGGGCTTCTGGAGATTTCCCAGCTGGGGACTTATCCAGAAAAAGAAGAGGCAAGAGTCGGAAGTATTGTTGAAAATGTGGCCAGTGGACAAGCTGTTTGGTATTGCTTAATCCACGATCAAGTGGGTGGGAGGTAAAACTGCCTTCTAGTGTTTGGGACTTCAAACCCCTACCCTCACTCACCCTCACTGGGTCTCCTGGGAGTATGGCAATTCTCTGAAGCTGGGACATCAAAAGCCAAAAGGAGGGGGACTTCATCTCAGCTGGGGAAGTATACATTGAGACCCAGTTTTTAAGGACTATTCATGTCCTTTAAAGAGCGTTAATCACATTGAAGTCTTTAAATCTAGTCCTTATGACAACCTGGGTCTCACCTATGTTGACCACACCTTTGCTTTGTAAGGATAAAAGAAACTAACATGTGAAAATATCCTAGTACAGTTCCTAAAGCAAGATAGACGCGTCACAGATCAATCAGTTATCACAAGCATCCTTGCAATATCACATTCTATCATTGATATCACATTTTATAATTTGGTTGAAAATTAGTGAAAACACATAAAACAAAAACCACCCACAAGCCATCTTTTATGCTTAAAAAGAAAGAACTGTACAAAGACCTCACAAGATCCCACTTTCTACTTCCCAGATTAATAATTTGCTGTGTCTCTTTCTTTATTTTTTTCTTCAAGTTTAACTGGACCTACTTATTGGTCACTCCCTCTCTCTCCAGGCTTTTTTAAAAGATGGAAATTGAATCACGCAGTCTATCTAACTAACGTTTTAACTTGCTTTTTTCACTTAATGTATCATGAACAATGTATGAGTGCAGCCATTCCTTAATGGGTATTATCTGTCTTTTTAGTTTTTTTCCAATCTGATGGGCAAAAAATAGCGTCTCATTGTTTCAGGTTGCAATTCTCTGATCAAGCATCATTTTATGTCTTCTGGAGGTTTGCATTTTCTCCTCTATGAATTGCCAGTTCAAACCCTAACCCACTTTTCTGTTGGGCCTTTTCTATGTTTCTTATTAAACTGTACAGCACTCTTTGTGTAGGAAAGACATTTACCTTTTGTCTGTTACATGTGTTGCAAATATTTTTCTTCCATTCTGTCCTTTGCCTTCTGACTTTATTTATGGTATCTTTTGTTATTCAGAAATTTTAAGTATTTTATGTAGTCAAACGTGTTTGTTTTTCCTTTATGGCATCTGGATTTCTTTTTGGATTGTTTAGCAAGCCTTTCTTTTCTGGCTTTCCTGGGCCCATTGCTATGTTCTCCATCCACTCCTGGGTGACAGCTGGCAATGAATGTCCTCACTGAACCCTGCTCTGTCCCTCATGCCAGCACCTTGGGCTCCTTATCTATCAACACGGTGTAATCGTTGTCTGGTGTTGGCAAGTATTACACTGTGTCAGAGAACACAGAGAGAGGCAAGGGTGGAGGAGCCAAGACAGTCAGAGAAGGCAGTGAAAGAAGTGGAGTGGCAGTTGGTATAGCTGAAAGGTTGAGAAAGCAGAGAGGAGGAGGGAGAAGAATTTCATGACCTTGAATGGAGCGTCTAAAAGTCATGCTAGCTGATACTCTGAGTAGGAATTTTAAAGCCAACGGCATCTTGGAAAGGAATTTCGTTTAACTTTTTTCCAACTCATTTCATTCCTTACAAGCACTACATAGTGGCTGGTCCCCACACCTGGGAGGTAATATAAAAACCTCCTGCCAGACTCGAAGTGAAAGCAAAAGAAATTGGAAAATAGGACCTCAGCTCAAAAGTATGTCTCTTCTTGAGTAAATTTTAATAGACATTCCAGGCTCCATAGATCAAATGCTTAAATTAAGAAAAAAAAAATCAAGAAAGTAATGGTACTTTGGTTAGAGTGAGTCTGAGTTCCTTACCTCTCCACAGTTCACCTTCCTAAATGAACACACAAAAACAGCTCAGGTCACCACATACACGGGAGCACCTACCCTGTACCAACTACCTCTCATGAAAACAGCCCTGGAGATAAACAGGACATGGTGTAGGGTCATCTGAGATCACTGCAGCGCTGATGGCTGGAGCATTGCCTAATGGTCCCTGGCATCCATTACCCCTGACTCTGGCTCCAGAATTAGGCAACACAGTTACTCTCTGCCTCTGCAGTTATGGCCCCTACAGCCCTGGGGCTTCTGCTCACTGCCTTCTCTCTGCACCACTGACTTCTGCCTCCTTCCAGGCCTCCTTCGCATGGGATGCCCTCTTAAGACTCATATTCAAACTCTCCAAAAGACAGGGTCCGACTGGTTCTAGTTATTAGCGTCCTTTTGGGGTTGTCTCATTGGCAGCTGGTCAATCTACGGCCAGCAATTCTTGGGTTTGTTGCCCACCCCTGCTCCATGGTGGCAGGGTCACGTGGCCAGCTTTCCTCCAAAGGAGCTCCATATGGGCATTAAGGCCTCAAGAGTAAAATAAGCTGCTTTCCAATACTCACTCCTTCCAGCATCATGCCCACTGCAGCAAGGTGTGACATCTGGCTACCCAGTTTATAGTAGATTAGAATGTTAAAGAGGGGAAATGGAAGATGAGAAAGCATTTACAATCATAGTCAAATATTATTCATTAACCACCATTTGTTAGCATTTCAACATTTATCACTTTCTAAGGAATAAGATATGGTTTCTTAAGGCCTACAGTGAGGAAATAGGCCATAAAGTATAGTATAAAAAAGTATAACTGACATATAAGAACTCAAGAAGCTACCAAATGGGGCCATGCAGTGTCGCGACAAGCCTTGCCTCCTTCTGTGATGCCAGTCTACCCCTATTTTACAGCACTGAAGAATACTTGAGATGCAGAATAATACTTGAACCGTGGAATTGCTAAGCTGGGTTCTAAAGACTCTCTCTACTCAGTGGTTAAGAACAACTTAAGTTTGTGATTATTGATGTGTCATCACCCCTTCATTCCACTGACAACAGTCATCTGTAGGGCACCTTGCAGAATCTTAGTGCAGACACCAGGCAGAATACACACATTTGCCAGAGCACTCAACTTGGGATATTCTGAACAACCATTTCTTGAGATATTTCTAAACTCCCTCTTATATCTATTTGGACTCATAGCAATCTTTCAGATTATACCATTTTTTAAAAAAATCCAGGATTATTATTAAAAACAGCCATAACTAACACTTCTACATCATTTCTAAGCTATGTGTGTCACTCAGGATCCCTGCAGGGGATCTGTGTGATTTGAGGAGAGTTTATAAAGGGACTATTTACAAAAGTTTAAGGGCAGAGTTTAGGGAAACTACCACGGGACAGTGCAGCACCCTGGGGCTAGCACCCATGGGGAGCAGTTACCATCCCTAGGCTTAGAGGGGAGAGAGCATAGGAAGTGGTGACCAGGACCAGGACAGGGGATATGTATGGAGAGGGTCCCCTGACAGGAGCTGTAGCCCTAGCTACAGGCACAAAGCCAAACCATGGTGACCTGGCAGAGAGGAAACCAAGGAAATATATCTCTCTCCTCACTTTCCTCTGGCCCTCCTATCTCCAGTATTTCCCATTTGCCAAACCCTACTGGAAGCCTGAGTGCAAGAGATATAGTCCACGGAGGTCAGTCTCCTAGGGCACAGAATAGAGTGGAAAAAGATGAGGGGTGGATATAGAGGGGCAAATAGAAGATGTCCAGTGCTTCTGCCATTAAGGACAACAATATTAATAACACCTTCCATATGAGCCCCTGCTTTATGCCCTTCACACCAGTTTGCTTTTCACAGGTAAGGGAAGGATGGTTCACAGGCTACTGTGCTCTTCAGTGCCACTGGTAGGACAGCAGTTGAGATTACCTTCTGAGAAGGAAATTCATAAGAATTAAAACAAAAAGCAATAATCTCAGTCATCTAGGGTATATTAGTTATCTGTCGCTGCTAACAAATTACCTCAAAACTTAGTAATAAAAAATAACAAACATTTATTATTTCACACAGTCTCTGTGGGTCAGGAGCAGCTTGGCTGGGTGGTTCTAGCTCAGGGTCTGTCATGAGGTTGTCAAGAGGTTGGCCAGGGCTGCAGTCCTCTGAAGGCTTGATTTGGGCTGAAGGATTCATTTCCTATGCAGCTCATTCACTGGCCTTGCAAGTGAGTGTTGGCTTTTGGCAGGAGGCCTCAGTTCTTCACCACGTGGACCTCTCCACAGGACTGCTAGAGTGTCCTTGGGACATGGCAGTTGGCTTCTCCCAAAGTGAGTGATCTAAGAGAGCAAAGCAGGGAGGAACCACAGTGCCTTTTATGACCCAGTCTCACAAGATATACACTATCATCATTTCCGCCATATGTTACTCATTAGAAGCAAGTCACAAAGCCCAACCCACTCTTGTGGGGGGAGAGCAGGTACATGGCAGGGATTAAATGCCATCTCTTAATGAGATTAGGAAAGAATTTGTGAACATATTCTAAAACAACCACATATCACAGTAACAATATCAAAGATAATGTGGTTATATGATTGAAAAACTTAGGGAAGACTTTAAACTACACTGAAACTTGACCATCACCAAGCATGGCGAAATCTCCCAAGCATACTGTGCTCTGTCTGAAGAAAGAGCAGGTTAACAGAAGAGGGCTAATTCCCAAGGCATCTATGAAAAGATGGCTCAGAGGGGTAATACTGTGCAGAGAATTGTGAACCCAGTGGACACAAGTTATCTGATAAAAGGAGAGGCATACTTGGTTTGGGGACAGGAATGGATCATGTCTGGATGAAATATCTGACAGGATTATCCATTTGCCCTGGGTGGGAGATGCCTTCTGGCAAGGTAGTGTCCTAGGCAGTAGGCATGAGGATTTCAGTAAATCTAAAGAGTCACCTCCACTTAATATCAATTAATTGCTGATGTTGGCTGCCCAGCAGTGTCTTATGAGTGTTGCTAATGTGACTTGGGCCTGAGCATTTCCAGACCTGCAAAGCTAAGGACTGGATAGACCCATGAACAGAGAGGTTCCACCCTGCAGAGAAATCACCGCCTTGAGTGATGTCCTTATCTTGCCATGCCTTTTGTTATTGCAGAGCCCCTTCTATAAAAATTCATGTGCCTTTTGCCTCCTTGCACCCCTGAAAGCAAGCTGGGTCACTAGCAGTGTTCCTAGAGCCACCTGGGAAAATTCAGCCAGGGTTCTCACTCTTGCTGTGTCTGCTCAAAACAACACGGTCTGATCTGGAAATATGGCCTCAATATGGGCCACCAGTGTTTCTGTCAGTACACAGAGGATACAGTCTTCATCAAGTCAGGCTAAGTGATTTTCCTTGAATGGGTCATCCAAGACACCTATCCCGTGAATAAACAACGTTAGCTCTTTGTACATAAAAATTTTTTAAAAACAACTTCAAAAAAAAATTCATGTGATTTTATAACTAAATCACTTTGCTGTACATCTGAAACTAACACAACATTGTAAATCAACTATAATATAAAATAAAAACTTTTTAAAAACTAAAAAAAATTCATGTGATAATAGGGCACTATTAACAACACTAAAAATAGTGCAAAAAACCCAAGTGTCCAGCAATACGGGACTGATAGCATTAACTATGTTACAACCACACAGTTGAATACATTAGCTGTATTGATGAAAGTATTCTACTCTGCTGTGATGAAAGTATTCTACTCGGTCCAATACGGTAGCCTCTAGCCACATGTAGCTACTTAGCACTTGAAATGGGGCTAGTTCAGCCAAGGTATTAAAATTTAATTTTATTAATTTTATTTTAAATAACCATATGTGGCCAGTAGGCTATCTTAATGGACCCTGCTCCTCAATACATTGGTATCATATGATCTCCAAGATAGATTGTGAAGTGAAAAACAAGATGCAGGAAGTGTAGACCAATGTATAGAGGATATTACTTTTTGTGAATAAAAGGGAGAGAAGTAAAAAACATATTTGCATGAATTTGCACAAACCCAGTGAAAGGACAAATGAAAAAGTTTACCTCTTGGACAAGGGGAATAGGATGGATGGGGACGGAATGAAAGACTGCTTAGTGTGTATCTTTTTATATTAATTAGATTTTTTTAACCATACAGATGTATTGTCTACTCAATAAAATAGAGTAAACCAAAATAAAAATGTAAAGATAATAAAGAAAAAAAATTCATGTGAGGATATACTCAGCATATGAATGTTAGGAATAGATCTTTCTCTCTTTGGGTTCTCATTGACTTCCTGCTATCAGATAAGGCAAGATATATAAATCACCATGTTTCTTTTTACCTTAGTTGCCTGGTAGGGCAGAGCAAAATGTAATGCTTAGTTACAGTATCTTCCATTTATCTAAATTTCTAGCGTATCACCTCCCTACAGTCCTATCCCTTACCTGGCTTTTTAAAATTTATCCTTCTTTTTTTCTTCTTTAAAGTTATTGGGTTTTTTTGTTTGTTTTTTTTAATTTATTTGGTTGCACCAGGTCTTAGTTGTGGCAGGCAGGCTCCTTAGTTGCAGCACATGGGCTCTTCACTTGTGGCTCCAGGGCTCCTTAGTTGCGGCTTGCCGGCTCCTTAGTTGCAGCATGCAGGCTCCTTAGTTATGGCACGCGAACTCCTAGTTGTCGCATGCATGTGGGATCTAGTTCCCTGACCAGGGATCGAACCTGGGCCCCCCTGCATTGGGAGCACAGAGTCTTATCCACTGCACCACCAGGGAAGTCCCTTATCCTTCTTTCTGACTTTCATTGTAAGCCCTCTCTAATCCTTTCTGAGGCAAAATGGTCAAACAAGAAGGGAAAGAATAAACATGAAATACTTGATTTAAGAACATAAGAAAGTGGGCGCTCTTGCACATTTTGAAAGAAGTTTAAAATGATGCAATCTTTTAAGAATGTAATTTAGAAGTGTCTATTAATTTCCTAAATGTACATGGTATTTGATTCAACAGTCCTTCTAGGAGTTTGTCTTACTAAAATACTTGCAAAAGTGCATAAGATATAAGTACAAAGGACATTCATTGCTCATTGTAAATAATAATGAAAAATTATAACCAATCTAAATGTGCATCAATCGGGGAGTGGTTAACTAAATTACAAGAAAGCATGCAATAGGACTTCCGTGGTGGCACAGTGGTTAAGAATCCACCTGCCAATGCAGGTGACACGGGTTCGAGCCCTGGTCCGGGAAGATCCCACATGCCGCGGAGCAGCTAAGCCCGTGTGCCACAACTACTGAGCCGGCGCTCTAGAGCCTGAGAGCCACAACTACTGAGCCTGCGTGCCACAACTACTACTGAAGCCCGCATGCCTAGAGCTCGTGCTCTGCAACAAGAGAAGCCACCACAATGAAAAGCCCACGCACCGCAACGAAGAGTAGCCCCTGCTCGCTGCAACTAGAGAAAGCCCGTGAGCAGCAACGAAGACCCAACGCAGCCATAAATAAATAAATAAATTTATAAAAAAGAAAACACGCAATAGTGAAAAAGGGTGCGCTAGACCTATGTTTACTGACATGTGATGATGATCAAGTATGAAACAATACATAGAGCAGCAGTTCTCAAATTTTTTGGTCTCAGGACTCCTTTATACTCTTATCAATTAATTAGGATCCCAAAGAGCTTTTTTTATGTAGGTTATGTCTATTGGTATTTACCATATTAGAAAGTTAAACTAAGACATTTAAAAAATATACTTCTTAATTTATTTAAAGTAACAACAATGAACTCATTACAAGTTTACATAAGTTACATCCTTTTTATAAAAATGAACTATGTCAAAACACAATTTAGTGAGAAGGCTGACATTGCCTCACATTTCTGCAAGTGTATTTAATCTCTGGCTTAATAGAAGACAGCTGGATTCTCATATATGCTTCTGCATTCAATCTGTTGTGATATGGTGTTTTGGTTGAAGTACAGGAAGAAAATCCAGCCTCATACTCATATGTAGTCAGAAAAGGGAGGATAATTTAATAGCCTTTTCAGATCATTTTGGATATTCTTCTTGGAGAGTTTACCAAAATTCAACAAGTGGTGGTTACTCAAAGGTTAGTTGCAATGTGGATTCTGAAACCATATCAATGAACATTTCTTACTCTGTTACTTTAAAATCCACCAGTCTGGGACTTCCCTGGCGGTCCAGTGGTAAGACTTTGCCTTCCACTGCAGGGGGTGTGGGTTCCATCCCTGGTTGGGGAGCTAAGATCCCACATGCCTCGCGGCCAAAAAAAAAAACCAAAACATAAAACAGAAGCAGTATTGTAACAAATTCAATAAAGACTTTAAAAATGGTCCACATCAAAAAAAAAAAATCCATTGGTCTATCTTCCACTTTGAATTTTAATGATTCTTTTATCCATGTATGACTTTGTAACATCATAATTGGTCATTTAAAAAAATATTGGTTCACTGAGTTATATAGATGCTTTGTATATTGACACATTTTATTAACAATATCAAAAATCACATTTTTTAATATCACCACCAATCTCATCACTAAAGTCTTTAAGTGTTGGCAAGCTGTCAGCTCACAATGACAAATATAAGTCATAGAGCGCCCTTTGAGAACTGCTGTGTAGCTTATAATCCCCTTTCTGCTAAAAAAAAATCCTAATTTTTGCTTGAAAGTTTGAATTCCATCATTAGTAATAAACACTGTCAGTTTTCCTTGAAGTGACAGGCTTATTAATTTTTGAGAAAATGTCTGAAAAATGCCCAATTCTGACCCACCATAGTTTGCCTGTTAGTCATTATTTCAAGTAAAAATATTTCTCCATGAAAAAAAAAAAAAACAATTGAATTCAGTTTGCAAGTCAAACAATGGCACAAGTACTGCTCCATCACTGTACCTTGGAATGCATCTGAAGTGTTTGATGTGTTCTTTTCATCTCATTATACAGAATCTTAAAAAGACAAGTACTCCAGGGTTGAAATTTAATAAAATAAATCATCTTTACAGCTTCATCAAGGGCATTCTTAAGGAAACTGGCACTTCTGTTATTCTGAGAGTGTGCTGGTGAAGGATACAATGACCACTAGGACAGTTTGGTGCCACCACCTTGATCCAAGGCACCAGCAGTTTTACCCACTTTCGCTTTTTGTAACATCAGTGCAAATGTCAATACTGTGAAGAAAGCAAATAATGCCTCAGCATAATTATAAAAATAGCTTTAGCCTTGTGAACCCTCTGAAATGGTCTCAGGGACCTTCCGGAATTCATAAGACCACCCTTTGAGAACTGCTGATGTAGCCTATGATCCCCTTTTTGTTTAAAAAAAAAAGAGGCAAAAAACAAACAAACAAAAAAAGATACATACCGAAGTGCTAACAGTGGCTATCTCTAGCAGTAGAAAGTGATAAAGTGATGTTTACTTGGTACTTCACATACTTTACTCTTTTTTACATCCTTTACAATGAGTATGTATTTCTTAAGTAACTAAAAACACTAAAGAAAGGAAAAGATTAAACTTAAATGATAAACACCAATTACAACACACACAGAGAATGTAAAATGCCCCTTGGACCTAATTTCATATTGAAAATATGAAGAGATTAGATACATAAAGCAGGGAGCTTAAATTATTAAAAAACAAAACAAGACACAACAAAACCTCACCCTGAGAAATACCTCATTTCCCACAGGGCTGGAGGAAGGAAATGTCACGGTGCCTTACTGCTGAGGCATCCACCAGACCCAGGTAGCTTAAATGAATGACCCTGCTGATATCTTTACATGCAGTTTGAAAATAAATCTAAAACACATTCTCTCTAGAAGGCAACAGGATTAGACTCGAAGAGTGATTTGACACTTTAGAAAGCTCCCAGCTTCCTTCCCAGAGGAAAGAGAAAATCAGGCACAGGACCCAGGACTTACAAAGCAGGCATTAAGTTTCTCTTTGGTGCCTTAAGCCTCCTAGCTCTATGCCTTCCTCCCTCTAGACTGAACCTGTCACCTCTTGCCTTTGCAGGATCCGGTGCTCTTCTAAGCTTCTCTCCTCTGCCTCCCACCCCGCCCACCTAAACCTCTAGGTGTCAAAAACCATGATATCAGTCATCCATGCCTATCAGTCATCTACACCCTAGCATAAATGAGTTTCCATTACCACGCTCCCTCCCCCACTGCATTTGCCTGTTAGGCTGATCTCTGATGATGCACTAGAAGGCTGGGTGCTGAAAGAAGGCAGCTGAGGCATCAGCAGTAACTGCTGGGAAAGCCCCCGAAGTGGAAGTCTCTGAAATCATGGGGCTTCTGAAATCATGCTCTACGGGCGGCTACCTTCAGCAAAGCTTCTTTCTGCTGTGTGACATCAAAGAAGTTACTGCCCCTTTCTGGGCTCTGTAAACCAAGTGGGTTGGACTAGTGACCTCCTAGGTGGCCCCTGCTCTGGGTTTCTGTGACCGAGCTCCATCAATGTAAGGTAGTGCTAGCTCAGGAGGCCTTGGGAAACGGCATCTTGTTTTCAGTTCCTGAATTAAAAGAAGATTTGGAGGAAGCTCCCCACATGCTCCCTGCAGTTTGCCCCCTTCCCCCTTCTCTTCCTCATGACCTGTGTCTCCAGGGGGAAGATCAAACAAAGAGGTTGCAGAGGGTGGTGGAATGCTGTGTTTGCTTAAGTCCCAGGCTGGATGTGATTACAAAGTTCCTGTGACTGGGGAGACGCGGTGGGGAATGCGGTGGGAGGGGTTCTGAGCTCCGAGAATGCGCTCAGCCACACCCCACGCACACCCTGCACACGCATGCGCACAGGACTCGCAACACAGTTGTGAGTTGCTGAAGTTTGTGCTCAAACCCCCCAGCCCCACCCCATGCGTGCCCACCGCCTCCTTAAGAGGTCTTGTTCCGGGTATTTGTTTTCTTCCATAAGGGCGATCAGAAGACCGAACAACTTTCACAAATTAAAGCGACTTTTAAATAAATAAATAAGTTACTTTTCTAATATGGTTATGTCTCAATGTCTGTCTTCCTAAAAATGCGGTGAATTCTCAAGGGCAAGGGTCACGGCCGACCACTCTCTTTATCCCCCCCCCCCCGCCCCTTTCATCATGCCTAGCACATGTTCGATGCCTCCTCCAGTTTTGTCCCATGTACGAAGGAATGAATGAATGGAGAAATGACTGTTTCCACTAAGGTTCAAAAAAGTCTCTTTAAAGGTAATGGGTTATTCCCGTCGAGTGTCACCATGTCACTCAACATGTCTTCTTGTCTCCATCTCCTTTACCATAATTCACAAAAGACTGGCCCTGGGAGAGAGTTCGTGGTAAATAAGGGAGAGCAAAATAAGGACCCTGTGCTGGCACTTCTAGCTTTGTGACCTTAAGAAAGTCACTCGCCTTCTCTAGACCTCAGTTTCAACTCAAATATAGGGTTGAAAATACCTGCCTCTAACCTAGAGGGGCTATATGAGCCTATATGAGACTCCGGATGAGTGAACAAGATTTGTCAGGGCCACCCAGCGAGTTAGGGACAGTGAGACCCAGGCTAGCTGACAGTACACCCCCAGACTGTGCTCCCCACTTGGTGCCTGACTTCCTTACCCCCTTGAAGACTCACAGCAACATAAGAGAAGGGAGTGCTTTATCTTCATCTCCCACCAGCCCCTCAGAGCAGCTGGGACCATCAACTCAACGGGGTATTCTGGAACTGTTTGTAGGGTGACGGTTGTCTGGCTGGGAGGAGGCCAGAGTCACAGGCCCAGGCTGTGCCCAACAGACGGTTTTGCTGCCTTCTGAGCCTGCTGCACCTGCAGACAGCCTGGGCTGGTAGTGAGGGAGTAGGCATGACAGCGTAGATGTCCCTCCAGCAGATGCTGTCAGTGCCCCACCTGTATCCCCACAGCCCACGCTGGAGGTCACCTACAGATGTGGTGGAAAGTCCCTGCATTCACAGGCTTTCCATGTCAAAGCCTGCTTCTCTCTGCCGAAGGGCTCTCTCTAGCAGCAGGAGCACAAGGAAGGCCAAAGATGTAGAAAATCAACGGCCCAAGATGTAAACCTCACCCAGTGAGGAACAGTTGTTGATGGATAACAGCTTCCTAGCCCCTTAGAGGACTGAGCCCCAGTTGCCCAGAGGAATAACCTGCTCATCAATACCTCTTAATAGGTCTTCCCTAGTGGCGCAGTGGTTAAGAATCCGCCTGCCAATGCAGGGGGCACGGGTTCGAGCCCTGGTCCAGGAAGATCCCACATGCCGCGGAGCAACTAAAGCCCGTGCACCACAACTACTGAGCCTGCACTCTAGAGCCTGCGAGCCACAACTACTGAAGCCCGCGTGCCTAGAGCCCGTGCTCTGCAACAAGAGAAGCCACCACAATGAGAAGCCCGCGGACCACAACAAAGAGAAAGCCCGCGCGCATTAACGAAGACCCAATGCAGCCAAAAATAAATAAATTAAATAAATAAATTAAAAAAAAATACCTCTTAATAAAGCGGTGACTTTTCTACTTTCCCTGTCCCACGTCCCCACTCCCTCACCTTGATTTCCTGGGATCATCTCCTAAATAAGTAATTGCCACAAAACTTGTCTCAGGGTCTGCTTTAGGGAGATCAACCTCCTCCAAGCTTTCCAACTAGCTGGGAGGGCAGAGCATCCTATCCACATACCCATCCAACAAATCCATTCACTGGGCAAACTTCCTTTGTGCAAGACCGCCTAACTGCAAAACAGGAGAACAACCTCCAGGTCCGCTTGATCTTTGGTCTGTTTGTTCCTTCCTTCATCATACATTTTTTGAGAGCCAACTATGGGCAAGGCCTTGGGCTGGGGGCGCACATGCAGTGGTGAGAAACAGACGCGGTTCCTCCCCCTGCGGGGCGTTCCATCCGCTCAGGCCTTTGAACAAGCTCTCTCCCCTTTCTGGGCTGAACTAGACCATCCCTAAGGCCTTTCCAGGCAGAGCATCCGTGCCTCTAGGACAGGCCCCTGCCCTCCAGCAGCAGAAACTCTAGTGGTTCCTCAAGGGCCTGAATCGTCCCCATGGGACACTGGACAGCATAAAAGTGGTCAGTGTTACAATGCACAATGGAATTTCTTCCCTTAAAAGAAACATATAATGGAAAAGAAGTTTAAAATTTTTTTTAACTTGGCAATAAAGTAGCAGACTCTGGCTCTTCTGTGTAGAGGGTACCATGATCATGGATCCCCAGCTGCCAGAGTCCCAGGCTTGGGTCAGAGCGTTCAGGGCCTGGCTACAAGGGACGTCTGCCCCGGGGCCCTGAGCAGTGTTATCAGCCCCTGTTGCACAGGACGTCCCGGGGAAGCTGGGGGCAGGAGACAACAATCTTGCCACCAAAGGGACCTCGGCAAGGAGCAGTCACCACCTCAGACTCCAGCCCAGGAGTCAAGGCAGGGTGTCTTGAGGTCCCACCCTGTGCTGGTCCTGGATCCCTGGCCAGCAGTGTCAGGGGAAAGGCAGGAGCACCCGCAGGGTAGACAGTTGGGGCCAGGATGAGGTCATGAGGGTAGGTTTGGTCAGGGCCAGGCTGTGGCACCCAGGCACAGCCACTGTGCCATCAGCTTCTCTGTAACTGGTAACATTCTGTAGGACCCTTGATCAGATGTCGTGGGAGATGTAGCAGCCGCTGTTCCTCTTTGTAAAGACACTAGCAACAGAGTTGGTTTTGAACCCAGCCGTGGCCCGTGGAGTACTGGTGGTGGTGGGTTTCTCTGCCCCCTGCCCCATCCCTCTTGTCTATATGATGAGTAGGAGAGTGGAGGCTCAGATCCAGCTCTGTTTGTTCTCAAAGCCCACAGTCTCTCCCCCTACAGTACAGGGTTATGGGGGCAAATTGTCTTCAAGACCCCTCCTCCTCTCTGGGCCTCTTTCCAGCAGCCCCAGCCCCAGGTGGCCAGGGTCCTCTGGGGAAGGAGAGGCTCCTCCTTAGGAGGAAGGCAGCAGGCAATAAACTCATTTGGGCTGAAGTTTTGTGGATTTAATGAATATAGTTTCAAAAGGGGAGATGAACAAGAACGATATTTAAGAAAAATGGCCTAATTAGCTATGTGGCCTTGGGTTACTTACCCAGCCTCACTGAGCCCCAGTATCTTCATCTATACCATGGGAATAACACTATTTTTGCCTTATGGATGTAATGAATAAATGTGGGAAATGCCCAGAACAGAATAGGAATCCATATATGTAGCATCTTAGACACAACAAGAGAGATATTTGGGCCTTCTTTACTGATTTCCTTCTCCATCATAAGATCCACCACACTGATTTCAAGCTTTCTGCATTTACCCATAGAAGAAGGGGCTCTCTTTCCTCTGAATACTTTTTAACAAGTTTGCCCATTTTTAAAAAGGTAGCAGTAATTAGGGCCTGGGAAAGATGTCAGGGACAGCAAGACTCTGCGAGGCTCCTACTTCTAGTTTAACCCAAAAAGGAATCTGAAGGTAGACAGAGGAGGGGACCTGGATTAGAACAGTCTGTGTAGTTTAATCAAAGCTCCCAACACCATTGGGCTGTGTTTCTCGAAACTTCCACCGAAGAACCATTTATAGCTGCAGAAAAGAATGTATACTGCCAAGAGGTTTAGATATGCATATGGAATTGGCTCTCTGCCCGTAGGAAATTTCTTAGAATACACTTGTGTTCGCATAAAAATTCCTGCAGATTCTTCTATTCTATGCCAAAATATATATGTACTTAATTTAAAACAAAAAAAACAAAAAAAACCCCAAACCAAAAAACGACAACCATGTCTCCCTACCCCCATAAAATCTTCAAACTGTCACTTCGAGGAGACACAGTGTGTTCAGCCTGTGGATTCATGCTCTGCCTGTATCTGCCACAGGCCCCCTTCCATGGCTGTGCAATCCCAATTTGACAGTGTGGCTCAGGACCTAAGATATGAATCCAGCTAACCCCACCATCTCCCTTAGCTCCTAATACTCAACCAGGCCTGCTCAGCCACTGCCCACACCCCATCCACAGCATAAATAAAACGCAGCAGGACCACACATGTGCACACAAACTGAGAAGCCTGAACCATTGTCAGCGGAGGAAATGGGGCTTGAAAGACCTAGGTGGCATGGGTGCCGTATTACCTGGGGTCTTAGGTGGTAAGCAACAGAAATTGACTCTGGGTAACTTACCCAGAAAGAATTTTATTGGAAGATGTGAGGCAACAGAGAACTCAAGGAAAAGCTGAAGCCAGGAGGATAGGCAGGAGGGCAGTTCCAGGAATCTGGGAAGCAGACACCAGGTAGTCACCAGAACTAGCATGAATTGGCCCCAAATATTTTCTGTTTTTGTATCATCTGCTCTCTTTTCCTAGGAGAGAGTATCTGATTGGCCTAACTTGGGTGGCACGGCCCATCCCCTGGCCAGGGACGATGGGGTCCCTTGATGGCCAGTCCCACCAAAACTGCATCAAATGAAAGACAGGTCAATTACTAAGGCAAAATTGTGGTGCTATCACCAGAAAGGTGGGCATTGAATGCTGGGCAGAAGCAGTTCACAGCTATCCACAACAATATTGTGCTTAGTGAAGTCAGACAGAGAAAGACAAATACTAAATGATATCATTCATACGTGCAATCTAAGAAAGACTACAAATGAATCTATATACAAAACAGAAACAGATTCACATAGAAAACAAACTTGTGCTTACCAACAGGGAGAGGGAAGGGGGGAGGGACAAATTAGGGGTATGGGATTAACAAACTACTATATATGAAATAGCTAAGCAAAAAGGATTTACTGTATAGCACAGGGAATTATACCCATTCTCTTGTAATAACCTGTAATGGAATATAATCTGCAAAAATACTGAATCACTATGCTGTACACCTGAAACTAACACAATATTGTAAATCAACTACACTTCAAACAAACGAAAGTTATCCACAATGGATCCTACAACTTGTCTCCAAAGCCAGCCTGGCTCTCCCCAAGGGACTCACAGGTCCCCTCTAGGTGACTATAAAGCCCCCAGGGGAGAGGAAGCCCATCTGGAGACAACCTTGTCCTCAGCGGGATAACCCACAATCAGAATCATTTAAGGGAATGGGTGTCAGGGAGACAGGAAAGGGGACACGCCCACAAAGGGAGAACCCAGACAGAGAGGCCTGGGCTCCTGTAGGCAGCCCGACTACCTTCATAATTTGGCCAAAGGTAGGTGCTAGTCTAGAGGTCGTCACTCTGAGAAGTCTGGAGCCAGGCCTGGTTTGTCAGCCGGAGTCTTCTTCCTGCAATGCCCCAAAAAGAGATATAAGCAAGCAAAGAAACTCACAACAGCAACACTAGACATTGTAATACACACAGCACGCATTATAAAACATTCAAGTAGCGCGGAGCTACGTGGAGGAAAAAATTAAAGTCTGTAGAATGACTCTTCCATTCCCCCAAACTCCCCAAACATGAGCCCCATTTTAAGGAATCTCAAGTACCTGCTTCCCCCTTCTCAGTGGACCCCAAGAGGAGTCCCTAGAGTGAAGGGACAGAGGGGACAGAGTAGGGGAACTCCAAGTGCTGTTCCAGCTGAAACAGAGCAGAGGGGAAAGCAGGGCTGCCTCAGACACATGCTGCACCCAGGCACCCGGGGGATAGGGAGGTGGTGAAAAGAAGGGGAGGCGGGGGTCGGGGGAGAGAGGGAGAGAGAAAATTAAAGTCCCCTGTACTCCCCCATTCCACCCATCTTACTTCCTCCCAGAGGTAGCAACCGTTACCACCTTTCCTTACTCACTCAAAGTGGCAGATAATCAGATGAGAAATTGGACGTTATTTTCCTGCAGGCATCTTATGAAAAGACAAGAGACCTATTTTGCTCCTCGTCCTCTCAAGTAGGCAAATCTGCTTGGAGCCCTGGAGGACCAGGGCTTACTTCCCTGTTGTCCTCCTCTGTAGAAAGGAAGTTCTACAGGGCAGGAGCTCTGTTTACTTTCTTTCTTTTTTTTTTTTTTTAATAAGACATTTTTTTCCATGAGGAATTCTTTTTTTTTTTTTTAATAAATTTACTTATTTTTGGCTGCATTGGGTCTTCATTGCTGCGCGCGGGCTTTCTCTAGTTGCTTGGAGCGGGGGCTACTCTTCGTTGCGGTGCGCGGGCTTCTTATTGCAGTGGCTTCTCTTGTTGCAGAGCACGGGCTCTAGGCGTGCGGGCTTCAGTAGTTGTGGCTCACAGGCTCTAGAGCGCAGGCTCAGTAGTCGTGGCGCACGGGCTTAGTTGCTCCGCGGCACGTGGGATCTTCCCGGACCAGGGATCACGCCCTCTGCATTGGCAGGTGGATTCTTAACCATTGCGCCACCAGGGAAGCCCTCTGTTTACTTCCTTCTCATTTCTCCCACACTTAGAGCTTGGAATATAGTAAGCGCTCAGTAAATATTTTTGAGTGAATGAAATTTCTTGTCTCTGCTCAGATGGAGATTCCTTTCTTGCCACTCAACGATCCCCAGCTGGAGCCTATGGTCTTGCTCGTGCACGCTGAGATGGGGGAGCACGTGATGGAGCTGGAAAAACAAGGCTAACCTCATTAGGTTTGGAGACAGAGAACCTATGTGTAAGTTCCTGCTCAGCCAAGCTGTGGGCTGGAGAGAAGTGGTGGATATTGTGGTGAATCAACCAGAGCTCCTCTGCGGGGCTGAAGCCGTGCTTCCCCCAGCAGCTGGTAGTGTTGAAAATCGATGGCTCTCAGCTGAGTCCTGTGCGGGAATTGCCCTTGGCTGAAAAGGACCACCTGTCTCAAGCCCAAGGACTGCCTCCATACAGGAGTACAAAGGCTCGGCCCCCTCTTGGCAGCAGGGACAACCCTGAAGAGCCACCCCAGCTCCAGAGCAACCTGTGGGACTGTCCAAGGCCTACGTGATGCATCACAGCCCAACCTTTCTCTCTGCCCAGTCCTGCCTTCTTCACTCCCTGTGGGGTGCCAATCCTGAGAGCACTTCCCAATCATCTCCCTGCACGTCCCTCTGCCACAGAGCCTGCTTCCCAGGGAACCCAAAATGCAGCAAGAGGCCACTTAATTTCTCTGTTCCCAGGCTCCTTAGCTATGCAACACAGGTATTAGAGAAGACAGGCTTTGAAGTCAGACAGATGTAGATTTTAATCCAGACCCACCAACTGCCAGCTCTGTGTTAACGGTCAGTTTATTTAACCTTTCTGATACTTAGTTGCCTCGTCTGCAAAATGGGATAGAGCAGACACCTCTAGTGCCCTATCTCATATCCCCTCAACTTACCTGTGATACAGCTACGTGGAAGCTCAGACTCACATGTGCTGGCAGTGTTCCACCATTTGTTCTTTTTTTTTTTTAATTTAATATTTATTTATTTAATTTATTTATTTTCCTTTTTTTTTTTTTTTTGGCTGCGTCGGGTCTTAGTTGCGGCACACGGGATCTTTGTTGAGGCACATGGGATCTTTTTCTTACGGTGCGCGGTCTCTTCGTTGCGGCGCTCGGGCTTCTCTCTAGTTGTGGTGTGTGGGTTTTCTCTCTCTACTTGTGGCGCTCAGGCTCCAGCGTGCACGGGCTCTGTAGTTTGCAGCGCACGGGCTCTCTAGTTGAGGCACACAAGCTCAATAGTTGTGGTGTGCAGGCTTAGTTGCCCCGCAGCATGTGGGATCTTAGTTCCCCGACCAGGGATCGAACCCGCATCCCCTGTATTGGAAGGCGGATTCTTTACCACTGCACCACCAGGGAAGTCCCCACCACTTGTTCTTTACATCCTCTACTTTGGAGGGGATGTCCCCAGGCCACTCGACCTCTATACACTTCACTGATATGTCGGACCCTAAATCTTGGTAGGATTTATATCCTCCTCTCTAGATTAAATGCATCATACTTGTCACTTCCTGCTTATTTGGTCTCATTAACGTGAGGTCATTGATACGGTGCATTAATGTGCTGCTCTATGGAGTGTCCAGATGGTCCAGGTCCCTTCAGGCTCCATCATGATGGAAGGTGGGGGAGTTAACATAGCCCTGATGCAAGACACAAATGTATCCTGTCCTCTGCTCCATGTGTATTGCTTTGATTCTCCTTTCTGATAGGGATAGAAAAGAAAGCAATAAACAGGTCGATTGGCATGCACCATGTATTGGAGGCTGTGTTGATCTGCTCCAGCAAAGATACCCTACTTGGCAAAACAGCAACAACTGGGGCTCCTGCTTGGTTAGGTTTGTGGTAGTTTACTCTCATCAGCCATTTTATCCAGTTTTTGTAGGGGCCTGACGGGTGAGTTAAATGGGAATATGACAGAGACCACCATCCCTACATTCTTTCATCGTTGAGGGTGGCACTAATTCCTGCCATTCCCCCTGGGATACAGTCTTGTATTTGATTTACCATCTTGGCCAGGGAGAGGGAGCATTTTAGAGACTTCAACTGGCCTTCCTTACTGTACCAGCTCTTATTCCATAGGCCAAGGAACCAATGTTGGGGTTCTACCAAGTATATGTATTCCAGTACACACCCAGGAACAGATATATAACCACAGTGGACCTATGAACTCAATGTGAGCTGGAGCAAGGCCAGGACTCCATTATTCCCTGGCCCCCTCACTCTAACGGGGGGTATGATGGCACTTTGGATCACCAGATACCAATGCCAATTCAGACCCTGTGGTCAAAAATTCTTCCACGTCTTTGCTATTCCTCCTTTCTCATGCTCAGTTACACAAGTAAATGGTCATGGATTCTTTTTGGAAAGGACTTGGTGGGAATACTACTGAATACATTTGCCATGATGTTGCATGTCCTATAGTCAATGGCTCAGGTCCAGAAACGGGTTAAGGACTCATGACATTTTACTGGGAGTGGCTGCCTTCAGCCCCCTGATCATCCATCCTTGATTTCTTTTGATTGTCTAAATTAAGCAATATACCGTTGGCCACCCATCTATCTTGCCTTTAGGAACACTGTGTTCTGTTAACCATCTCCATAGCCCTCTGTGTGTCAGGCCCTCCTGACTGCCTCTCAGATTTTTTTTTTTCTTTTTAACTTTTTAAAAAATATATTTTATTGGAGTATAATTGTTTTACATTGTTGTGTTAGTTTCTGCTGTATAACAAAGTGAATCAGCTATACATATACATATATCCCCATATCCCCTCCCTCTTGCGTCTCCCTCCCACCCTCCCTATTCCACTCCTCTAGGTGGTCACAAAGCAGAGCTGGTCTCCCTGTGCTATGCAGCTGCTTCCCACTAGCTATCTATTTTACATTTGGTAGTGTATATATGTCCATGCCACTCTCTCACTTTGTCGCAGCTTACCCTTCCCCCTCCCCATATCCTCAAGTCCATTCTCTACATCTGCGTCTTTTTTCCTGTCCTGCCCCTAGGTTCCTCAGAACATTATTTTTTTTTTTTTTTTTTTTGGATTCCATATATATGTGTTAGCATACGGTATTTGTTTTTCTCTTTCTGACTTACTTCACTCTGTATGACAGACTCTAGGTCCAGCCACCTCACTACAAATAACTCAATTTCATTTCTTTTTATGGCTGAGTAATATTCCATTGTATATATGTGCCACATCTTCTTTATCCATTCATCTGTCAATGGACACTTAGGTTGCTTCCATGTCCTGACTATTGTAACTAGTGCTGCAATGAACATTGTGCTACATGACTCTTTTTGAATTATGGTTTTCTCAGGGTATATGCCCAGTAGTGGGATTGCTGGGTCATATGGTAGTTCTATTTTTAGTTTTCTAAGGAACCTCCATACTGTTCTCCATAGTGGCTGTCAATTTACATTCCCACCAACAGTGCAAGAGGGTTCCCTTTTCTCCACACCCTCTCCAGCATTTATTGTTTCTAGATTTTTTGATGATGGCCATTCTGACCAGTGTGAGGTGATACCACATTGTAGTTTTGATTTGCATTTCTCTACTGATTAGTGATGTTCAGCATCCTTTCATGTGTTTGTTGGCAATCCGTATATCTTCTTTGGAGAAATGTCTATTTAGGTCTTCTGCCCATTCTTGGATTGGGTTTTTTGTTTTTTTGATATTGAGCTGCATGAGCTGCTTGTATATTTTGGAGATTAATCCTTTGTCAGTTGCTTCATTGGCAAATATCTTCTCCCATTCTGAGGGTTGTCTTTTTATCTTGTTTATGGTTTCCTTTGCTATGCAAAAGCTTTTAAGTTTCATTAGGTCCCATTTGTTTATTTTTGTTTTTATTTCCATTTCTCTAGGAGGTGGGTCAAAAAGGATCTTGCTGTGCTTTATGTCATAGAGTGTTCTGCCTACTTTCCTCTAAGAGTTTTATAGTGTCTGGCCTTACATTTAGGTCTTTAATCCATTCTGAGTTTATTTTTGTGTATGGTGTTAGGGAGTGTTCTAATTTCAGTCTTTTACATGTACCTGTCCAGTTTTCCCAGCACCACTTATTGAAGAGGCTGTCTTTTCTCCATTGTATATTCTTGCCTCCTTTATCAAAGATAAGGTGACCATATGTGTGTGGGTTTATCTCTGGGCTTTCTATCCTGTTCCATTGATCTATGTTTCTGTTTTTGTGCCAGTACCATACTGTCTTGATTACTGTAGCTTTGTAGTATAGTCTGAAGTCTGGGAGCCTGATTCCTCCAGCTCCGTTTTTCTTTTTCAAGATTGCTTTGGCTATTCGAGGTCTTTTGTGTTTCCATACAAACTGTGAAACTTATTGTTCTAGTTCTGTGAAAAATGCCATTGGTAGTTTGATAGGGATTGCACTGAATCTGTAGATTGCTTTGGGTAGTATAGTCATTTTCACAATGTTGATTCTTCCAATCCAAGAACATGGTACATCTCTCCATCTGTTTGTATCATCTTTAATTTCCTTCATCAGTGTCTTATAGTTTTCTGCATACAGGTCTTTTGTCTCCTTAGGTAGGTTTATTCCTAGGTATTTTATTCTTTTTGTTGCAATGGTAAATGGGAGTGTTTCCTTAATTTTTATTTCAGATTTTTCATCATTAGTGTATAGGAATGCAAGAGATTTCTGTGCATTAATTTTGTATCCTGCTACTTTACCAAATTCATTGATTAGCTCTAGTAGTTTTCTGGTAGCATCTTTAGGATCCTCTGTGTATAGTATCATGTCATCTGCAAACAGCGACAGTTTTACTTCTTCTTTTCTGATTTGGATTCCTTTTATTTCTTTTTCGTCTCTGATTGCTGTGGCTAAAACTTCCAAAACTATGTTGAATAATAGTGGTGAGAGTGGGCAACTTTGTCTTGTTCTTGATCTTAGTGGAAATGGTTTCAGTTTTTCACCATTGAGAACGATGTTGGCTGTGGGTTTGTCATATATGGCCTTTATTATGTTGAGGTAAGTTCCCTCTATGTCTACTTTCTGGAGAAATTTTGTCATAAATGGTTGTTGAATTATGTCAAAAGCTTTTTCTGCATCTATTGAGATGATCATATGGTTTTTATCCTTCAGTTTGTTAATATGGTGTATCACATTGATTGATTTGCATATATTGAAGAATCCTTGCAATCCTGGGATAAACCCCACTTGATCATGGTGTATGATCCTTTTAATGTGCTGCTGGATTCTGTTTGCTAGTATTTTGTTGAGGATTTTTGCATCTATGTTCATCAGTGATGTTGGCCTGTAGTTTTCTTTTTTTGGCACATCTTTGTCTGGTTTTGGTATCAGGGTGATGGTGGCCTCGTAGAATGAGTTTGGGAGTGTTCCTCCCTCTGCTATATTTTGGAAGAGTTTGAGAAGGATGGGTGTTAGCTCTTCTCTAAATGTTTGATGGAATTCGCCTGTGAAGCCATCTGGTCCTGGGCTTTTGTTTGTTGGAAGGTTTTTAATCACAGTTTCAATTTCAGGGCTTGTGCCACTCAGATTTTGCTGCTCACTACAGTCATTGCACCCACCTGGGTTCTAAAGGCTAAGCACTGCCACCTGACCTCTGTTATGTTGGCATCCTCTAATCCCCATGGGTATCAGAGAGCCCAGTTATGTAATAGTGTCTCCTACTGTGCCCTCCCCCCCACCAGCTCCTTCCTTACTGCCTCCCACAGAACAGAGTTGGCTGGTGGGTTTTCTGGCCTCATGTACCACAAACACTCTGACATGCCCACTCCTCTGGGCCTTTTGTTCTGCTCCTCCACCATCTGCCACGGCAGCTCTGACATTTCTACTTCACTTGTGTGGACCATGGCTTTTCCTATGCTTCTAAAATCCATCTTTAAAGTGTATTAGCACCACCTCCTGGGTTCCCGGCCAGGCTGTTAAATCCTGTACCACGGTAGAGTACTTCCGTATCAACATCTGCTCTTATCCAACTTCACCTTCCTCCCCTCTTGATCCGGCCCCCTCAGGATTCAGTTCTGTGCACACTTCCTGCCTGAGTGTGTGAGCCGGATTCAGCATATAATCACTCTCCTCCCTAGCAGGCCCGGCCACAGCTGGGATCTGACTCTTGTTATCCATCAGATAGATAAAGAGGAGGAGGAGGTAGGCTACGAGAAAGACAAGCTTTATCTTGTAGGGCACCTGCCCCATTTGAAACAGAGTGCGATCTTCCTAGAAGGGGGACCACTATTTGCCAAGAAGAAGTGGGTCACTGGGACTTCCCTGGCAGTCCAGTGGTTAAGACTTCGCCTTCCAAGGCAGGGGGTGTGGGTTCGATCCCTGGTCGGAGAGCTAAGATCCCACGTGCCTTGTGGCCAAAAAACCAAAACATCAAACATCAAACAAAAACCATAAGGTCTTTAGTGTAATAAATTCACTAAAGACTTTAAAAATGGTCCACATCAACAACAAAAAAAAGAAGTGGGTTACTTCTCCAGGCTCAGTGGGTTCAGAAGAATCTGAGAGGTCAAGGTTCTCAACTGCATTTATTCATTTATGCCCAACCCTGGTCTCAGGTTCCCACCCCTATCCTAACAGGGCTCTGACCTTGGCACACAAGGCCTGAGCACAAAGGAAGATTCCATCTTCTCTGGAACTCTGCTACTCTTCCCAGTAAGTCTTAAGCCTGGTCCTCCCTCTGCAGGCGGGATTTCCTCAAATGTTGCCCAGGAGGTCCTCTGGCTTTTGCCTTTTGCCTAGGTGATTTTTCACTGAGAGTGTCATTACCCCTTGTGAGCAAATCAATGGGCTCAGCAAAGGCATTCATTTCTATAGTCCTTACGCTCGCTACTTCCCTCGATCACTAAAGACATTGCACCAGCCAGTGTGACCCCTTCCACCCATATCCCAGCCCAGTTCACAACAGTGAGTGGGTTTTAACAATCACGAGGTTACGGCATGCCAGGGACTAACCTTACTTCTATACTAGTTATGGGGTCTTCACTGATACCTGGCAGGCAAATGGTCCCTCTCCAAATTCCCATTTCTGCTTCCCAGGACCACTTCTGGCCCAAACTGTCTTGGTTTGGGTTCCCTGAAAGCAGACTCTGAGATGGAGAATTGTCTGCAGAAGGTTTATCAGACAGTGCTCTTGGGAGATACACTTGTAAGTGAGAGAACAGGATTGGAAAGAGGGAGAAGCCGATCCCAATGTGGTTGCAACCGGGGCCTCAGCTGATCCTACAGGGAGCTCTGAGCTGGGATGGCCCTTCAGAGGGTCCCGGAATGAGGCAAGGAGGCCGGGGCATGACATTCCCCGTTACTGGCTGCGGACTGCCCCATACGGGGACTGGGCCTCGCCTTGGTGGAGGCAACAACTTGTAGCCAGGACAAGCCCCAGGGAGGGAAGGAGCAGTGAGACACCAGTAGCCAGTATTCCCAGCAGCTGGGAATGGGTTTGTGGGCCCTGAAGGGGGGCCCAGGAGGAACACTGCTACAACCTATCGTACCATCTCAGCAAGTTCTTGTGAGAACTGAATAAGAGAAAATGTGATAAGAGCTTAGCAATATGCCAGGCACATAATTTTTTTAAAGGTACCTATTATTGTTTTTATGCATAATAATAATTATAGTTATAGTTTATACAATAATATTCAGCTGAACCATGTAAGTTGTCGACATTTAACCACATTTGACCTTTAAATATAGAGATTTCATATGGCTCATCCTGTTAATTAATAAGAACAATTAATCTAATATCTGTCCTACATATCTTATAGGATTATTTGAAGATCACCTAGAGATGGGCATATGTAAAAATGCTTTGTAAAGTAAAAAACCCCGGGAGTTCCCTGGTGGTCCAGTGGTTAGGACTCCACGCTTTCACTGCTGTGGGCCTGGGTTCAATCCCTGGGTTCCTCAGGGAACTAAGATCCCACAAGCTGTGCGTGTGGGAAAAAAAAAAAAGTTCTAGTAAAATGTTGACACACTAGTTTATATTATCAACTTTTACTACTACAACATCTAAGAGAATGGCTCTGTTCAGGCTTCCCCAGCCAATGATAATAAGCTGTCTTATCTCCTTTAAATACTCAAATTACAATTTACTTTGAACCCTACTGTCCCTCATGGGAACCCAGCCCCTGCAGAGTGCTCCAAGCTGTCTTGGAGAGCCCCTCAGTGCTGGGTTACACCAGCTCCAGAGCTCGCCCTTTCTGTTCCTCCCCTCCAGCTTCCTCAGTGGCCCCCACACACTCTGTGAGCTCCCACCCAGCTGGGCATGGCCATCCTCTGTGGGTGGCTGCCGCCACTGAGCCCGCCACTGGCCTCCTCGTAGCCACTCAGCCCCAAGCATGGCCGGGACTCTTTTCTCAACGCATCATACTTAACAGAAACCAGGCACAGCTTCTAGAAGGAGCTGACAAAATTTAGGGGGCCATGCAAGAAGAGTAAAACAAAGAGAAGTACTCACAACCTTTATCGATATGGTTTTTCTCAGAGCTCACAGATCCCAGGCTGGTACCCAGATAATCTCACAGGGCCACCTACCTGGCCAGCCCTGGCTTGCTCCATATGGCCGGGCCCAGCCCAGCACCACCTCCAAGGTTTGCTTGGACCATGTCTTCCATCACAGGGCAGATGCAACTTTCTTAAAACAGGGAGAAGAGGAGGAGAGAGAGAGAGACAGAGAGAGAGATAGAGAGAGAGATAGAGAGAGAGAGAGAGAGAAACTTCCGCGTCATTCCCAGGGCCCCGTCTTGAGTCCTCAATTTCTGCCCCAGGACAGTCTTCCTCCCAGGATGACTGGCAGTGGGTATTTTCCTTTAATGGCATTTACCCCCCTCCTAAGGCCGTGGCCTTGCTCTTTGCAAACAGCAGGATGGTTACAGGAATACAGAAAGTCCAAGATCAGTACAGTTCAGGATATTGTGTATATATCATGTGTGTCCAGCCCAGCCTGGTCCAGGCGCTTTTCACAATTTCTGTTCCAGGGGACAATCAGGTTCAAATGTGCTTTCTGCGGTCCTCTGGATTGGAGTTCCCCCAATCTTCCAAAACATCCATTCAAAGCACCCACAGTTCCATAAAGAACAAGCAACAGTTGATGGCCCAGTGCCCTCTTGATCAAGACAGAACCAAGAAACCTTTCTCCACCCTCCACGCGCCCCAAAGAGCACAGTAACAGCCGAGTGCCAGGTACATGCCCCACCCACACAAGACCCCTGCTCGCAGTAGCTTCCCCACCAGCAGAGGTAAAAGACATTAACCCATCCGCCTATCCTCAGAGCCCCGGTTAAAGGGACAAGGGCCCATCCTTATGATGGAAGGCTGGGATAGACCGAGCATGCTTTTTATTATGTGCTGCGAGAGAAGCGTGGTTGGCAGCTTCTGAAATAGCTCCCAGTGATCCCAGCCTCCCGGGATTTACACCCTTGTGTAATCCCCTCCTTGCTTGTGCGGAGGGGTGTGGTGGTTGGAGGGCGGGTGGAGAACAGCCAGACCTAACGCCTTCTTCCAACAACTAGAATACAGCAAAGGCAAAGGAGGTCACTCGGAGATGGGGCTCTAAAAGCCTGGGACCTCTAGCTTGCTCACTCTCTTCCTTCTCAGGGCAGTCCCCTTGATGATGTAAGCTGCTGCGTCGGAGAGGCCATGTGGCCAGGACCTGAGAGGGACTAAGCCAAGGGTCCAGCAGCTCCCAAGGAACTGAATCCTACCAACAACCCCATGAGTGAACTCGGCATCTGATTCCACTCGACACCTTGATGGCAGCCTGGGAGTGGCCTTGAGCGGAAGACCCAAGTGTGCAGTTGCGACCCACAGAAACAGAGATGTGAATGTTGTTGTCACAAGCCACTAAGTTTGGAAGTAGTTTGTTATGTAGCAAGATAATTAGGATGGGAATAATCTTCAAGATGTGTTCTTGGGGCTTCCCTGGTGGCGCAGTGGTTGAGAATCTGCCTGCCAATGCAGGGCACACGGGTTCGAGCCCTGGTCCGGGAAGATCCCACATGCCACGGAGCGACTGGGCCCGTGAGCCACAATTACTGAGCCTGCGCGTCTGGAGCCTCTGCTCCGCAACAAGAGGGGCCACGATAGTGAGAGGCCTGCGCACCGCGATGAAGAGTGGCCCCCGCTTGCCGCAACTGGAGAAAGCCCTCGCACAGAAACAAAGACCCAACACAGCTAAAAATAAAAAAAAAAAAAAAAAAAAAAAAGATGTGTTCTTAAGTAGAAAAATCAAGGTGCTGAAAAGGTGCGTTACATGTTATTATTTGTATAAAAGGGAGAAATATTTCCATTATGTGTATGTGTGTGTGTGATCCATATATATGTATATCCATATATATATTTGCTTCTATATGCATAAAATATCCCTGGAATGATATACATTAAATTCAGAATTTGGGTTGCTTCCAGGGAGAAGACCTAATGTTTGGGGGAGGGAGAATTTTCACTGCATACATTTTAGATCTTGATTTTGTATCATGTGAAACTGTTGACTCTTCAAAAAGTAAGCACAATATGTTTTGAAAAGAATCAGTCAATAAGCCACCCAGGAAAAACAAAATGAAGATAAAGTTTTTTAAAAAGCAATTAATCAAACTTCAAACTGAGGAGCTATTACTGATTTTGTACCTGCCTCTTATCCCCCATATCCAAGTGCTGTCAACTCTCCTTTCAGAATATCTCAAATCTGCCCCACTTCTTTTTTTTAAATTTATTATTTTATTTTTAATACAATTTTTAAATGTCACACTCCATTTACAGTTATTACAAAATACTGGACATATTCCCCATGTTGTACAATACATCCTTGTAGCCTATCTTACACCCAATAGTTTGTACCTCCTAATCCCTCATCCCTATGTTGCCTCTCCCTCCCCTCTCCCCACTGGTAACCACTAGTTTGTTCTCTATATCTCTCAGTCTGTTTCTTTTTTCTTATATTCATTAGTTTGTTGTATTTTTTAGATTCCACATATAAGTGATATCATACAGTATTTGTCTCTTTCTGTCTGACTCGTTTCACTTAGCATAATGCCCTCCAAGTCCATCCACGTTGCTGCAAATGGCAAAATTTCATTCTTTTTATGGCTGAGTAGTATTCCATTGTATATATATGCCACATCTTTTTTATCCATTCATCTGTTGATGGACACTTAGATTGCCACTATATCTTGCCTATTGTAAACAATGCTGCTGTGAACATTGGGGTGCATGTATCTTTTTAAATTAGTATTTTTTTTTCAGACACATACACAGGAGTGGGATTGCTGGATCATATGGTAGTTCTATTTTTAGCTTTTTGAGAAACCTCCATACTGTTTTGCCACAGTGGCTGCACCAATTTACATTCCCACCAACAGTGTATTAGGGTTCCCTTTTCTCCACATCCTCCCAACATTTGTTATTTGTGTTCTTTTTGATGACAGCCATTCTGACAGGTGCACAGTGATATCTCATTGTGTTTTTAATTCTGTCCCACTTCTCTCTTTCCATCTTCACTCCGACTACCCTGCACCAAGCCACAAGCATCTTTTCCCTGGCCTATTGCAATAGCTTCCTAACCATTCTCCCTGCTTCCTTCCCCACCTCCTTTCTTGATCACATTGCTGCCCTTCTTCATACTGGAGTTTTCAGACCAAATTTTCACATTCTCTTTTAAAGTGAATTTTGTTATAGGTGATAGCTACCAATTATAGAAATACTCCTGCAAAAACAAAGGGAGAAGGGAACTTATATGTTCTAGGTGCTTATGTAAAGCAGACTTTACATATATAATGCTGTTTACTCTTCATAACAGCCCTATGGTGTGGGCATAATTACTGTCCCCATTTTACAGATGAAGAGAGTTGAGGTCAAGGAGGCTGCAGTATGTGTCCACGGGGATTGTCTGCTCAGCATCCCCTTCTCCTGGGAATGATCTTTTCTTATCTCCATCCACCTGCTTATTGTAGGAGCTGCCATCATCTGCGATTATCCTGCCTCCAGGCCACAGCTGATTAGTTCAAGAGCAGGTATCTGACCCAGTCTGGGCAGCAGAGCACTCCTTATCCTACAGGGATCCCTTCTCCAGCTGCTAACAGCTGCAGAAAGACCCAGTAATCCAGATCAGAGAGGAGCCTTTGATGCCCATCACCCTCAGCTGAGAAGATGTTGAACTGTGGTGGTCAAAATTCCCTGGATTTGGACCAGGGAACCTGGCTACTACTCCGCCTTCTGCCCTGAAGTCGAGTTTGTCACTTTCTCTGCACTTTGGTACCGTGTTTGTAAAGTAACAGGCTGGGGACCAGCAGAGTGGTTCAGATTGGAGGGGATGATCTCCAAGGACCCTAACTCTTCTGTGTGACCTTGGGAACTGCGTTTCCCCACTCTGGGCCTCAGTTTCCTCAACTATAAAATGAGAGTTGGAGATGGCAGTGGGGGAGGAAGTGGGGAATGGATGAGACAATCTCTAGAAGGACTTCCCAGTTCAAAAAGTCACGGGGCCATCACATCAGAGGTAAGTGGCTGCCTTCCTTCTCAACAGGAGAGGCATCTTTCCCCCTAACTTTTGGCTGAGCCCCTCCAGGCCTCTTTAACAAGAGGATGGTGGACCCTCTAATCTGGGACTTCTGACTCGGAAGGGGCCGATCTCACTCAGGACAAATGAACGACAGAGACAAAAACCATCTGTGGTGTGGTGGAGACCCTGCCAGGGGCCCCTTAGCAGCCTGCCTCTCGCCAAGACCCCCAGCCCCAGCCCTCTTGGCAACCCCTGTCCCCCCAGATTTGATTAAATTTTACAGTTCCCGTCATGCACTTGGGCCTTCTGCTACGAGGTTACTAGCTGCTCTTAAGAGTTCTTTATACAACTCCACTTGGGCTGCCAGCCACCAAATTCTTCCTGCGCATGCATTACTTAGATTAGCTAAGGATGTTGGCATTTAGAGCCAAACGCCGACATTTATCTCGAAGGCGGCCTCATGACAGCCACGGCTGT
This sequence comes from Eubalaena glacialis, assembly GCF_028564815.1. Lineage (NCBI taxonomy): Eukaryota > Metazoa > Chordata > Mammalia > Artiodactyla > Balaenidae > Eubalaena > Eubalaena glacialis. Next base: position 68,293,466 of record NC_083717.1, read on the forward strand.
TCTTTCAGTACAGCACTCCTCTGCAGACTGTTCTTTGTAATGTAAGGTGTTACACAAGCTCTCACTATATCTATAATTCTGCATATTTTTACGATTAGCTGACTAGGAGTACATACATTCCACCGTTGGCCTCTGGCATATGAATTGGTCCAGGAGACAAGGCATCAGATTCCAACCACTTTTGTTCCCCAGCTCCTTTTCAGATGACCCCACCTTGCCTCTCAGCTGAGATAGAGCAGGTCTAGTGCCCTCCACTGCCCAGGATGCTGAGAGGACTTTACACTTGTATGACATTTGACAATGTATGAAACTTTCACTTACTCCTCACACTTCCGTGGTTGCTCTTTTACAGATGAGGAAGCAAGGTCTTGCAAAGGAAATCTTTGTCAATTATAACACAAAGCACAAAATGTTAATTATTTTCATTAAGCAGCCAAATTTCTTAACTTTGAGTCTAGGGCTCTTCCCACTATACCACAAATGTCTATTGTTTATTGAAAGGAAGCCAACTTTGAGAAATGGATGCCCTACCCAAGATGGTCCATACCAGATGTTAGGGCAAGGCTCAGCTACTATCATAAAGAGATCTGATAAAACCACGGGTTAGGGGGCAAAAGAGTCTATTTTTCTCTCATGTAATAGTCCATGATGGCTGGCAGCTCAGCAGCACACAGTTTGTCAAGACCCAGCTTCCTTCCAAGTTCTTGCTCTGCCATCTCTGGAGCCCATTTATGAACTATTTGCAAGACTGAAGCTGGTTTTGCAGCCACATCTGGGTTGCAGCTGGTGGGAAGGGAAAAGAGGAGGAAACATGTCCATAATTTTAAGGCCTGAGCCCCCAAAAGCTACATAGCATTATCACTCACATTCCAGTGGAGAGAATTTGGTCACAAGGCTACCCTTAACTACAAGGGGGGAAGGAAAATATGATCTAGCTATGTGCCCAGGAAAGAAGGGAGATGGATTTGGTGGGGTGACTAGCAGAATCTCTCACACAAAGCATTGAAAGTCTCCAACTATTCTTCATACTTTCCTTGACCTCCTCCCAAGAAAATAACTCTCTCTCTCTCTCTCTCTCTCACTCACCTCCTTGTATCTAACAACCAACCACTTAAGGGCCACCTTTGCATTTTGAAGGCCCTTTGGTCTCCCAGCAATCATTTTTTTTCTTGGTGCCAATTTTAAGTACAGTTTTATTTAAGACATTGCATTTTCCACTTATAATACAGTGCTTATAAAGTGCAATGTTATTTCCTTTCCCTGTGCACATATCCATATTCAAGTATCAAGAATGCCCGGTTATTTACCATAGCAGCTCAACTTTAAAAGTGCCATGGAATTTGGGGTCCTTCAGTGTTTTGTGTGGAACAATGCTAAATCTGTATGCTAGGTTGGCTTAATCAACCTCTTCAATGGTGGGCCCAGGATAGGCACCACCGGATGGAGGAGCTCTGCCACCAGGGAAGCCCCCACGCATGCCTCCTGCACTCTGGTACAGCTTGGTAATGATGGGGTTGCAGACTTTTTCCGGCTCCTTCTACTATCCAAATTCTTCCTTCTCTGCATTCTGGTTCTTATCAAGCCAGTTAAGTATTTCACTACACTTATCAAAAATCTTCTGTTTGAATGGTACATTTTTTTTTTTCTTTTAACCAGGTTGGAATCCATACTGACACACCATAATCACCCAAAGTTCACAGTTTACCTAGATTTCACCTTGGTGTTGCACATTCTGTGAGTTTGGACAAATGTATTATGACATATATCTATAATTAAAATTTCATACAGAGTATTTTCACTGACCTAAAAATCCTCTGTGCTCTGCCTGTTAATCCCTCCCCCATCAACAACCACTGATCTTTTTTATTATCTCCATAGATTTGACTTTTCCAGAACGTCATATAACTGGAATCATACAGTATGTTGCCTTTTCAGATTGGTTTCTTTCACTTAGTAATATGCATTTAAGTTTCCTCATGTCTTTTCATGTCTTGATAGCTCATGTTTTAGCTCTGAATATTACATTGTCTGGATGTTTGTTCATGCACAAAAATAAAGAGAACCACAGTTTATTTATCTATTCACCTTCTGAAAAACATCTTGGTTGCTTCCAAGTTTTGGAAATTATGAATAAAAATGCTGTAAAAATCAAAAAAAAAAAATCTTCTGTTTGTCCTCATCATTGATCTTGCCTTGGAGTTTTTCATCTTCAACAGTAGCTTTCATGTTGAAAGCATAGGATTCAAGCGAATTCTTAGAAGACACCTTGTCCCGCTGAAGCTCATCTTCAGCTTTGTACTTCTCTGCTTCCTGGACCAGTAGCAATGATTATTTAAATATTTTTTCATTCTTTCAATGACCATCCATCCTCTATAATGAGCACCTAATAGTATCATCTTTAATCCTCAAAATACCCCATTAAGAGAGTGTCATTGTCCTCCTTTTTATATGGGAGCATCTTTTTTTCAGGCCTGTGCTGCAGTTGCCATACAGAAACTCTCCAGGGCTGTGACCCAGACTCTTCACATTAAAAATAGTTCTTTTTTAAAAAAAATATTTATTTATTTGGCTGCATCGGGTCTTAGTTGCGGCACGTGGGATCTTCATTGCTGCGTCTGCGGGATCTTCACTGCCACGTGCAGGATCTTTTTTTTTTTTTTAGTTGCGGCACGCAGGATCTTTTAGTTGCGGCATGAGAACTCTTGGTTGCGGCATGTGGGATCTAGTTCCCTGACCAGGGATTGAATCTGGGCTCCCTGCATTGGGAGCGTGGAGTCTTTGCCACTGGACCACCAGGGAAGTCCCTAAAAATAATTCTTAACAAAACCAAAGCACGTGTTTTGGTTCCAGATATTGTTTTACAGAAAAGACTAATCTAATAAGAAAAACTTTTTTCAAAATCTTGGAAAAGCCCACTTCTCTTATAACCCATGGACCAACATGACTTTCAGCCCATGTCCATTGTGGTTTTAGACAATCTTGTAATTAACTTCTAGGATGTTGATACTAGACCCAATGGCAAGGAGGAGAGACCATGTGTTTAATGTCTTTGTGTGACAAACTTATTCTCTATCTGATCAGTCAGCATAGGCAATGTCCCCAATTCCAAACTAGATGGAACTTAAGGGTTATCTAGAATGAGGCCCATACAGGGCTGCCTTTTTTTCTTACTGTATCCATCCCATCCTTGGACCCATTCACTCCCAAGTCACCACTGTACTTCTGGGCTGCTCCTGAAACCTCAACATTTTTCTTTCAACTCAACCGACATCTTTTTCTCGAAAACCTTCATCTGTTGGCCCTGGTGTTCCCTCTTGTATCATCTAAAGCAAATCTAATTCCCCTCCCATGTGACAACTCTTTACATATCTAAAGATATAGCCCTGTCTCCCACAAGTTTCTCTTCCTTGAGTGAACATCCCAGCTCCTTTAACTTTTTCCTGGATAACAGCTCTTAGTTTCCTAATCCCACAAGCAGCCTGGTCCTCCCTCTGCAGAACGGATTTCCTTTTATGTTGCCTAGGAGGCAACCCATTTACCATTTTGTCCATCTCCCTTATATTGGTCAGGAATAGAAATCCAATTCAAATCAAAGTAAGACTAATAACAAATAAGGGAAAGGGGTTGAGAATTTATTGACTCACAAAGCTGACAATTCCAGGAACTAGATCTTTGCCTTCAGGCATGGCTGGATCCAGGGAATCAATGTTATCAGGACTCAGTGTCATTTTGCTCATCTCTTAATTCTGTTTTCTTCTGTGTTGCCTTCATTCTCAAACACAAACTTTCAATGCAGTAGGTCATAATAGCTCAAGGCTAACATTCTCCCAGTTCTACAGCCTCAGTGGAGTGGCTGCATTTCTCCCCATGCTTGCAACAAAAGTCCCAGCCCTGGGTCTTATTGGCAGGCCTGGGTTGCTTGTGTTTCCTAGAAGCCAGAGGATAAGATGGATCACTCAGAACCACATAGACTGAGAGTGGGGAAGGGAGACTCCCCAAAGGAAAATCTCATTTCTATTATCAGAAAAAGTGGAATACAGAAGAGAGCATAGGCAAAACATTCTCTGACATAAATTGTACCAATGTTTTCTTAGGTCAGCCTCCCAAGGCAATAGAAATAAAAACAAAAATAAACAAATGGAACCTAATCAAACTTACAAGCTTTTGCACAGCAAAGGAAATCATTTTAAAAAAAATGAAAAGACAACTACAGACTGGGAGAAAATATTTGCAAATGATGCACCCGAAAAGGGTTTAATCTCCAAAACAGACAAACAACTCATACAACTCAACAACAACAACAAAAACAACCCAATCAAAAAATGTGCAGAAGACCTTAATAGACATTTCTCCAAAGAAGACATACAGATGGCCAGTAGGCACATGAAAAGATGCTCAACATTGCTAATTATTAGAGAAATGCAAATCAAAACTACAATGAGCTACCACTTCACACCAGTCAGAATGGCCATCATTAAAGAGTCTACAAATAACAAATGCTAGAGAGGGTGTGGAGAAAAGGGAGCCCTCCTACCCAGTTGGTGGGAATGTAAGTTGGTGCAGCCACCATGGAAAACAGTATGGAAGTTCCTCAGAAAGCTAAAAATAGAATTACCATATGATCCAGCAATCCCACTCCTGGGCATATATCCAGACAAAACTATAATTCAAAAAGATACATGCACCCCTATGTTCATAGCAGCACTATTCACAATAGCCAAGATATGGAAACAACCTAAATGTCCATCGACAGAGGAATGGATAAAGAAGATGTGGTACATGTATACAATGGAATACTACTCAGCCATAAAAAAGAACTAAATAATGCCATTTGCAACAACATGGGTGGACCTAGAGATTATCATACTAAGTGAAGTAAGTCAGACAGAGAAAGACAAATACCATATGATATCACTTATATGTGGAATCTAAAATATGGCAAAATGAACCTATCTACAAAACAGAAACAGACTCACAGACATAGAGAATAGACTTGTGGTTGCCAAGGGGGGCGGGGGGAGGGAGAGGGATGGACTGGGAGTTTGGGGTTAGTAGATGTAAACTATTACATTTAGAATGGATAAACAACAAGGTTCTACTGTATAGCACAGGGAACTATATCTAATTTCCTGGGATAAACCAAACCATAATGGAAAAGAATATAAAAACAATGTATATATGTGTATAACTGAGTCTTTGCTGTACAGCAGAAATTAGCACAACATTGTAAATCAACTATACTTCAAAAAAAAAAAAAGGAAAGAAAAAGGGGAGTAAATGATGGGTACAAAAACACCAGTGAAAACAGATATCCACTCCATCACTTTTACCCTCTCAGCTACATGGATTTCACTGTCTTATCTTTCCATCCTCCAGAGTGTTCAGCACAGTGGGAGCTAAAAATTGCTGAATGTACAAATCATGCTCAGAGAAGAAGGCCAGCTCTTTGCAAAAAAAGGAAATTGCCCCAGCAGGAGGCAAGTTACTCAACAAATATTTATTGATACTTACTCTGTGCCCAGGCACTGCTCTAGATGAACAAGCAAAACAGACAGAGCTCTTGCCCCCAAGGACCTTACCTTCCAGTGGGGGGTGGGATGGGAGACAATAATGATCATAAGCAAATGCACAAAAAAATAGACAAAATGCAGGTGGTATGAAATTCTGACACATGCTACGACATACATGAAACTTGAAGAAATTACGCTAAGTGAAATAAGCCAGACACAAGAGAACAAACACTGTATGATTCTACTTATATGTGGTAACTAGAGCAGTCAAATTCACAGAAACAGAAAGGAGAATGGTGGGTAGCAGGGGTTGCGGGAGGGGTGAATGGGGAGTTAGTGTCAAATGGGTACAGAGTTTCAGATGGGGAAGATGAAAAAGTTCTGGAGATGGATGGTGGTGATGGTTTGACAGCAAAGTGAATGTACTTATTGCCACCGAACTGTACACTTTAAAATTGTTAAAATGGTAAATTTCCCATTAGGTACATTTTACCACACTTTTTTTAAAAAGGCGGGTGATAATAAACAAAAGCAGGAAAAGGGAAATAGGAAATGCCCTGGAGAAGAAAATGTTATTTTAGATGAAGGGTCAGGAAAGCTCTTTCTGATGGGCTGGACATTGAAGTAGAGTCCTGAATGAGGCAGGGGGTGGCCCACTGACTATGGGGGGTGGGGGGTCAGGGGAGAATGTGCCAGGCAGAGCAACAGTAAATGCAATGGCCCTGAGGCAGAAGTTATGGGCTGGTTAAGAACAGTGAGGAGGTGACTGCAGCTGCGACCCTGAGAAGAGGGGAGAACAGCCAGAGCTGAGATCCAGGGGTATCTGGGGCCAGATCTCACAGGGCCTTAACGGCCACAATAAGAGCTTTGGGTTTTACTTTAAGGAGCTGGGAAGCCATAGAAAGAATAGCATAATATTACTCCCCTCTCCCTTTTTTAAAAAAATTTCAAACATATGTAAAAGTAGGGAAAGTAGGATAATACATACTAGTGAAATCGAGCAGGACCCTGTGGGGCTCCTGGGCACGGAAACCTTTCTGTCCCCTGTTTCTTATTTGTTGGGAACAGATTCCAGACTCCATGACCTTCACTGAGTCCCAAGGGGCAGATTCAAACAGTTGCTAATCAGGGAAGGGAGGGGATGCAGAGACAAGGAAGGAGCAGCCAAGAAATAATAGTGTAGCCTTGGGACAGGGTCCTGATTCACTTCAAGGGATACACATAACAATATCTTTTGAGCTCTTCATAGAACTAAAACCCTCAACAAATGGAAGGTGTTAGCATTCTTCATTCCAGAGAAGACCACCTGAGGCCAGATTAAAGGAACCAGAGAAGCTCACTAGGAGGAGACCGCCTGAGGCCAGATTAAAGGAGTGCAGGCCCTGCACACACCCTAATCTTATCAGCAACCCCGCCCTTGAACTAGAGCTATAAAACTCCTCACCAAAGCATCCCGGGTTGGGACACACAGATTTTCCAGGGCATGAGCCTGCTGTGTCCCCTTTTGCCTGGCAAAGCAATAAAGCTGTTCTTTTCTACTCCACTCAAAACTCTGTCTCCAAGATTTGATTCGGCACTGGTGAATCAAATCACAGAAGCAGAGGTTTTGGTATCACTACCACCTGGATTTAATAATTATTAACATTTTGCCATGTTTGCTTCATCCTTTTTTTTCTTTTGCTGAGTTTTTGAAAGCAAATTTTCAGACGTTGTGACATTTCATCATAATTAAATATGCATCTCTAGAAAATGAAGACATTTCTTACATAACCATGATATAAGGCTGTTCCTAACAAAATTAATGATTCTTTCATATCTGTATTCAAATCTCACCAATTTTCCCCAAATTGGCTTAACTCGGGATCAGACATTGCATTTGTTAGTGTGTTTCCTAAAATTTTAAAATCTAGGGCAGTGTCTCACCCCATTCCCCACTCCCCTTTTTATCATGCTTTGACTATCAAGGAGGTTAGGGCAGTGCCCTATGGAATGTCCACATTCTGATATTGTGACTTACATGTTTAAAGGCCCCCTCTTGCTTCTGTGTCAATAACAGCCCATAAAGGGACAAAGGTGGAAGCCAAGAGACCAGTTGGGGGATGTCACTGCAGTAAGAACAAACTCTAGGCTCAGAAGGATAATAGTACAAGAATGGAAGCAATTGGGGGAAAGAGTTGTCAACATGTTAGGAGGGTGAAAAGCTGATAGAGGGATCCAGTCTGTCTTATCAGGGTAGCAGAAGCCAACTCTTAAGAGATCGATGATACCATGAGAAGCAAGCCCATTCACCCTGTAGAAACCCAGAAAGGCTCAGTAACTGGGGGCACCAGGTAATACAGAAGGCTAAAAGCAAGAGGCTCAGTGGATAATGACACTTAAGGGTTTCCTCCAAAAAATACTCTCCCTGCTCTCTTCCCTTCAGTGTGGCCCACCAGTTGATAACCCTCTCTATGAATACAGAACTTCCATAAAACTTTTCAGTGACTCACTCTTTAACAAAGATAGACAAAGATTTCCAGTAAGTTGAAGAAAGCCTCCAACATTAAAGACAGAATAAAACAAACAGAATATAAGAACTTGGAGGAAACAAGGACAATGCAGAGAGCAGAATGAAATGAAAAGTCCCATCCATACTTAATATCCTCAGAAGAGTAAGAGAAGATCCTGTGAATGTATAAAAAGAACATGATGCTATAAAGACAACAAAGAACAAGACAGAGCATTGAGAAATCAAAAGTATGGTAGCTAGAATAAAAACAATTTAAATAGAAGGACTGGAAGTTATAGTCTAGCAAATTCCTCCAAAAGTAAATTAAAAAGAAAAAGGCAGAAAATAGAAAAAAATCCGATTAAGGGATCAGTCCAAGAGGTCTAAAATCCAATGAACTGGAGCTTCAGAAAGAAAGAACAGAGAAAATGGAGAAAGGAAATTATGAAAGAAATATCACAAAGAAATTTCTCAAAACTAAAGGACATGAATGTTCAAACTGAAAGGGTCCACTGAGTGCCTGGCACAATGACTAGAAATTAGGCCTCACCAAGGTACATCATATGGAAATTGCAGAACATTAGGAATAAAGAGAAGAACATAAACACTTCTACAGAAGAAAAAACAGACTGCATACAAAGAACTGAGTATCCAAAAGATATCAGACCTTTAACAATCTGTATGCTTTAAAATATTGAGGAAAAAATGATTTTCAGTCTAGAATTCTACACCCTGCAAAACTATCATTCAAGAGTGGTGATAGATTAAAGACATTTTCAGATATACCAAATTTCAAAATTTTACCTCCCATGTACCCTTTCTCAGGAAGCTACTAGAGGATGTGCTCCAGCAAAATGAGGAAGTAAGTCAGAGAAGTAGACATGGGATCTGGGAAAAAGAGATCCAACACAGAAAAGAAGTTAAGTGGATTTCTCCTTTTTCCGGGGAGAAAGGACATCCTAGGATAAGAGCTGAGCCCAAGCGCAGAGGGAGTATCCAGACCACATTGGAGCGGGAGGCTGAAGGGCTCTGGGAGGGCCTCCAGTAAAACAATGGCACGTGTGGGAGGGGGTGGGGGGTGGGAGGGAGAGACACTGATACACTCTCTGTTTAACCATGTAGAAAATTATCTGAGAGAGGCTGTTGAAGGTCAAAGAAATTATGCAAATGAAAAAAAGAATGAAATAGTTATTAAGTCCAGGTAAAAACAAAAGCTGCCTGAGAAAGGAAATAGGAAATGTCACATAGTATACTACTTGACTCAGCAGAGAATAGTATTTACTCAGTCACAATAATGCAAACATTGAATATTGATTTAACTGATAATTATGCTATAACTCTATTAGGATGACTTGGGAGGATAAATAAATGCAGAGAGGGTAAATAAGAAAGGTACAGTTTTATCTGCTCTAATAGAAAATTAATGGGCAATGCCTAAAATTACAAATTAAGAAAATTAAGAAATAGAAGTTTAAGCAATTAGAACAAGCTACAGCGCACAGACCAAATCTGTTTTTGGAAATAAATCTGTTTTTGGAAATAAATCTGTTTTTGGAAATATAGTTGTATTGGGACATATCTCTACCCACTCATTTACCTATATTTCCTACGTTGCTTTCTAGCTACGAGGAGAGTGGAGTAGCTGCAACAAAGACTGTATGGTCCACAAAGGTGAAAACATTTACTACGTAGCCCTTTACAGAAAAAGTTTGCCCTTTTACAGAAAAGTAAACTGCTGATTTCGAATAACGGAGATAAATACATAAAGAAGTAGCCAAAGGGGTTAAGGGGTTGTCCTGGGATGTGGTCTTCTTGAGATAAGTCTCCAAATACTAGTTGACTAGTTGACTTTTAAAATTATGTACGTTACTGCTTTTGATAAAAATTAAAAATTGTTTTTAAAGAGTTGTCCTGATGCCCCTGGAGGGACAGAGAGGGAGACACTGGGCTGACATCAGGGTTCACGCCTGAGCCGTGCCCTGTTGTCTGCTGCTCTTTGCCAGCTGTCCATCTAAATGGGGTTGAGTGACTCAGAGCTGCCTGGCCAGAGTGTCACAGGAACTGGACACAGGACCATAGATATCAGACTTGGGAAGAACCACTTTGGGTCAGCCTCCTGCCTCAAGCCATTATGAGCATTGTCAATATAATCAGTGAGTGGCAGTGTAGTGGCACAGTGGTCTAAGCAGCTATGAGCTCTACTGTTAGACTGCCTAGCTTCATAAAATGCAGGCTCTCCTCTAATTAGCTATGGCAGGGGTAAGTCATTTAATTTCTCTATGCCTCAGTTTTGTCATTGATTAATGGGGCTAATAATGCCTCCTTATAGTATTATGGTGAACTTAATTCAACTAATACATGTTATGCCGAAAGCTCAGTGTCTCTACACTTGTGCCAAATCAAATCTCAGAGACAGACTTTTGGGTAAAGTAGAAAAGAATAGGGACTTCCCTGGTGGTCCAGTGGTTAAGACTCCATGTACCCAATGCAGGGGGCCCAGGTTCAATCCCTCGTCAGGGAACTAGATCCCGCATGCCACAACTAAAAGAGCCTTCATGCCACAACTAAAAGATCCCTCATGCCGCAACTAATACCTGGCGTAGCCAAATAAATAAATAAATACTAAAAAAAAAAAAAGAAAAGAATAGCTTTATTGCTTTGCCAGGCAAAGGGGGACACAGTTGGCTCGTGCCCCTTAAAAACTATGTGTTTCAACCCGGGAGGATTTGATGACGAGTTTTATAGCAAACAATTCAAGGGTGGGGTTGCTGATAAGATTAGGGTATGTGCAGGGCCTGCACTCCTTTAATCTGGTCTCAGGTAATCTAATGAGTTTCTGTGGTTCCTTTAAGCTGGCCTCAGGTGGTCTTCTTGAAGAGCTTCTCTTGTTCCTTTAATCTGGAATGAAGAATGCTGACATCTTCCATTTGTTGGGGGTTTTAGTTCTATAAAGAGCTCAAAGATATTGTTATGTGTATCCCTTGAGCCCTGTCCCAAGGCTGCACTACTGTTTCTTGGCTCCTCCTCCCTTGTCTCTGCATCCCCTCCCTTCCCTGATTAGCAACTGTTTGAATCTGCCCTTTGGAACTCAGGGAAGGTCATGGAGGCTGGAGGCTGTTCCCTACAAACAAGAAATGGGGGACATGGAAAGGCTTCCATGCCCAGGAGCCCCACAGGGTCCTGCTCGGTTTCACATGTAATACATATAAGCCTAATGAATACCGGCCATTAGTATTCCCATTTCCCCAAGTGACATAAGTGAAGTCCAGAGAGGGAGAGTGGCATGCACAATGTCACACAGCAAATCAGAGGCAGAGCTAAGACTAGTGCCTGGGACTCTTGTCTCAGTGCAACACTCTCTCCTTGTACCACTCCAAGTTGCTTACAAAGACAGAAAGCATTTCTGGAAAGATACACAAGAAATGAACAGTCGTGGTTACCCATGGGCAGGTGGAGACTGGGAGGATGGAGGACAGAGTGGAAGGGAGACTTTATTTTCACTTGAAAATTTTCAAACCATGTGACTGTATTATTAACGCAAAACTAGGAAACAAATAGATGGATTAATTAAATAAATGAGCTTAATACCTTTCTCATGGTGGAGATCAAATAAGATAACAGAAGCAGAAGTCTTTTCTACACGAACATGAGAGCCAGATGTACAGGGTTCTTACTAGTAATCACAGTGCTTTTTAGTAAAGGCAAACCTTGCTGTGGATTTGTAGAATGAACTGTAGGAAAGGGCATACATTTCAGGATGTCCATTAGCCAGGGTCTCCTCTTTGGACAGAACAGGTTTCCTTGGCCACAGGGGAAGCCATCTTGGAGTGCAATGGAAATTTCCACCTTGGCACCTTGCAAATGAAAGGCTTCTCCCACCCCCCGACTGGCTCTCTGACACCCAGCACTTAGCATCTAGGCCCCCAGTTGGACAACTCTTCTGGAAAACGTGATTAAGGCTGCAGAAACTGGGGGTTTTATTGGGGATGACAGTGAGGGCCACAGTTTGTTTTTCAAGGGAGGGAACCAAGTCCCAGAAATAGCTGAGCCCGAGCTGGCAGGCAGCTGGCAAAGAGCAGGAGGCTCCAGGGCAACGCTCCCAGGCCATGTTGACTTTGGACGGGCTGCCTGAGCATTGTAAACAAATGCAGAAATGATTTCCTACCCTGGCAAAAGTCTTGTTTGGACAAGGGGTCCCCCCCCTTCCTTCTTTAAAAGGCAGTTTTATCATTTGTTTGCAAAAATGCTCAATCCCCTCTTTCTTTTCTTGTTCCCTCTGTGGCTCTGGTCTCCCCCAGAGCCAGATGAAAAATCTTTGTGTTTCTTTAATGTTAACCAAACCTCCACTCTTTTTTTAAACTGTTCCAGGTCTGTTGGACAAATACTCCCCAACAACAGGACTTACAAGGGTCTGTTAAAGATTTTGTTAGGCTGGAGTCTTTAGCCAGAGTGACTTAAAAAAATTTTTTTTCTCCTTGTTTATTACATTTTAAACTCTTAGCACAATAAAATCTGAACACAAGGATTGGGAAAGCAATAAAAATGCAATTCATAATGTCTTGGCCTGAACCAGCAAATGCTCCATCTAGGCACTGATGTAAGAGATTTGGTCTCACCCACCCTCCCGAGATGTCAGACTAGGAAATAAATGGGTTGCCTATAGGAAGAAAGCATAGGACAGAGTTGTGAGCTCTGTTGGGTTGCTGAGAGGCTGGGCAATGGGCTGCACACTCTGAAAACCAGCCAGAATATGGAGCAGTGCAGAAAGGAATACTGTATTCTTGACCACCCAGGGACGAGGGCAACCACAGACCAGATGAGCTTGATATGCTAACCTACATACTCGCCTGTCACCCAGCTCCAAAAGGAGAAGAAGAAAGGAGGAAGAAACAGAAGAGCGAGGGGCAGGAGTGAGGGATGGCAAAAGGGAAGGAGAGGGAGAGAAAGGGGACAGGAGGCTGGGCACATGGAAGGAAGAGGGGGCACCGGCTCTCAGGCATGGTGGAAAAAGAGCCCTCAAGCTGGATGAGGAAGGAGAGTTTAATGAAGGAATGATGGACTAAGTGTAGGCAAGAGTTGAGGGAAACCAAAGGGGACTGTGCTGCACCCCAGAGTCTGCAACAGCAGGGAAGCTGTTCCCAGGCCCCGGCTGGAAGGGTTTCCTCCAAAGACGTCGCGGTAACATTCTTATCATTCATTCTATCGTCAGGAAATCTCTCTCTCTATTTGAAGACATGATAAAAACAACCAAAAGATGAATTCAAATTAAGATCTTACAAACTGGACTTCCCTATTGGCGCAGTGGTTAAGAATCCGCCTGCCAATGCAGGGGACGCAGGTTCGAGCCCTGGTCCGGGAAGATTCCACATGCTGCGGAGCACCTAAGCCCGCGAGTCACAACTACTGAGCCTGTGCTCTACAGCCCACGAGCCACAACTACTGAGCCCATGTGCCACAACTACTGAAGCCCGCGCACCTAGAGCCCGTGCTCCGCAACAAGAGAAGCCACCGCAATGAGAAGCCCGCACACTGCAACGAAGAGTAGCCCCCGCTCGCTCCAACTGGAGAAAAGCCCACACGCAGCTACAACCCAACACAGCCAAAAATAAATAAATAAATTAATTAATTTAAAAAAAAAAGATCTTACAAACTGCATCACTTGGCTGTACATCTGAAACTAACACAACATTGTAAATCAACTGTACTTCAATAGAAATGTTTTTTAAAATGCAAAAAAGAAAAAGAACTTAACGTAGAAGGAAATGAGGTATAAAAAGACTGGTGGTGGCCATTAAATCTATTTAAAGATATAAGTAAGCTTTTATAGCTGTAATGATTGTATTTACCAGGAAAATAATACTATGGGTATAGTTATTGTGAACAACAACAAAAAAAGGCCTACAAAATGTTGTTGTTGTTGATGATAAGTTATGGGGGGAAAGAATGTCAAATTTGTCATTTAAAAAGAAGATGGGAGAGAATAGAAGGAAAAGAGATTGGTGTTTGTTTGTATTTTGGTGAAATAGACATAAATAAAATTTACCATTTTAACCATTTTAAAATGTACCATTCTGGGGCATTAAGTACATTCATATTGTTGTGCAACCATCACCATCAACCATCTCCAGAACTTTTTCATCTTCCCAACTGTAACTTTGTACCAAATAAACACTAACTCCCCATCCCTCTTCCTCCAGCCCTTGGCAATCACCCACCTACTTTCTGTCTCTATGTACTTGACTGCTTTAGGAATCTTGTATAGAGGAAACATACAGTATTTGTCCTTTTGTGACTGGCTTCTTTCATTTAGCAAAATGTCTTCTAGGTTTGTCCGTGTTGTACCATGTGTCAGAATTTCCTTCATTTTTAAGGCTGAATAATATTCGAATCCCACATTTTTATGTCCATCACCTGTTGATGGACCCACAGGCTGCTTCCACTTTTTGGCTATCGTGAATAATGCTGCTATGAACATGGGTGTACAAATATATGTTAGAGTTTCTGCTTTCACTTCTATACTCAGAAGTGAGATTGCTGGGTCATATGGTAATTCTTTGTTTAATTTTTTGAAGAACTGCCATACAGCTTTCCAAAGCAGCTGCAAGGAATGTTGTTTAAATCACCAATGTTCTTATTTTTCTTAGGAGAGAATAAACGATATGGTTTCTTCTCTGAAGACAATAAATTGAAAAATATTGGTTAAACATATTATTTAAAATTACAAAGGTAACCACCAGTAGAACTAAAAACAGTCTGAATACCTTCCAAATTGCCAGAAAGCAACAAACAAAAAACAGACCACACAGAAGCATAAAAGCAGAGAACACAAAATATGACAGAAGTAGACTAAACCGATCTGTTGCAGGAATGAATAAAACTAATATAAGCTCACTGTTTAAAAGAAAATGAAAGACAGTTGTATGTTATCAATGAGAGATATACCTAAAACAAAAAAAACCCAGGAAGGTTGGTATTAATGGAGAAACAAACATATTGTATGTAAATACAAACAAAAAGTAGGCAAGAATTCTGTTAATAGTAACAGGCTGAATTCAAGCTAAGGAACGCTATAACAAATAACAGCATTGAAAAACGTAAAGTAAAAATATAACAATTATAAGGATTAATTTACAGAGTATAATACTGAAATAAGTACAGAAATAAAAGTGTAATAAGGTGCTTTAACTCACTTCACTCAGATGTTGACAAATCAGACAGACAGAAAATAAGTTGTGATTCAGAGATTTTGAATAATATCTTTAATAAGATTGACGAGAGATAGCTAACTAGCAGGTTAGACAGCTAAATATATATACGTATGTATATATCCTGAATATAGAGACCATATCTTATTTTCAAGCCCTCATGAGACTTTTACAAAATCTCATAGTACAACAGGCCATAAAGAAAATGATTTACAAAAAAACAAAAAAAAACAAATAGAATCAGTCATATTTTCTGACTATAGTGCATCAAAACTAACCAATGAATAATAAAAATAGAATAAAAATTAGAAAACAGTCTTCTAAATGCCTTCTGAGTCAAAGAGGAAATCAAAAACAGTAACTGCAGAAAATTCTGAAAACAAAGAAAACACATGTAAAAAAATCCATGACCTTGAAAACATGCTAAGTGACAGAAGCCAGACACAAAAGGCCTCCATGTTGTATGATTCCATTTACATGAAGTGCCCAGAATAGACAAATCCATAGAGACAGAAAGCAGATGAGTGGTTGCCATGTGCTGGGTGGAGAGGGGATGGTGAGTACCTGGTAAGAGATGTGGGGTTTCCTTCTGAGGTGATGAAAATGTTCTGGAACGAGGTAGTGGTGATGATTAAACAACACTGAAAATGCACGAAATGCCACTGAATTATACACATTAAAAATGGTTTAAATGATACATTTTAAGTTAATATGTATTTAATCACAATGAAAAAAAAATCTATGAAAAGAGAGATTTATGTTTCCATTAATGAATAGACTGGATTCACAGACCAAACTGAGGACAATCAGAAAATCTGGGCAGAATATGAAAAACATCTGATTGGAGGATTGAAGATCTAACAAGGCGATGAAAACTTAGAGGGTCAAAATCCAGAAAAAGAAAACCTAGAGAGGTAAGCTCAGGGTTTAGTGTTGCCTTTCCCCAGTGGGCATCAGATGAGTCCGGAAAAGGCATTTGAGAGGTTGAGAAGCTGAGCAGAGTATTTGTCAGCCTTTCGGGCAAGGGATAAAAATCAGAGTCTCTTCTGACACCAACTGGTGCCCCGAGATGCAACTGTGACAATGACCACCTGGAGTTAGCAGCGAACGCTACAGGTGTAAGGGAACGGCCAGTTCCCAAAAAGACTGTCTCTCACTTCAGCCACAAGCCACACCTGTTGTGGGGTTGTCCCCAGGCCACCTGCACTTCTGACCAACTGGCTACAAATTCGAGGGTCCCCATGATTCCCTCAGGTCCAATATTTCACTAGAATGACTCACAGAACTCAGGAAGGCACAATACTTATGACTGCAGTTTTATTATAAAGGAGCAGCCAAATGAAGAGAGAGACATACGGTGAGGTTTGGGAAGTCCCCGCACATAGTGCTCTATGCCCTCTGCCCCTAGAATCAGGGCGTATCACTCTCCAGGTGCGCGGATGTGCTCAACAACCAGGAAGCTCCATGGAGCTCAGTGTCTCAGTTTTTGTTGGGGTGTCATTACACAGGCAAGCTTGATTAAATCACTGGCCACGTGACTGAACTCAATCTCCAGGCCCCATCCCCTCCCTGGAGGTTGAGAGGTCAGGCTAATATCACAGTCTCACCCAGTCCCTGACATGAGGCTATCTACAGGCTCACCCTGAGTCATCTCATTAGCATAAACTCAGATGTGATCCAACAGCTCATGAATTACAAAGACATTCTGATCTCTTGGGAAATTCCACGGGTTTTAGAAGCTCTGTGCCAGGAACGCTGGACAAAGACCAGACAAATTCTTTCTTATAAACACAGGCCACCCCCCACCCCTTCACCCCACCCTGCCCCATCTTTGGTTACGGTTCCCATATAACAAAACAATCAACCCTACCTAAGCATCTACATTTGGTGTAACATTTATACAACATATACAGCAACATTCCAACATGAATATGCCTAACATAAGGAAGAGCCAGTGCAGGATAGGGATAGGAGGCTTTTAACTCAATTTCCCAACACACTTGGCCATCAATATCATTATTATTATTATACTCTTATAAACAATACCGATGTTACATTATTATCACACTATAGTAGATGTAACCTGAAAAATAAGAGTAAAAAGATACTGGCATACTACTAGAGTCCCCTTCAGTTACTAATAATTAGTCTAGTTCATTATCATATCATATGACCAAAATGTGTCCCAGGGCAAGGTCACTCGGGTTTGTAGGTTTCTGTATGATCATGTCAAAAGCAGGAGTGGCCCCAGAAATACATGGTGTCACACTTTCAGGTATCTGGTATAAGCTAAGAGACAATATCATCTCTTGTTATTGATACCAAGCAGGACCCTGTGGGCCTCCCAGGTACAAATCCTTTCTGTGTCCCTCATTTCTTGTTTGTAGGAAATAGGCTTCATTCAGCCTCCATGACCTTCCCTGAGTTCCAAAGGGCAGGTTCAAACAGTTGCTCACCAGGAAGTGAGGGAATGCAGAAACAAGGGAGAAGCAGTCAAGAAATAATAGTGCAGCCTTGGGGCAGGGTCCTGGTTCCCCCTCAAGGAATATACATAAAAATATCTTTGAGTTCTTCTGCAGCAACTAAGGCCCCCACCCAGGTGGAGGGTAATAACTTCAGGCTGGGCACAAGATTCCTGGAACACCGTCCTGTTACCTCACAACCAACCAATCAGAAGAAAGTCACACACCCTGCAGCCCTCATCCCAAATTTTGCTTATAAAACTTCTCCCCCAAAACCTTCAGGAATTTCGGGTTTTTTGAGCATGAGCCACCCATTGTCCTTGCTTATCCCTGCAATAAACCTTTCTCTGCTCCAAACTCCAACATTTCAGTTCGTTTGGCCTCACTGTGCACATGAACTTGTGTTCAATAACATTGTCTTTGTTCCAATTCTTTTACAGTACCCTGAACATCTGCATCTACAGCTGGGTACGCAAAGCCCAGACCAGAGTAAGTGTTTGTTCTTGTCAGGACCCATTTGTAGCCTCCCAGTGCTACCAGTATCAGTCCCATTTGCCTTCCCCCCAAGGAATCTTCCCCATGTGAAATCAAGAAGGACCCTGTGAGGCTCCTGGGCATGGAAGCCTTTCTGTCCCCCATTTCTTGTTTGTAGGGAACAGACTCCAGACTCCATGATCTTCCCTGGGTTCCAAAGGGCAGATCTGAACAGTTGCTAGTCGGGGAAGGGAGGGGATGCAGAGACAAGGGAGGAGCAGCCAAGAAACGACCTGAGATAAGATTAAAGGAACCAGAGAAGCTCATCAAGATTAGGACACCACCTGAGATGAGATTAAAGGAGTGCAGGCCCTGCACACACCCTAATCTTACCACAACCCCACCCTTGAACTATTGCTATAAAACTCCTCACCAAAACCTCCAGGGTTGGGACACACAGTTTTGAGAGGCAGGAGCTCGCTGTGACCCCCTTTGCCTGGCAAAGCAATAAAGCTATCCTTTTCTACTTCACCTAAAACTCTGTCTCCAAGATTCGACTCGGCACCAGTGCACAGAGGCCAAGTTTTTGGCATCACATAGGTATCTGCAGTTTCTGCCTCTCTTTTTAGTAGATAGAACAGTTCTTACTGGCATTTCGTGCCTCAGAGGATGCAAGAGGAATATACCTAAATTCAGCCCATATCTGCATTTTTGCAGCTCCCATATCCATTTATTTCATGGACCTAGGCGGCCACCTCAAGTGAGCACACCAGGATATCTACGTGCTAGCTCCAATGACCTTCTGATCATGAAACTGTGTGTTCTTAGATTCTATATTTGTCTGTTTGGCATCCATTAATCACAGGGCCAAACTAACAGCCGAAGTTGTTTAAATCTCACCTGTGATCCAGAGTCCATACCCTGAATCATCTCTTTATCTCACTCTCACACACCAAACCAATATTTCCCCTGCCCTAAACCATCCCAGGGTCAGATACCAGACTACTAGAGACAGCCCCCATACTCCAAAGCTTATTGGAACTTTTCAAACTAGCCAGTCCTAAGCTATTTATGTTGGCCTGCCTTGCATTTCCCACAGAAACCCCAATAAAAGTTGTGACCTATGCCTTCCCTTTGCTCCCTTCTGTCTCCTGACCAACACTAGTGCTTCTCCTGGTGGCCCTGTATGGCATAACAAGCCCCCTCCTCTCAGGAAATGTAAGTGATAAAAATCTCCTTTCAATGGCATTGATCTCTAAGTGTCATCACTCGGTCACCTTTATAAATGACAACCCAGGCACAAATAAGATGGGCATCAGTATGTCCTATTTTAATGCAAATTCCCAAGATGACTTCCATAGAGCTGTGCCCCATATGGGTATCTCTTTCACAGGCCTGTTTTCCTTTGTCCTTCTGCCTAACCATAAGGCTGGGCCACTGACCACTGCCCATAAGTCAGTAAAAGCCCAAGCATGGAGGCAAACAACATGCAATTCAGACCACTGAGCCAATTTGTTTTTACCCTTTTCAATCAGAGTAGCAGGCTTCCAAACAAGATGCTGCCTACTCATCTTGAAACTTCCATTCATAAACCAAGAAGTTATTTGTTGGTCATTAGAGAGCTGTTCACAGGGCACTGTCCACGTTCCAACAGATCCTCAGATGATTCCAAAGCCAGTCTTGGGGCAAGAGTCTACCTGCTTGAGAATGTACTAAGTACCTCTTTGTATTCCCTCAAAACTTCATCAAAGAACTAAACCATAAAAAAGGACAAAATAAAAATTCTAGATATGAAAAATACCATAACTGGCAAATAAAAACTTAATGTGTGGAATTAATGGCAGATTAGACAAACCTGAGGAGAGAATTAATGTACTTAAAAATAGAACTGAAGAAATACCCACATTGCATGAAGAGTCAAAAACAAATAAAATATAGAAGTGAAAGCATGCAATACATTAAGAAGATCTAACATATGTATAATGGAGTCCCATACGTAAAAGAGAGAGAAATGATGCAGAAACAATACTGGAAGAGATAATGGCTGAGAATTTTCCAAAACTGATTAAAGATATCAAGTAACAGATGGAAGAATTACTACCAACTCCCAAAGAGGACTTAAAAAAGAAAACCACACCTAGAAAAATCATAAACTCTAGCACAAAGAAAATCTTAGAAGAGAGAACAGACAGCTTTCCTTCAAAGAAGGAAAAATTATGACATATAAGATCTTAACAAAACAATGAAGTCTAAAATACAATGTGATAATACCATCAGAGTACTAAAATACTACACCCAGCAGAAACACTCTTCAAGATTGAAGATGAAATAAAAACATTTTCAGCAAAATAAAAATCAAGAGAATTCATCACAGATTTGATTCAAAGCAAACATTAAAGTGTTTTCATCAGGCAGATGGAAAAGGTATCAGATGGAAGTACAGAGATGCAGGAAGAAATGAAGAACAACAAAACAAACAGATATATAGAAAAATCTAATTGACTACCAATTGCCAAAAGGAATAATAATGTCTTGTGAGGTTTGAAATACATATGGAACTAAAATGCATTTTTAAAAAATCACATATAAGTTGGGAAAGATGATAAATGGAGTTAAAGTGTTCTAAATTTCTTACATTATCTGGGAAGAAGGTAAAACTACCTAGCAATATTAGACTTTGATAAATCAGAGGTTTATTTATAATCATTGGGGTAACCACTAATAGAATAATTTAAAAATATATAATTTTCAAGTTAATGGAAGATGGAAATAGAATGATAAAAATATATCAATCCTAACATAGACAAATAAACCAATAAACAGAATCCAATTCATATTTATTCACTCACATAATTTATAGAAAAAGTAACACTGCAGTACATTGAGGAAAGGAAACACTTTTAATATATGGTCTTGGGCTATTGGATGTCCATATGGAAGAAAGAATTTTGGTCCCTATCTTACATTACACATGAAAAATAATTCCAACAGACTGCAGATCCAAATATGAACTTTTAAAAACAAAAGAGCTTTTAGAAGAAGACATAAGAGAACATTTTCACAACCTTGAGTATGCAAAGATTTGTCAAAAAGGACCAAAATACTAGGCTAACTATATAAGGAAAATGATAAATTGGACTGTATTAAGAGTAAAAGTATTTGCTAGTTGAAAGAGAATAAAATGGCAAACTACAGTATGCAAGAAGATATTTTGAATAACAGAGGATGTATTCATATGGCCAGAATATATTTAAAATCCCTACAAATCAATAAGAAAATGGCACTTCACAATAAATTACATTCCAACAGCCAATAAACACAGAAAAGGTATTCAACTTCATTAGTCATGACAGAAATATAAATTAAAATCATCAGATATTCCACACTACCTCCAGAATTGACTAAAAAAAAATGGAAAAAAAAAACCCAGGTAATAACAAGTGTTGACAAAGATGTAGAACAAACAGAACTCTCAGTAACCACTGGTAAGAGTGTAAATTAATGTATGGGAAAAGTGTTGGCAGTATCTAGTAAAGCTGAAAATAAGAATACTTAATGAACCCAGCAATTCTTA
The DNA here is from genome assembly GCF_028564815.1 of Eubalaena glacialis. Taxonomy (NCBI): domain Eukaryota; kingdom Metazoa; phylum Chordata; class Mammalia; order Artiodactyla; family Balaenidae; genus Eubalaena; species Eubalaena glacialis. The sequence goes on from NC_083717.1 coordinate 68,315,179, forward strand.
GGTATATATCCAACAGAGATTTTAATGTTCATCCAAAAGACAGAATGTTCATAGAAACTCTATTCATAATAACCTCAAATTAGAGACTAAAAATCCCATTAACAGTAGTATAGATAAATAAAACATAGTATATTCACACAAAGAATTTCTATACAGCAATAAAAATTAACAAACATGTAATAATATTATTATGGACTAAATTGTGTTCCTCCCAAATTCATATTTTGAAACCCTAACTTTCAAAGTAACTTATTTGGACACAGGGATTTTAAGGAGGTAATTAAGGTTAAATGAAGTCATAAAGGTGGCGCCTTAATCCAATAGGACTGGTGTCCTTATAAGAGAAAGAAACTCCAAGGATGCACATGAACTGAGAAAAGGCCCTGTGAGGACACAGGGAGAAAGCATCCATCTACAAAACAAAGAGAGGGCTTCCCTGGTGGCACAGTGGTTGAGAATCCGCCTGCCAATGCAGGGGACACAGGTTCGAGCCCTGGTCTGGGAAAATCCCACATGCCACGGAGCAACTAAGCCTGTGTGCCACAATTAAAAAAAAAAGACAAAGAGAGAGGCATCAGGAGAAATCAAAACTGCCAAACCTTGATCTTAGACTTCCAGCTTCCAGAACTGTGAGACAATAAATTTCTGTTGTTTAAGCCACCCAGTCTGGCAGCCCTAGCAGACTAATACAGTATGGATATACCACATTTGTTTTGCCATTTATCAGTTGGTGGCATTTGGGTTGTTTCCATTTGGGGGCAATTATGACTAATGCTGCTATGAACATTCGTGTACAAGTTTTTGTGTGAACATATGTTTCCATTTCTCTTGGGTACATTTAGAAGTGGAGTGCTGGGTCATATGGTAACTCTAAGTTTCAACGAATTATATTTTTTAAAGTATAAAGGAATCCATAAAGAGCAGAAATTAATGCAACAAAAAACAAAATTACAATAAAAGATTGATCAAAGTCAAAAGACCATTCTGTGAAAACATCAGTAAAATGTAAAAGCCGCTAGGAAAATTGAGAAAGAAAAAAAAGAAGGCATGAATTACCAATATTAGTAATGAAAAAGGACATTGTTACAGATCTTATAGACATTATAAAGTTACAACTTGATGTCTTCAAATAAATTAAAATTTTAAGGGAGTTGAGAAAGTTCTTAGAAAACTACAACTTACAAGAACCAACAAAAGAAGGAATAGAAAATCTGAATAATACTATATATATTAAATAAATTTAATTTACAATTTAAATCTTCCAACAAAGAAAACTCCAGTCCCAGATGGCTTCACTGGCAAATTCTAATAAATATTTAAGAAAGAAAAATACCACAATTACACATACACTTCTGAGAATAGAAAAGAGGAAACATACCCAAACTCGAATTCTGAGTCCAGCATAACCTTGTTACTAAAATCTAACAAGGATAATAAATGAAAGGAAAGGTATAAGTCAATCTCACTAATGAACACAGGTGCAAAAAAACCCTAAACAAAATAACAGCAAAATGAATTCAACAATATATATGAAAGATAATATATCCTGAAAGTTTGTGTTATTCTAAGAATGCAAGGTTGGTATAAATTTGAAAATTAATGATTAAAACTTACCATATGAACAGGATAAAGAAGAATCATATAACCACATGATAGATTTTTAATAGAAAAAGCAATAAAATTCAAAATCTATTGATGGTCATCCATCATTGCTCAGACTCTGATGCACATCCCTTAGTCTAATCCAATTTCCCACCCTTCCTACTTCCCCCATTCTTCCACTCTGACCCTGGAACTCATGGTTCACCCTTAGCAAAATGCCCTAAATCCTGGATTTCTTCTCCAAACATTCATTTCCCCTTCCTGCTTGCACTAAAATCTGGTTCTGCCTGGGGACATTGCTTTTCTTGCAACCCTCTCATGTAGCAGCTGATTTTTCCCCTACACAGGCCCAGAGGTAGGGTGGGGGTCTTCCCTGCTCTTCTTTACCTTTTCTAGACTAATTATCCTTCCTTTTTTCTACAAACCCCTTTTCGCTTGAAGTTTGTGTCCTTAGACTATACCACCACTATTCCTATTGAAGTCTTTCCCAGCCTCCTGACTACTCTGCCTCACTCCTTGAAGATTTAGGGCCTGGCTCTCAGCCTCTCTCTCCATCATTAAAACCTAACCATTCTTCAACCAACATCCATCAAAGACCCATACAACATCTTAGCTTTTCGGGTTCCACATTACTTATCTATTGTTGTGTAACAAAATTACCACAAAACTTCAAACAATGAGCATTTATTATCTCAGACAGTTTCTCTGGGTCAAGAATTCAGAAGCACCTTAGACCAGTGATTCTGGCTCAGAGTCTCTGAGGATGTGCAGTCTGTCTGCAGGAGCTGCCACAGTCGTCGGAAGGCTTAACTGGGGCAGGAAACCTGGCTCCCAAGGTGGCTCACAAACATGCCTGGCAAGTTAGCATTGGTTGGTCCACACCACATGGGTACCATGGGTGGCTGGCTTCTCCCAAGAGAGAGGGGAGCAGAAGCCACAAGTCTTTCACAACCTAACCTTGGAAGTCATACACAGTCATTAGTTACACAGGTCAGCTCTATTGAATGTGAGAGGGACTACACAAGGGGTGTGAATACCACCAGGTAAGAATCCCTAGGGGGCAGGTGAGAGTCTGGTAATCCAGCTTCCTGATTTCTTCACCTCCAACTATCTTGTCCTCCATGCAACCTTCTCCTCCCACTGCCATGGTCATGCCCTTGACTGTCATCAACAACACTTTCACTGCATTTAAAATTAGTTTCCAGCATCCCACTCTTTGGCCATTCCTTCCAATCTTTCCAGCTCGCTTATTCTTGTATCCTGACTCAAATTCTTCAACCCCAGGGAGACTCCCCAACACTTTCACTGCCCATCACTTTGCTCATCTCATTTTCTTCATTATCCCTTTCGATTCCACAGTCCATCACTTTACTCCTTGCTCCTCTCTTCCTCATCTTATTGTCCTGAAAAATGGGAAAAGCTAATTCCCTGCACCTCACACTCACACCTGAGCACCCAGATGTGGCTGGAGGAAAACACAGTTGCACCCACTAATCTCTCTTTAAATTCATGACCACAAACCTCAAGTGGGTCATCCGCACTAATCCTCATAAATTCACATCTCCGCTTTCAGAGATAACTACTTCATTTCTTCTCACCTTTTAATAAACCTCCCATACCTGTCCCCACTCTACTCTCAGCTTCTCAGCTGACAACCTCACTCATTTCCTTGAGATAAAAGAAGCAACCTAGGGAAATATCTCATCTTCCTGCCACCAAACAGCCTACCTGCCTCTGTACCTATGTCCTCTCTCCATGTTATAAAGGATGGACCATCTCATCACTAGTGCACTGGATCCCATTCCCTCTTCCAGAAAATGTGATCTCTGGCAGAGTGACGTCAGCTCATCCTCGTTAGCTACTTGACTTGGGGGCAGAGATACAAAGTCAGGGAAGGAATTTACGGCAGGTGTGTGCTTTTTAGTCAACCAAAACGCTGCGAAGACCAGAGCAGGCAGGCAGACAGAAGCAGAGGAAAGAGAATAACCTGAGTTCCTGGCTTTCTGCTCTCTTGCCAGGTCTCGTGAAGCCTGACTGGTTGCAATTCTAGGAGATACCCCTGAGTCCTCACAGCAAAATACTTGTTACATAAGTTAGCTTGAGTAGATCCTTGTTTTTACAACTAAAAGAGCCCATTTATTTATCCTATTTGGATATAGAAAGATGTCCAGAAGGGTGTTCCAATAAAAGTTAACAGTAGTTCTCTCTGGGAAGTTGGATTTCAGAGAATTTTAAATTGTTTCTTCTTTATACTTTCTTGAATTATTTGAATCATTTCAAATGAGCATAGGACTTCCCTGGTGGCACAGTGGTTAAGAATCCGCCTGCCAATGCAGGGGATACGGGTTCGAGCCCTGGTCCGGGAAGATCCCACATGCCGTGGAGCAACTAAGCCAGTACGCCACAACTACTGAAGCCCGTGCGCCTAGAGCCTGTGCTCCGCAACAAGAGAAGCCACCGCAATGAGAAGCCCGTGCACTGCAACAAAGAGTAGCCCCCGCTTACCACAACTAGAGAAAGCCCGCGTGCAGCAACGAAGACCCAACACAGCCATAAATAAATAAATCTAAATAAATAAATAAAATAAGCACATACCAGCTTCCTTCCTCTCCTTACCAGTCCAATTCATCAACATCTCCTCTCAATCTCAAATGGCTCAAATTGATCCAGCTCGCTCTCCATCGTCCACACTAGCCAAATCTCCATTCTCTCTCTCTCTCTCTCTCTCTCTCTCTCTCTCTCTCTCTCTCTCTCTCTCTCCCTCTTACCTGGCTGACTGCAGAGTTGCTTCACTCGTCCCTCTGTTCCTTGCAAACCTGCACGCCACGTCCCACAGAGCAGCCAGCTGGATCTTGTTGCCATATCAACTCAGCTATGCTACTTCCTTGCTTAAAACCCTTCAATGGCTTCCCGTTGCACCTGGAATAAAACTCAAGCCTAAGTCTCCTCACCTGTAGAGTAAGTTGTTAGAAAGGTCGAACACAGTATTGCCTGAACAGCCCAGTATGGAGCCTGGTCCATAGCAGGTACACACAGAGTAGGTGCTCTTGTCCCAGGCTGCCCAGCCACTCTCAGGAGTTCTTTTAAGTTGGAAAGTTCTTAGAAACCGGTCCATTTCTACTCTGCAACTTCATCTTTAGTCATTTTCCCCTTGCTCCCTGAGCTCCTCCCACGCTGGCTTCTGACAGAATCAGACCACACCCAAAACCCCCTTCTACCTCCACACCTTTGCTCGTTCTTGCTGCTATAATAGCCCACACAACTCCTCATGTGGCTGGTTCCTCACCCCACAGTTTTCAGTGTTTCAAAGTCACCTCCTTCCAGGTGCCTTCCCCGACCACCTTAAGGCGTAGCCTCCACTACACCCTCCTGTATCCAACATGGCAGCCTGTATTTCCTTTGTGGCTTGTATCACAACCTGTCATTTGATCTCTCCCACCAGAACTCCCCACTGGTTTTATCTGCCTGTTTTTTATTTTTTATTTGGCTGTGCCGGGTCTTAGCTGCAGCATGAGGGATCTTTAGTTGTAGCATGCGGGATCTAGTTCCCTGACCAGGGATCAAACCCGGGCCCCCTGCACTGGGAGCATGGAGTCTTAACCACTGGACCACAAGGGAAGTCCCTTATTTGCCTCTTTATTCATCCTGTGCTTGGGGCTGTGCCTGGTACAGATAAGCTCTTCTGGTGTTAAGGGAATGGATTTTAACATAAAGCCCTCCCTGGTATGCCCAGGTGGAAGCCATCACTGGGTCCCTTGAATTCTCACACTTCTTCATCTCCACTTTCTTAGGACACATCTTGCTTCGTATTTTGTATTGGAACTACATGTACAGAGAGGCAGAGTAGTGTGGTAGTTAGACCAGACCTCTGTTCAAATGCCAGCCCTGCTTTCTCCCAGCCCCAGAACAGTACCTGGCACAGAGAAAACAACATAAGGAATATGTATTGCTCTGCTTTGCATTATCCCCCATCAGGAGCTGATTCAAAGTTCCTTGAAGGTAAGATCACACATATGATTTAGTCTTTGAAAACTTCCACAATGGCTAGCTCAGGACACATGGTAGGTGCGCAACAGATAATAAATTATAAGAGCTGAATTTTATTATGAGTTTATATGTACCGGGTTCTAAACTATTCTAAATACTTTGCATGTATCAGCTCATTTAATCCTCACCATAAGTACAACTACTATTTCCATTTCACAGATTTCACCAAGTCCTAGGGAATTAAAAACTTGGCCCAGGTTCACTCAGTAAGTGGGGTATCTAGGATTTGAACAAAGGACTCAGTCAGCCAAGCCTTAACCACAAGATATGGTGTAGACCAACTAGTTAGAACAGATTTATGAGACTAGAGACAACAATCTAGATGTTTAACAAAGGAGCTGGTTAAATAAACTGTGCTAGAATTGTATGTAGCCATTAAAATGATGACAGACATCTATATTTATAATACCAAAAGCCATTCATAACATAACTTAGAAAAGCAAGCTAGAAAACAGTACAATAAACCCGCACATGAATATTTACAACAGCCTATTTATAACTGCCAAAAACTGGAGGCAACCAAGATGTCCTTCCAGAGGTGAATGGATAAACAAACAGTGGTACGTTCATACAATGGAGTATTATTCAGCGATAAAAAGAAATGCGCTATTAATCTACGAAAAGACATGGAGGAAGCGTAAAAGAATATTGTTGAGTGAAAGAAGCCAGCCTGGAAAGGCTACTTACTATGTGACTCCAACCATAAGGCGTTCTGGAAAATGCAAAACTAGAGAAACCGTAAAAAGATCAGTGGCCGCAAGGGGTCTCAGGGGGAGGGATGAATTGGTAGAGCACAGGGGATTTTTAGGGTAGTAAAACTATTCTGTATGCTACTGTAGTGGTGGACACACGACGCGTTATGCATTTATCAAAACTTTGAACTTTACAGCACAAACAGTGAACCTTAATTAAGCTACGGGCTTTAGTTAATAATAGTGTATCAATGTTGGTCCATCAATTGTAACAAAAGTACCACCCCAACGCAAGTTGTTAACTAATAGTGGAAAACTGTGAGGGTGGGAACAAGGCGATAGAGGGACCCTGCACTCTGTCCTCAATTTGTTGTAAACCTAAAACTGCTTCCAAACCTAAAGTCTGTTACTTTAAAAACAAACTATAGCAGCATGAGCCCTTTCACGTCAATATACAACTTGTGTTTTTGTGCATAGAACTGTCTGCAAGGACACAACCAAAATTAATCGCAGTTGTCTCAGAGTGGTAAGATGAATGGAGAGCTTTCTCCTAGTTCTACTTGTCCTTTTTTTTTTTTTTTTTTTTTAACAAAAGCATGCGTTAATTTCTTATAAAGAAGTGAAGTGAGGCAGGGGGGCCCAGTGCGCCCCGGAGCCAGCTCTGCCCAGCGCTGGCGCCGCCGAGAACTCGGCTCCCGCTCGGCGCCCGCGGGGACCAGCGCCCTGCTCGGCATCTGCTCCGCCCACCGCGTCCCACGCCTTTTCAGTTTGGTGTCCCGGGGGTGAGGAAAGAGAAGTCAGAATTCCTCCGGTGCAATTGCGTCTGCACACTCGGCTGGCGCGGAAGCCGGGAGGGCGCCGGGCAGGGGCACCGCGGGGCTGGGCCGGGGCCGCAGACGCCCGGCGCAGCTCCGGGAGCCCGGCCGCCGCCCCGCCTGGCCTTCTGGGGGCTGGAATGTTCCCGCGGCCGAGTGTACTTTGTTCTGGGGATGGGGGAGGGTGGAGCGGGGGCAGGGCTCCAGGACTCCGGGGCTCCTGGGACTTGGAGGGCGGCCAGCTTTCCGTTCCCAGGGTGCCTTCCGGGGTGGAGTGGGGAGGGCAGGGAGAGGAGTTGTCTAGTTCCCGGGCTGGGCAGCTGCGGGGCACCCGGCGGAACCCCTGGATTCCAGTGCCAGGCCTGCCACGACTAGCTGCATGCTCCTGGCGTCCTGTCTCTTCACCTCTCTGGGCCTCAATTTCCTCATCTACAAAATGGGGATAAGAATAATGATAATGGCACATAGTTATTGCCACTGTGGTAAAGCCCTCTGCAAGCGCTTTTTCCTCATAATAACCCTTTGAGGTAGGTGCTGTTACTATAATAACGTAATTATCCTATTAGTATTCTAAAGTATCAGTATTCGTAAGTATTCTATTAGTAGAAGAATATTCCCTCACTGCCAGGCCCTTTGGACAGCACAGATGCTCTGGCTGTAGAAAGCCTGGCCCAGCCTCCTTCCAGGTAGTGAAATGTGCACAATTATTATTTTCACTTGAAAGATGAGGAAAGAGAAGCTTAGGGAGGTTAAGTAACTTGTCCAAGGGCACACAGCGCCTAAGTGGCCATCCTGGATGCAAACTCAGGCAGTCAGGCCGAGACCCTCCACTCTTAACCTCTACAGATACTGCAACCCTACTGCCAGTCTTCAGGGAGACCTTAAAATCTGTTTATTTGGACATACTGCAATCCATGCAACAATTCTGAGGAAGTATTGCTACTAATAATAATTAACTCTAAGTAACAATAGCTATCACCAATTGAGGGCTGTGATTCTCAGAACACCCTATGAGGTAAGTACTACTATTATTATTCCCATTTTAGGCATGAAAGAATTGAGGCACCGGGAGGTCTCTCTGGTGCTAGGAGATGGAACTCATTCATAGTGAAGCCAAGAGCCCAATAACCCCTTAGCTGTAGCCTCCTTTTGTAGTATTTTATAGGGAGGCAGACTCCTCCAGAGTCTGATTATAGAGGCTAGCCTGGAAGGACAGTCCTTCCTTCTCTAAACATTGCCAGAGGCAACTTTGCCTGGTAATCTAAGGTACTCTGGAGAGTGTAATGAGTCTCAAGCGGTATCGAACACCTTCTGGGGAGCTGTTCCTGGTGTACACCTTCCAGGAGCCCAGCGGCTTAGTACCCGTGGAAGCATCTCCACCCAGAATCTTTGCAGAGGGCAGGTCAGCTGCCCTACGTTGTGAACGAAGGAGTGCTTGGTAGCAAAATCTCCCTGTCCCGTTTTCATTATGTTCCCTTCCCTCTACAACTCCTCCATCACACTGACTGGCAAGTCATTACTAGGCTCCCATCCGCCCCATTTGGGTTGAGACTGCTTCTTTCAAAAATGCAAATGTTGCTTCTTTCAAAAATGCAAATGTTGCTGTTGCTTCTATGCAATCTTCCGCTGTGTACCTTCAACCTACCATCTCCTGCGAAAGGAAGAAACACTCTCATTCTTTGTAGTAGGTGTTAAAGGTTTGTTGAAGATGGTTTCGCAAATAGCCACATATTGCTGTCTTGGCATGCGGGGCACACAGTAGGCACTGAATAACTGCTCCCTCAACCTGGAAGGCTCTTCCTCCAGTTACCTGCATGGCTCCCTCCCTCACCTCCTTCAGTTTTTACTCAAGACACCTTCCCTGTGGGGCCTTCCCTGACCACCAAATTGCAATTACACCCTGACAACCGTCCTGATTCCTTTTCCCTGTTTTATTCTTTCCATAGCACTTGTCACTGTCCTATACACTCGATTATTTTTGTTTATTTTGTTTATTGTCTGTCTTCCTCCGCTAGAATGCAAGTTCCTTGAGGGTAGAGATCTCTCTCTGTTTTCTTCCTCCCTGTATCCACCAGTGCCTGGAACTGGGAGGAAGGAAAGGAAGAGGAGGGAAAAGTAGCTTCCCTGGCCCTTCCAACCCTTTGTGACTACCAGCCTTTGGAGGAACACACATTTCTTATTCCTGCTATTTACTTGACATTTGGCACATCATATCCCCTTGGTGACACTGCTTGTAGCATTGTCCCATTCTGCTATTTGACTTCACAGTCGTGAATCTCACGTACCTGAGCAGACAGTAAATTTCCTACCGAGGAACAGAGGAAAAAGGGATCTGAATCTTTGTATTCCCCCCCACCCCAATACCAAGAACAGGGTAGAATTTCTACAGGTTCCAGAGCTCTTTTGATTTCAGAAAGAAAAATGTCACCCCTCCCTCCCTTCCTTCCCTGACCTTGTTCTCCTCCCCACACCCCCAGTTCAGCTCCATTATTATCAGACTTAACTGCTGAAGTTTGATTTGTCTGAAGTTTGATATTTAATGTTTTTAACCAAATAAGTTTATAGCGTCTTTGACAAGTAACATTTAATATTTCTTAATAGGGGTCAATATGTGAACTATCTTATTTCTTAACAACAGCTCTGTTTTCTCAGACACTAAATGAAACAGAAAATTTCATACCTTGACTATGTTCTTGCCATAATCTGCATCCTCGGTTTCCTCTTTATTGTTAAAGGAAATTTTAAAAAATTTGTTTAAATGACCTAAGTGAGAAAGAGAGGGAGAGAATGAGTTGCATTCCCCGGAGGTGAATGAAGCCTGCTGTCTCCCTTGGCAGTCAGCCACCTCACCCTAGACCTCAAAAATAGGGAATGCACAGCTAGGGATAGCCCTTAGTTTATAGCATCACAGATGATTACAGCAAACACCGAATTTGTCCTTCTTCTCTTCCTACATTGCCCCAGGCTTGGCTGTGATCTGAGGTGGTGTCACATCTGACTCAGGGGAAGTGAGAGGTCAGGGGAAGTGGGAGGGACTGCTTGAAAAAGACTATCTAGTGAATATATAATTTTTATTATCTACAAAAATCTAAAAATGTGCACAAATAAGCATTTATCATGTGATCTGAATATGAAGTTTCATCATCCTATTGTAAGTGTATGATGATCTCCATACCTGGCATCTGTTAAAACTGTGGTAAAGGGCTTCTCTGGTGGCGCAGTGGTTGAGAATCTGCCTGCCAATGCAGGGGACACGGGTTCGAGCCCTGGTCTGGGAAGATCCCACATGCCGCGGAGCAACTAGGCCCGTGAGTCACAACTACTGAGCCTGCACATCTGGAGCCTGTGCCCCGCAACAAGAGAGGCCGCGACAGTGAGAGGCCCGCGCATCGTGATGAAGAGTGGCCCCTGCTTGCCGCAACTAGAGAAAGCCCTCGCACAGAAACGAAGACCCAACACAGCCAAAAACAAAAATAATAAATAAATAATAAATAAATTAAAAAAAAAAAACTGTGGTAAAAGGTGCCATTCGGATTGACTTGAATCTGAGAAAAATACATCAGAATGGGTTCTGCATAACTCTCTACAAAGAATACCTGCAGGGTCCTCATGAGCTATGTGGAAGGGAGTGATGACTGAATGGAGGATGAATGGGTGGATGGCAAATGAACTGATCTATGGATAAGTAGGTAAATGAATAAATGGGTGAATGGCTAGGGAGCTTCACAAATGGATAGATAGGGGAAGATAGGTAACTGGATTTGCTGGGCTCCAAAGTCCTTGACCTACCCCAGCACTGACCAATGCTTTCAAAGATAGTGGTTTATCCATTGGTCTTCCCCCACAAAATTTTGAGGTCCTCGAAGGCATGAAGTTAATTTTATCATTTTTTGTATCATGGGCCCCTAGCCTCGTTGGAGCCAATGTCTGCGTCGTTCACAGACATATTAGTTAGGATGTAAATCTGGCTGCTGTTACACACAGAATCTCATCTGCATGATGGAACACCACAAAGGCCAAAATGTAGCCAGCAGGAAGGGAAACAGAGGAAGGGGTAGGCACACATGTCCCCTTCAAAGGCAGGACCTAGAAATTGGACGCATCATTTGGGCTCTCATCCCATAGGCCAGGACTTTGTAACATGGCCACACCTCACTACAAGGGTGCTGGGCAGTCTCGTGTCCATCTAAAAATTAGTGGTTCTAAAAACAGCAGAAATGGATATTGGAAGAAGTCTCTGCCACATAAGTGACCAACACACTCTCATTTGTTAAATGAATAACTAAATAAATGAATCTAACTGACATTGAACATCTGTATCCTGAGGAGGTAAAGCATACTGAATCACATAGTTAAGTGAAAAAAACAAAGTAGGATTCATGGACATAGGATGCAATTATTCCACTTCCCAGGCTCCCTCCAAGTGGCCATGTGACATCACTGTGGCCAATGGGATATAAATGGAAGGCAGCTGAAGACCTCTGAGAATGTTTCTGCTTTTAATACACTTTTCCCTCTTTCTTCCTACTTCTTGATTAGTGAAATAGAGATGTGAGAGTGAAAGTGGAACAATCAACTTGTTACCATGAGACAATGAACAAGAAAGGAAAAACCGTACATTAAGGCTGACTGAGCAGAAAGATGGAAAATAGCAGGACATTGATGATATCATGAGGATGCTGCCCACCCTTAACTGCCTGCCTGCAGACTTCTCGTTAATGAGAAACAGAAGCTCCTCCTTGGTTAAGCTGGGATAGTTGCCTTTCTGTTTCATGCAGCCTAACTGATATATAGAGCTTGAAAATTCATTGAGTACATAGAATATTTCTAGAGTGATACACAAGAAACTGTAGCCATAGCTACCTCTCCTGGAAGAAGTCATGATGATTGGAGGACAGGGATGGACAAGAGACTTACTTTTCATTTAGTCTTATATTTTTGAACATTGAATTGTTGGCATTTAGATATTCGACGAAAACGTGTTGCAGTAACACCTTACAGTGAAGAAAGTCAAAAGAAACAGTTTCATTCATGAATTTGATGGCTCAAGAAATTCAGTGTCCAGCAGCTGTATTATTGTAACACCATGTTATGATATCATCAGAGGCAAAGTTGTCTCAAGAAACTAATCACAAGGGGTGGTTCAAGAACTGAATTTTGAAAATTATTTATTTGTAAAAATAAATTAGTAGATGGATGTGATACTTCATAAAAGTGGAGGGGTTTGGTTTGGGTTTTTGTTTTGTTTTAAATCAGAAGGAGCTTTCATTGTCTCTCTAATGTTTTATCTCTTAAGCTAGGTGGAGAGTATACTGTTCTGATTGCTTGGAATATTTCCTAATTTGAAACTAATTAATCAGTTAACTGAAAACTCAGAGTGCATTTAAGTGTAATGACGCACTCTGCTTCCCTTGAATTACTACGCACCTTCTCATGGCTGCTACAGTGAGCTCCCCAAATTGCACATGACCCACAACTTATCTTATCTCGGCCTCAGTTGGTGGCAGTTACCCCTGACAGTGGCACCACAAATAGTTGTGGGGATTATGAACGATCCTGGTGCCTGTGAGTTATGATTCTTATACTTACTTTGATTTTCTTCTTAATTTTACCCACAGATAAATTCTTAATAGGGAAGGAGGCAGGGGAGATGAATCAAACACAAAGGCTACATCCACATCTAGAAGGCACAGGAGAGAGCCTGACAGGAGGATCATTTCTATTAGGAACCACGTGGCAATGACCAAATCAAACACAAACTGATGGTGCGAGGGCAATTTGTCATAATCATAATCACATCGATATAGAAATGAATTCTGTTATAATTTTAAATAGTAAAATAAGATGGGCTCATGTTTATTCTGCAACAGCACATATTTGTTCCTTTCCTAATATTATTTATGGTGTGAAGATGTGGGGAAAATAAAATTTATTAAAAGGTACATTTTAATTTAAATAAAGCTGCATATTAAAAAAATTAAGTTGGTTATACTTATGCACTTTTCCTTATAAAATGACAAAGTTTTTAAAAGTTCTTTAAAGGGCTGATTTTACTACTCATTTGTTTATAAAATGCTTTTATAAATAGCATGCCAAAAAAAAAAATTGAAAGGCTGTTTATTTTACTTGTCTATGAAATATTTGATATTCCTCAAAAACAGGTTATGCTCATGAAAATGTGCCTTGTATGTGAATTCATTATATATGTCATTGGGGGTAAAAAAGGCTGAGAAACAAAAGAAAAATCACTACATTGTCAGTAGATTCTAATAAAACTAATAATAAGATCAGCTATGATTCAAAGGGGTCACTGAAGAAGATCAAAGCTGGACTTCTGAGTATCAGTGTGTGTGATAAATTACATAATTATTTTGTACCAAGTCCAAGACTCTTACCATGCTACCCTCTAAACCAAAAAAGGAGGGTGGTGTATGTGGAATCTGTAACATCTCATTTGGATGTGACATGCTAAGATACAAAGAAATATATTTCTTAGAGGGACACTGATATTTTTGTTAGGTTATATATTGCTGAATAGGCTTGATAATAAAGATGTGTGGGTCTCTTTGAAATAAAAAATAATACATTTTTGAAAACTTAAACCCTAGTGGAATTTAAAAATAGTATATCTATCTTCCAAATCACAGCAAGATAAAAGCAAACAAAACACAGTCTGCATAACAAATGACAGGAAAAAAATAAATAGAATCATAAACAAGCATGAATCATAAGCAAGATTACCAAAAACAAAATACATAATCAAAACAATACATGTAAATGAGGTAAAGCCCCCTATTAGAAGACAAAGACAAACAGTTTAGATGAAAAAGAAATCAATCATATGCCTCGTATAAGAGACACACTCAAAACAAAATTATGCAAAAAGGTTCAAAAGAACACAAAATGCAGAAATTTAACCTTAACTTTATGTGGGTTATAAACGTACTGTGGTACTTATTTTCAATTTTGGAGTGGCGGTGATAAATGACTTCTAGTAGGATGCTAGAGTATAATGATTAGGTATGGACCCACCTGTATTAGCAAAATGTTCATGCTTATCTTATTTCTTCAAGACTTCCCTGCTCTCCTTTATGTGCCCAGGAATCCAGTGTGTGCTGTGTGTATATATGGTGGGGGAGGGTGGGAGTAGGAGAGTTCTGCTCACTTCCATCTTTTGCACCACAACCAAATAGAAGGTAGAGTACAGAGCAAATATCTTTAAGAATATGAAACTGAAAGTTGCACAGTCACCTCTACTCACATCCCACTGGTGAGAGCTCATTCACATGGTCACCCCAAGTAGCAAGGTGGGGCTGGGAAATGTAGTTTCTAGCTGGGTTGCCCAGTGCCCAGGAAGGAGAGAACCGTTTATGGCAATAATCAATCCACCAAAATGATCATCAATTATCTGTGCAAGACCCCTCACTTGTTCCATCCATTCATTCACTCACTCTTTTTTATAGCCATACCACACACCCTCCCATATACCTGGGCAATCAATCTATTGTGTTTAAAGTACATAGTTCTGTTTATATTTTTGAAAAATATGTAATTTTGTTTTGTGTGCATGTAATTTTTCCCTTTTCTGAGTCAATTTTATTGAAGTATAATTTACATTCAAGAGCAGTCAACAGATCTTTGACAAAGGAGCAAAGACAATTCAGTGGAAAAAAAGAATAGTCTTTTCAACAAATGGTGCTACAAAACTGGATGTCCATAGGCAAAAAAAAAAGTCAAGACACAGACTTTACACCTTTCACAAAAACTAACTCAAAATAGATCGTAGACTGAAATGTAAAATGCAAAACCATAAAATGTCTAGAGGACAACGGGAGAAAATCTAGGTAACTTAGATTAGCAGTGAATTTTTAGATATAACACCAAAAGCATGATTCATAAAAGAAAAAAATGGAAAAGTTAGACTTTATGAAAATGAAAACCTTCTGCTCTGTAAAAGATGCTGTTAAGAAAATGAAAAGGTCACAGCCCGAGAAAAAATATTTACAAAACACATATCTGATAAAGGACTTGTATCCAAAATATATAGAGAACTCTGAAAACTCAGCAGTAAAAAACCAAACAACCCAACTTAAAAATAGGTAAAAATTCAAGGAGGGAAGGGGGGGGTGGGACAAATTGAGAGACTGGGATTGACATATATACCCCACTATGTATAAAATAGATAACTAATGAGAACCTACTGTATAGCACAGGGAACTCTACTCAGTGATCTGCGGTGACCTAAATGGGAAGGAAATCTAAAAAAGGGGATATATGTATACGTATAACCGATTCACTTTGCTGTACAGCAGAAATGAACACAACATTGTAAAGCAACTATACTCCAATAAAAAAAAAAAAAGAATGAAAAAAAAGGTAAAACTTCTGAAGAGACACCTCACCAAAGAAGATAAACAGATGGCAAATAAGCTTATAAAAGATCCTCAACATCGTTTTTCATTAAGGAATTGCAAATTGAATGAATGAGATATATACATGAGTGTATATTTAACCTTATAAGAAATAGTATTCCAAAGTGAGGCACCATTCTGCATTCCACCAGCAATGTATAAGAGTTCCAGTTGTTCTGCATCGTCAACAGTAGTTGGTATTGTGAGATTTTTTGATGTGAGCAATTTTGTGATTTAGTAGTATGTCACTGTGGTGTTAATTTGCAATTGCTTGATGACTAATCGTATTGAGGATCTTTTTATGTGCCTATATGCCATCCATACATCTTATTTGGTAAAGTATCTGTTTAAATCTTTTCTTCATTTTTTTAAGGAAATTTATTTATTTATTCATAAAAATATTTATTTATTTGGCCGGGCCAGGTCTTTGTTGCGGCATGCAGGATCTTTAGTTGTGGCATGTGGGATCTTTTAGTTGCGGCATGCGGGATCTTTTAGTTGTGGCATGCGGAATCTAGTTCCCTGACCAGGGATCGAACCCAGGCCCCCTGCATTGGGAGTGTGGAGTCTTAACTGCTGGACTACCAGGGAAGTCCCTTTTCTTCATTTTTTAAGTAGTTTGTGTGTTTTACTTGTTATTGTGTTTTGAGTTTTCTTTATATATTCTGGATATAAGTCAGTATCCATCAGGGTGCATTCAGGAGAATTATTAACAGGAGATTGGAGTAATGGAGAATTGACTGGTAAAAGTTAGAGAACTCTGGTGAATACAGGAATAGCAAATACAGGGACAGGAGCTACTGGCAGGGCTGAGATGGAGTGTCCAAGGAGAAGCTCCAGACCTTGTTGGAAAGAGCACAGTGTGGTTCCGTGGATGGTGGGGATGACACCTAGATGGCTTACCGGAGGATACTAGAAAAGGGCCCTTTGGGAGAATGGGGGATGTTGTCCACAGGGAGGTACCATACCTTGGAAGTTGCTGCTAAGGCAACTGAGGGATGCTCAAAGAAGCCGTTCACAGTCAGGTGCCTTGCCAGTGGCACATCACTTTGAGAAAGTTCTGAGGGAAGCTTCTAGCAGCTGGGCTCTGCTGGTTGCCCTGAGCTACCAGAACTGGGAGCTGGGGAAGCTGCCCTCTGCAGGAGCCAGGCAACGGAGAAAGCTGCACCCTGTAGGAGCCCAGTGCAGGAGACCCTGCACCCTGCAGGACTCGGGAAACAGGAAGAGGAAATTCCTTCCTTTTTCACTGTCCTTCCAGCCTCCTCTACTGGCATTACATCATACCAAATGTCGCAGGTGAAATATTTCCACAGCCCACCTCCATCATCACAGAGCAGGCAAAGAAGGATTTAGACCTGAGAAGAAGGAAAAAAAAAATTGATGACTGGCACAAAATTCTTTATCACACGTGTGTTTTGCAAATATTTCTCCCAGGCTGTGGCTTGCCTTCTTATTTTCTTAACAGTGTCTTTTGAAAAGCCAGTGTTTTCAATTTGGTCGTGTTCAATGTATCAATTTTTCTTTTGCCATTCACGCAATTTTTAATTCTAAAAAAAATCTGCCTAACCCAAAATCAAAGATTTTCTCGTATGTGTTCTTCTAGAACTTACGTAGTTTTAGGTTTATGATCCATTTCAAGTTTTTTGTATATGCATTTTAAAATTTTATATTTATTTTTTAAATACTTTATTTTTCTTTGAGCAGTTTTAGGTTCACAGAAAAATTAAGAAAGTGCAGAGATTTCCCATATACCCCCTGTTCCAACACATGCATAGCCTTCCCTATTTACAGCATCCCCACCAGAGGGTACACCTGTTACAACTGATGAATCAGCACTAACACATCAGAATCACCTAAAGCCCAGAGTTTACATTACGGTTCACTCTTGGTGTTTACATTCTGTGGGTTTGGACAAATGTATAATGACATGTATCCATCATTATGGTATCATACAGAACATTTTCACTGTCCTAAAAATCCTCTGTGGTCCACCTATTCATTCCCTCCCTGCCCCTGGTATGCATTTTTCAAATTGATAAATGACATATATACAGTAAATTACAAAAATATGTGCATGTACTTTAATTGATAGGAATAGTATTGAGTTGTTTATCTCATTCTGCTTCTTACTTTTGTCACTCAGCACTGTTTTTAAGGTCCATTCATGTTGCTATGTATGCATCTAATCCCTTGCTTCTCTAACGGCTGCATAGTACTCTATCGTGTGCATCTTCCACATTTTACCCATCTCCTCCTCCGCAGATGGATGGACAACTGAATGTCTGTGATTGCCCACTATCAGAACTGACACAGCAGTAAACATTCTAATCCATATCCCCTAATGTACCTGTGTGATCATTTGTCTGGTATATCACCCAGGAGTGGATTTGCTGGGTCCTAGGCTATGCATATATCTGTCTATGTAGTGCCAGACTGCTCTCCAGAAAGGTTGACTGCTTTGCATCCCCACCAGCAGCACATAAAAGAGCCTACATCTCCACATACCTGCTAACACTTGGCATTTCCCAGCTTTCCAATTTTTGCCAGTCTAATAAGTGGAAGGTGATATTTCATTGTTGTCTTAATTGCACTTCTCATTATTGATGGTTTTAATTCTTAATAATTCTCTTCACATGTCTGTTTGGGTTACCACTTTTACAAATTGCCCGTTGATAAATTTTGCCCATTATCTATAGGACCTGCTACCTTTCACTTACTTTGGATTTAATTTGGTCTTCTTTTTCTAGTTTCCTGAGATGGAAGCTTAGATCATTGATTTTAGATCTTTCTTCTTTTCTAATACATGCATCGATGCCATAAATTTCTCTCTCAGCACTGCTTTCGCTGCATCACACAATTTTTGATTAATTGTATTTTCATTTTCATTTACTTCCAAAGAGTTTAAAATTTCTCTTGAGACTTCTTCTTTGACCCATGTGTCATTTAGAAGTGTCTTGTTTAATATTCAAGTATCTCAGGATTTTCCAGCTATCTTTGTTATTGATTTCTACTTTAACTCCATTGTGGTCTGAGAGCTGACATTGTGTGATCTCTGTTTTAAGTTTGTTAAGGTGTGTTTTGTGCCCCAGAATATGGGCAATCCAGGTGAATGTTCTATCTTGGTGAATGTTCCATATGAGCTTGAGAAGAATGTGTATTCTGAAGTTGTTGGATGGACATCAATTATGTCCACTTGATTGATGATGTTTTGTGTTCATGTACGTCCTTACTGATTTTCTGCCTGGTCAGGCTGTCTGTTTCTGATAGAGGTGTTGAAGTCTCCAACTATGATAGTGGATCCATCTACTTCTTCTTGCAGTTCTATCAGTTTTGACTCAGATATATTGACAGTCTAATTGTTAGGTGCATACATGTTAAGGATTGTTGTGTCTTCTTGGAGAATTGATCCTCTTATTGTTATATAATGCCTCTCTTTATCCCTGATAACTTTCGCTGCTCTGTAGTCTTCTCTGTCCGAAATTAATAAAGCTTTCTCTTAATTGATGTTATCATGGTGTACCTTTCTCCATCCCTTTACTTTTAAACTATTTGTGTCTTTATATTTTTTTTCCTTTTTTTTGGTCGTGCTGCGTGGCTTATGGGATCTTAGTTCCCTGACCAGGGACTGAATCCGTGTCCTCGGCAGTGAAAGTGCAGGATTCTAACCACTGTACCACCAGGGTATTCCCTATTTGTGTCTTTATATTTAAAGTGTGTTTTTTATAGACAAGATAATTGGGTCATTTTTTTTAATCCACTCTGACACTCTTTGTCTTCTAGTTGGTATATTTAGACTGTTGACATTTAAAATGATCATTGAGGGACTTCCCTGGTGGCGCAGTGGTTAAGAATCCACCTGCCAATGCAGGGGACACAGGTTCGAGCCCTGGTCCCTGAAGATCCCACATGCCACAGAGCAACTAAGCCTGTGCGCCACAACTACTGAAGCTCACACTCCCTAGAGCCCATGCACCACAACTATTGAGGCCACATGCTGCAACTACTGAAGCATGCGCACCCTAGGGCCCGTGTGCCACAACTACCGAGCCCACGTGCTGCAACTACTGAAGCCCGCGCGCCTAGAGCCCGTGCTCCACAACAAGAGAAGCCACTGCACTGAGAAAACTGTGCACCGCAACAAAGAGTAGCTCCCGCTCGCCACAACTAGAGAAAGCCCGCACGCAACAATGAAGACCCAACGCAGCCATAAAAAATAAATAAATAAATAAAATGATCATTGACATAGTTGGATTAATAGCTACTATATTTGTTACCGTTTTCTATATGTTACCCCAGTTTTCTGTTCCTATTTTTGTCCTCTAATTTTTTTCTTCCTTCTGTGGTTTTAATTGAGCATTTTATATGATTCCATTTTCTCTCTTTTCTTAGCATTATCTGTTATGCTTCTGATAACTTTTGATAAAAAAACTTTTTCAGAGGTTTCCCTAGAGTTTGCAATATACATTTACAACTAATCGAAGTCCATTTTCAAATAACACTGTACCACTTCATGGGTACTGCAAGTACTTTACAATAACCAAATATTCCTAATTCCTTCTTACCATGCCTTAGGTAATTGCTGTCATTAATTTCACTTATACATAAGCTATAATCATTGAATACATTGTTGCTGTTATTATTTTCTCTATTAAGAATAAGAATACTAAAAGTTTTTAATTTTACCTTCACTTATTCCTTCTCTAATGCTCTTCCTTTCTTTATGTAGGTCCAGGTTTCTGACCTATATCATCTCCCTTCTCTCTGAGGCACCTCTTTTAACATTTCTTGCAGGACAGGTTTACTGGCAACAAATTCCCTCAATTTTTGTTTGTCTGAGAAAGTCTTTATTTCTCCTTCACTTTGGAAGGATAATTTCTCAGGATAAGAATTCTAAGTCGATGAGGTTTTTTTTCTCTCAAGACGAAACATTTCACTACACACTCTTCTTACTTAGATGGTTTCTGAGGAGCAGTCACATGTAATTTTGATCTTTGTTCCTCTGTAGGTAAGGTGATTTTCCCCCCTGGCTTCTTTCAGTATTTTTTCTTTATCTTTGATTTTCTGCAATTTGAAGATAATATGCTTAGGTATAGTAGGTTTGTTTTGTTGTTGTTGTTCTTGTTTTTATCCTGCTTAGTGTTCTCTGAGCTTCCTGGATCTGTGTTTTGGTGTCTGATATTAATTTTGGGAAATTCTCAGTCATTATTGCTTCAAATATTTCTTCTGTTCCTTTCTCTCATTCTTTAGTACTCCTATTATGTGTATGTTACACCTTTTGCAGTTCTCCACAGTCCTTGGATATCCTGTTCCACTTTTCTTTTCAGTCATTTTTCTCTTTGCTTTTCAGTTTTGGAAGCATCTATAGATATATCCTCAAGCTCAGAGATTCTTTCCTCAATCATGTTCAGTCTACTAATGAGTACATCAAAGGTATTCTTCATTTTTGTTATAGTGTTTTTGATCTCTAGCATTTCTTTTCAAGTCTTTCTTAGAATTTCCATCTCTCAGCATATATTGCCCATCTGTTCTTGCATGTTGTTTATTTTATCCATCTAAGTGCCCTTAACATAATAATCATAGTTATTTTAAAACCTAATCTGATAATTCCAACAGCTCTGCCAGATCTGAGTCTTGTTCTGGTGCTTGCTCTGTCTCTTCAAACTGTGTTTTTTGCCTTTGAGTATGCATTGTAATTTTTTTGAAAGCCAGACATGATGTAAAGGAACTGCAGTAAATAGGCCTGTAGTCATGTGGTAGAGGGGGAAGTGAGGAGGGGAGTCCTATAGTCATATGATTAGGGCTCAGTCTTTTTTTTTTTTTTAATTTATTTATTTATTTTATTTATTTATTTTTGGCTGCGTTGGGTCTTCCTTGCTGCGTGTGTGCTTTCTCTAGTTGCGGTGAGTGGGGGCTACTCTTCCTTGTGGTGCGTGGGCTTCTCGTTGTGGTGGCTTCTCTTGTTGCGGAGCACGGGCTCTAGGCACGCGGGCTTCCGTAGTTGTGGCTCGCAGGCTCTAGAGCGCAGTCTCAGTAGTTGTGGCTCGTGGGCTCTAGAGTGCAGGCTCAGTAGTTGTGGCGCACGGGCTTCGTTGCTCTGCGGCATGTGGGAACTTCCCGGACCAGGGCTTGAACCCTTGTCCCCTGCATTGGCAGGCGGATTCTTAACCACTGCGCCACCAGGGAAGCCCAGGGCTCAGTCTTTTAGTGAGAATGTACCTCTGGATTGTGAACTTCACAAGTGCTTCTCAGTTTTTTTCACCCCCTTAAGTGGAACAGGATGGCTAGAGCTGGCTGGAGTTGGGGCTTTTCCTTCCCCCAGATTGTTTAGGCTCTGCTGAAATCCCAGCGGGTTAGGCTGAGGTAAAATAGTTTCTTCTGGGGGTGTTAAGAAGAATGGAACCCTCTGACATATTTCAAAATGGTTACTTTTTGTCTCCCCCTGCTGGAAGCATGACCCGATTTTTCTCTGACATTTGCTGTGAGAACCTGGTAGAGCTCCTAGAGGTAAAACTCACAAAAGTTTGGGTGCCTCTACGAGACTGGGCCCCCCTGGAGTTTTTAAATCTCAAACTTGTCCACATGGAGCCTCCAGCAATTCACCAATCACAGTTGAGGTTTGCCTGCCCTACTGCTGGTTCCCAGGGAGGTTTCTGTCCGTGGGTTTCTGCTTTGGTAGCTGTGCGTATCCACCTGTCTGTGTTTCCACTTTTTGGAGCAGTGGTTTGCCCTGTGTCCTCAATTCTCTGACAGGTCTAAGAAGGGTTGTTTATTCTCGGTTTTTTTTCAGCTTTTCACCTGTTAGGACAGAGTACAGACTTCCAAGCTCCTTACTTGCCCAACTGGAAACTGGAAGCCTCTCTGCTTATTGGTTTGCATGAGTAACTTGTATATTCTATATAGTAATTCCTTATCATTTTTAGATTTACAAATATCTTCTCCCATTCTATCACCTATTGTCCATGGTATCCTCTTTTGAACAGATATCCTTAATTTTGACATCATCAAATTAATCCATTTTTTTCCTTCTGGTTTGTGCTTTTGACGTTTTGTATAAGGAGTTCCGTTCTCAACCCAGGTCCCAAAGGTACCCTCTTATATTTTCTTCCATTAACTTTAGAGTTTTACTTTTCACATTGAGGTCTTTTGTCATTTCTTTTTGGTGTCAGGCAGGAATCCTACTTTGTCTTTCTCCGTCTACTAAGCTGGTTTAATCTGCCCCTTCCTCATCGATGTGCGATGCCTAACAACCATATACTCGTGGTCTGACTTTGAGTTGTCTATTCTATTCCATGGTCTATTGGTCTGTTTTTGTGCAAAACAATCTTCTTGTTTTGCTTTGTCTGGCTTTTTACATGGCTTTGTAGTGTGCTGCTCTTCACTCTTGTAAGGTTGACTTAATCCTGCTCATCCATATACATTTTAGAATGAGTATATCAAGTTCCTGGAAAATATACCTGGAATCTTTACTGGGATTTCATTGCATATATAAATTAATTCATAAAGAACTGACTCCTGTGTAATATTAAGTAATTCCATCCAAGAGCATAAAATTTCCCTCAATTTCTTCAGGTTAATTTCTACGTCCTTTATTAGAGTTTTAAAGTTTTCTCCGTAGGCTTCTTTTCTTTTCTTTTACAACTTAAAATCAGTTTATTGACACAGTAACACAACACACTTGCCTCCCTGACACCCCCACCCCCTCGCCCAGTCTAGACCTCTCCCCCTTCCTCCCCCCTTAGAACAAGCTGTTCAGTGAAAACAGAAAAGGGCAGGCCACTTCTACACCCTCAGTGCCACTGCCAAGCCCTGGGGAGCAGGGTCTCAGGCACTACTCAGAACCTGTTAGAGAGGGGCGCAGTTAGCACTAGACTTAGCCAGGCAGAGGCATCCAGTCCCTCGGAGCAGATTCTCCCACAACCCCCAGGCCCTGAGCTGCTCTGCCTCTTCCCCTCTGCTGTCTGTGACCCTAGGAAGGACATACCTTGGGCCTGCGGCCAAAAGCGAGAACTCCTGGCCGTAATCTGAGAATTGGAGTTTGGCTAGTGTTTTTTAAGGCCCAGGCACCCCAAAAAAAAGCCCTGGTGGTGGGAGTGAACTTCAATGGCCCTATTTTAAATGCACTGATAACATGAAACAGATTAAGCCAGCTTAACCAAATGCCAGAATAACACGAAGCTGTAAAGGAGGGGTCAGACCTGCTTTCTCCAGGCCAGACACAAATGCACAGAGAGAAGCCCAGGTGGAGTGTCAAAAAACAACTGAAGGACACTGCCCAGGGGCTGAAAAGCCTATACTCTGGAGTCCCCAGGGTGACAGGAAGCAAGGAAAGAAAATACACAAGTCTTAAAAAGCAAAAAAGAAAGCCCAACAGCAGGGGAACCTCAGCCTGAGAGTGCTGTCCACCAGCTCTCCAGGCCTTGCCCCCGGACCCAGACAGTCCCTCCCCCTCTAGGCAATGTCCTCCCCTAGGCTAGATAGAGCACATCACACAGCGCAGTTTAAAAAGCTTCTAATGCCAGTTCATAAACATCTTCATTTACTATTGGTGATTACATGTGAATAATATCTTTATACTGTTCTTTATGGAAAACAATTTCAATGAGTCAACGCGGAGAACACAATAGGCAACCCTCACCCTGAGCCCCTCAGCGTCCTTCCCTAGACAGCAAGCCCCCTCCTCTGTCCCAGGGCTGCCTAACTTCCCCTCTTCCCCCACTGTGGCTCTTGGACAAAGCATCCTCTATGACCATTAGTGCTCATCGGACAAGTTCTGATCCAGGGGGTAAACCATGAACATCACATCTGGTCGAGAGGGGACACAGGGATGGCCTGGACGCACAATCTCAAAGCCCAAGAAGCTGAAGGTCTTCAGGAGTGGAGCTCTGTCTTCCCGGCCCTTCCTGAAGCAGATGAAGACGTAGTTCACTTTCATCTTCTCTTCAGCAAACTCTAGCAGTGCTAACAATCCTTCTTTGCTCGCATCAGCTAATAATCCATCTGAGATTTCTACAAACAGGCTCTGGTTGGACAGGACTGCATCCCAGGAAGAGACCTTCACCTCGGTGACCTCATACTGGAAGTGGACGATGTGAGGTTTTCCATCGTTCATAGGGAGGTCCTGAGTCACAGTGAGCTTCTCGTCCTTATATATTAGAGCTGAGACAGAAGGATCCCTGCCGCCCCCTCGCCCACCAGGGATCTTCGACAGTGGGTGAGGGGCATCAGGAGCACCACAGAGGCCCCGGAACAATGTGCCTGCAGCACTGGAGCTGGGGACAGTTACTCAAAGGCAAAATACTACTGTCCTGGGTGTTTATCATCCTCGGCGGCTCTGCTCAGGGTGGGAAGAGGCGGCGCAGGGAGTGGGGTAGGTGGATGAGCGGGCGGGTGTGGGGTCGCGTGTGCGCACGCTCGGGGCCGAGCTCTGCGGGCTAAGTCCCTGTCGGGCAGCGAGCCCAGAGCCCGCCTCCTGCCTCAGCGAGCGCCTGCCTCCAGCTCGGTTTCTTTTATATTCTTGGTTAAGTTCATTCCTAGGCATTGTACACGCTTTTTTGCTTCTATTGTAACTAGAGGTTGGTTCAGATAAATGTTACGGATTTATTTTTTTAGGTTAGTATTGTATCTAGTGATTTTACTGAATTCTCTGAATAGTTTTAACAGTCTATCTGTTGCTTCTCTTTGTTTTTACAAGGCAAATGAAAATGTTATTTCTACATGATGATAGTTTTTTAATAGAAGTATAGTTGACTTACACCGTTGCGTTAGTTTCTGGTGTACAGCAAAGTGGTTCGGTTTATACATATATTTTTTTTTCATATTCTTTCCATTACGGTTTATTACAGGCTCTCGAATATAGTTCCCTGTGCTATACAGTAGGACCTTGTTATCTATTTTATATATAGTAGTTTGTATCTGCTAATCTCAAACTCCTAATTTATCCTTCCCCCACCTCCTTTCCCCTTTGGTAACCATAGTTTGTTTCCTACGTCTATGAGTCTGTTTCTGTTTTGTAAATAAGTTCATTTGTATTATATTTAAAATTCCACATATAAGTGATACATGGTATTTTTCTTTCTCTTTCTGACTTACTTCACTTAGCATGATAATCTCCAGGTCCATCCATGTTGCTGCAAATGGCATTATTTCATTCGTTTTTATGGCTGAGTAGTATTCCATTAAAGAAGATGATATATATATATATGTATCTCCATTCTTCTTTATCCATTCAACATGATACTTTTATCTTTTCTCTTCTAATCCTTCTATCTCTTATTCTTTCTTCCTAATAGCTTTGTCTAGAACTTCTATTATTGTATGTTGAATGGTAGCAGTACAGTTGGATTCCTTATTTTTTTCCAGATTTTAAAAAGAATGCACTTAAAATCTCTTAAGTATGATTGCTTTAAGTTTTTGATATATCGCCTTTACCAAGTTAAAAATGTCTTTCATATACCCAGTTTGCTAAGTTATAGAACCATAAATAGGTAATGAACTTTATCAAATGCTTTTTCTTCACCAATTGAGATACTTGTATGATTTTTGTCTTTTATTAATGAGGTGATTTCTGATGTTGAGCCAACCTGAAATTCCTGGGATAAACCCTACTTGATCAAAATAATTTTTTTTTTAAATATAAAACTGGGTTATATGACTGGGTTAGTTAGCTGATATTTTATTTAGGATTTTTATATCTACATCATAGTTGAAACAAGCCTATTCTTTCATTTATTGCTTTGTCTTTACTGATCTTGGAACCAAGATTACATTGGTTTCATAAAATGATCTGGGCAGCTTTTGCCCTTTTCTGATTTTTTGGAAAAACTTATAGAAGACAGGAATTAACAGTTCCTTGAAAGTTTGGTACAACTCCAGAAGTTCATAAACTTTTTACTACCATGACTCCTCCAGCCTCATTGTTTTCTACTGTTTACCACATTATTTTGAAAGATTTGGTTTAGATTAATAAGTGTACAAGTTTTTCTTTCCCTAGGTGGCTACATGCTGTAAAGTACACACAGCCCTTAAGAATGGTGCCACCGGGCTTCCCTGGTGGCGCAGTGGTCAAGAATCCATCTGCCAGTGCAGGGGACACAGGTTCGTGCCCTGGTCCGGGAAGATCCCACATGCCGTGGAGCAACTAAGCCCGTGTGCCACAACTACTGAGCCTGCACTCTAGAGCCCGCGAGCCACAACTACTGAGCCCGTGTGCCACAACTACTGAAGCCCTCGCACCTAGAGCATGTGCTCCGCAACAAGAGAAGCCACTGCAATGAGAAGCCCGCGCACCGCAACGGAGAGTAGCCCCCACTCGCCGCAACTAGAGAAAGCCACGCACAGCAACAAAGAACAAAAGCAGCCAAAAGTAAACAAATAAAATAAATTTATTAAAAAAAAAAAAAAAAAGAATGGCGCCACCACAAACTCAAGGTCATCCACTTCAACTGGACTGTCAACACTTTTACTCCCTGGAAGTAAAAGGGTGGTATCCCTCAGCCCTACCTCAAGTCTCCTCCTTAGCACTCACCTTTTACCTTGGAATAGATGACTCAGCCTCCTACTTTATTGAGCAAAGGGGACCCCTAGAGACTAGCTCTCCTGAATCTCACCTACCTACTTACAGTGACTGTATATCCACACCCAATCACACCTCTTTCCACCCATCTCAGAAAACGAGGTGTCCCTTCTTAAATCCAAGACAATTCCTCTAAGTGTGCTTCAAAACCCCATCCCTTTCTCCCAGGGACCTCACTCCTTTCGACATCCTCTCTCTCTCCTAAAATTTAAACCCTCCCTCCCTACAGGGCTTCTTCTCCTCAGACCAGCAACATAATCAAATCTCACCCATCGCCAAAAAATCCCTCCTTTGTGTGCTGTGGGACAGGCATTCTCACGCACGGCAGGTGGGAGTGTAAATTGGCAAGATCATTCTGGGAAGCAATTTGGTAACCTGAATCAAAAGCCTGAAAAATATTTGCACCCTTTGTCCCAGTAATCCTACCTCCAGAAATCCATCTAAAGAAGTAATCAGAAATGCTGACAAGGAGAGATGTTTAAAAATGTTAATCTCACTGTTATTTTAACAGCAAAAATTGGAAACAATCTAAAGGTTCAACTATCCGGGATCGGTTAAATAAACTGCACTTAAATATAATGAAATTTCGTGCAGTCACTAAAAATATTATTTTTAAAGAAGAGTTGACATGGGGAACTGTTCATGAAGCAATGTTGTAAGTGAAAACAGCAGCATATAAAAAATATATACAGTGCGGTACTGATTTTGTTATATATAAAAATGGCTAACGCTTCTGGAATGTTAGCTATTATATACACCCTCTCCCTCAATCTTCACAACATTCCTCTACAGTTAATACTGTTATTCACATTTTGTAGAGAAAGAAACCAACTAGAAAGAAAAACATCAATATCTATGGGGAGGAAGATGGGTTACTGATGAATTTCATTTTCTTCATACTCTTTTGTACTTTCTAACTCTTTAACAAGGAGGTATTACTTTTTGTCAAACAGAAATACGGAGTCATTCTTCTCCTTTCTGGTTTATATATGTGAGTAATGAACAATTTGAACAATCCAGAGAAAATGAAAACCCTCCTCCCACTACTGCTATTCCAACCACCAGAGACAGCCCATTGTGTACAGTCTGGCTGCTTTATATTTGCTTTTGTTTTGTTTTTTTTGGCTGTGTTGGGTCTTTGTTGTTGCTCGTGGGCTTCCTCTAGTTGCGGCGAGCAGGGGCTACTCTTCTTTGCGGTGCATGGGCTTCTCCTTGCGGTGGCTTCTCTTGTTGTGGAGCACAGGCTCTAGGCACGGGGGCTTCAGTAGTTGCAGCACGCAGGCTCAGTAGTTGCAGCACGTGGGCTCAGTAGTTGTGGCGCATGGGCTCTAGGGCACGCAAGCTTCAGTAGTTGTGGTGCGTGGGCTCGGTAGTTGTGGCTCGTAGGCTCTAGATCCCAGGCTCAGTAGTTGTGGCACATGGGCTTAGTTGCTTTGTAGCATGTGGGATCTTCCCGGACCAGGGCTCAAACCCGTGTCCCCTGCATTGGCAGGTGGATTCTTAACCATTGCTCCACCAGGGAAGTCCCTATATTTGCTTTTAATTTATATTTGGCTTTGGTACTTATATTTGCTTTTCAAATGTGTAGGTAGACATATACACTTGAAAAAGCAAATGTGATCATCTTACCACATCAATACTTAAAACTCGACAATTTGAGTCCTTTCAGTGGCTGCATTTTGGTTTCCACCCTGAAGGATGTCCAGGGCCCCTTTCTGTTGGAGCGGCCCATGTTAAATTTTGCCAAGTGGTGAACCATCTCTGTCTGTGTGTGCCTGGCCACCCCAAGAGCTCCTGGTTTGGGGTCTGGAAAACCGAGTTCTTGTCCTATTTCTGCCATTTACTAGCTGTGCTACCAGAGGCTAATCCCTTTTTCTCTCTGGGAGCCTGTTTCCCCATCCTTCACACTGGGTAACAGCTCTTGCCTTGCCCACTTTAAGGAGACATTGTGATGCTCCAACTGGCTGATGGCAGTGACTGGTTAAGTGCTGCCCCCGAAGCAGTCCTCTTTGGACTCCTCCCTTCTGCCTCTCCTCCCCATTTCCCTGCAGCCTGAAGGATTCTTCAACTTGTCTTACATAGAGAAGGGGGCCAGAGGGCCGCAAGAAGGGAAGGGACATGGTCCCCAGACAAGCGCTAGAGGCCCAGAGGCTCGAGGCTGGCTTTTGGGCCCCCTCCAGCTCACTCAAGAGTCTTCTGACTGACATCGGCGGAGGAGGACTCTCCGGAGGCGGGAGCAAAAAAGAAATGCCTGGAGTGCAACGGCGTGTACCAGGGGAAAGCACTCGAGGGCTGAAAACGCTACCTGGCTTCCACTTCCAAAGCGCATTTTAAAGGCTCTGCGGGAGCGAGCGGATGCAGCGGCCAGGGCCTTCTTCCGCGGGGCCGCCGCCCTCTGGTGGCGGCATGCAAATATTACAGCTGCTGTATAGGCCCCGCCTCCCCGTGCAGAGGCTGAGTTGCCACTCACATCCTGAAAGTAAGGGGCCCTTAGGGAGCTCTCAACGAAGACTGAAACCTGGCAGAAAGGGAAGCCAGGCCTGGGTGAACCAGGACTGGAACCTGGGACTCCAGATGCCCCACCCAATAGATGCTTACAACAGCTTCTAGTAATCGTTAAAGCAAAAGGCACCAGACAATGACAGAGATTTTATGCAGGCTATGGCAGTAGAGAGAAGGTTCATTAATGAGAACCCTCTCAAAGAAAAGGAAGGGGCCTGAGGTTTTAGAGAGGCAGGTGAACCAGGGAGTCATCAACCAGTCTCGTGGGAATAGCAAGAAAGGATGTAGACGGGTTGTTTTCTTGGCATATGCGAGAGCAATGTGGTCCTGTTTCCCCAGAACTTAAAGAGGTGGAGGAATTTTTTTCGTTCATTCGTTCTCCTATTACAGGACTTTTAATCGTTTCAAGTATTTTTAAATTAATTTATTTATTTATTTTTGACTGCGTTGGGTCTTTGTTGCGGTGTGCAAGCTTCTCATTGAGGTGGCTTCTCTTGTTACAGAGCACGGGCTCTAGGCACGTGGGCTCAGTTGTTGTGGCTCGTGGAATCTAGAGCGCAGGCTCAGTAGTTGTGGCGCACAGGCTTAGTTGCTCTGCGGCATGTGGTATCTTTCCGGACCAGGGATCGAACCTGTGTCCCCTGCATTGGCAGGCAGATTCTTAACCGCTGCGCCACCAGGGAAGTCCCGGGAATTTCTTAATCATAGCTGCCTTTTGGGAGCACAGGGTTCAGGTAAAGTTCAATGCTGTCATAATGGAGCAGGCTGCAGGATGGCCATTTAAGACGTGAGGATAGTGAGGCCCAGGTCACACATCTGTGGGTTTCAGTGGTTGAGACAAGATTCCAACCTGCACATACGAAGACAGCAAGGAGACCCCAACCTGAAGTTGCAAGTTCCCTCTAAGAGTAAAATCATAAGTCATTGTCCAAAGGAGCAGCCCAGCCAGCAGCAGATATGGCCTGCTCGGTTGCGGCTTTCCGTTTGATGGAGCGTATCAGCGGCGTGCTGGCATCACCCAGGAAAAGTGTTGGGATTTACCAACACTTTTGGTAAGGCAGGGTGGTGGCCCTGAAGATACTGTGAAGTCCCCTAGTCAAGTCTAGGGAAGGACCAGAAACAGGGCAGTTCTGGGATTCAGCTACCGTCTCTCTGTTAGCTAATGTGTCTGTCTGTCTGTCTCTCTCTATGGCCCCCACTCTGTTTCTCTTCCTACCCATCCTTCTTTCTCACCCACAATCTCTACTCCCCGGTAACTTCAACTGGCACCTGGCCACTTGCGGCCACCCCAGCCCCTGAGTCTACCCAACCTCCAGCCGTAGAGCCCACCACGAACTGCAGCTTCTTTTGGGTCTTTTAAGACCCCTCCCCAGAGCCAGCCTGTGTTTTCAAGCCAGGCCCCAAGTCACTGACTGCCCTGCCTGTGCCCTGCCAAGCCTCTGACAGGCAGCCCACCAGGGCGCCTCTCTTACTCAGGGTTGGGTGGATGGGGTTACATGATCTGCTTCTTGCAGGGGCTTGGACAGGACAGCTGCCCTCAGAGGCGTCAGGAGTAGCTGCGTCCAGGTGGCCTGAGGCTACAGTTTGGGAAGCCAGGATGGAAGTGTCATCATCTTCAGGCACCTGAGCCCACTCATGGGTCCTGAGCTTCGCCTGCAGGAAGGTGCTGACTGAAGAGGGTGGTCTGAATGACCAGAGAGAAGAGGACTCCAGTGTGACAAGCCCAGGCTGTGGTCCCAGCAGTACCCCTGGCCAGCCCACCCCGTTGCACAGCCTCTTTGACAACCTTCTTCCTTCTTGGCATGAGGATTGCCCTTCTTGGTTAGGATCGCCCTAGCCCGATGCCACTAGCTGCAAAAATCACCGCTGGCACAGGGGCCTGCTCACCAAGAGGGTTCCAAGCGTCCCTTTGTCAATCCACGTGCTTTTTCTCCAGGAAAAGGAGACACCAGCAATCATGACTTGAAAGGATGATCCAATGAGCAGTTGAATTTCTCCTGGTAAATGAATCAGTTGGCTTCCTGATCTACAAATCAGCCTCTCTGAGTCAGCTGAAATGACCCTCTACTCAGTCTGACCAACTCGGAGACTGTGTCAGGCAGGGATCTTTCATTACAGGTGACAGGAACCCAGTGTGGACAATCTAAAGGAAATGGGAACTAGATTAAGATGACCTGGCATGTGGCATGGAACCCCATGCTGGGCGGACAGCTGGACGGCAGGGATGCGTAGGGCCACCGCTCAGACCTCGCACAGCCTCGCCCCACTCGCCTGACACACCCTCTGCACATCACTGCTTCCACCTGCCCCAGGCTGCATCTTACACCATTAACCCTCGGGGAGGGGTGATCTGACCTAAGTCCAAACATCCTGAAGGAAAATGGGCTCTGATTGGCATGTTCAGGTACCCACCCCCAACAACCAACTGCGCCCACTTCCCACTGAACAAAATGGCTTTCTATAACTGGGGAAGGTGATGGCAGGGGCACTGGAGGTAGGGGACAGCAGTGCTAGAATGAGTGCTTCTCTGGTGTGTCTTTGTTACCCCTCTGCTCTGGCCTTTCTTCTGCCATGAATGCCCTTACCACTCCCTCAACCCCTTTACCAGGCTGGCTCTGCCCTCCTTTGAGACTCAAGTTGGCTGTCACCTCCTCCTGGAAGCACCTACCCCTGCCCCACGGGTGCCCCTCATTTGTGCTCCCACAGCGCCTTCCCTTCCTGCTTCCATTCCCGCCAGCTCATCCTAGCTCGTGACTGACTTGAAGACTCGGCCATGTCTTATCCTCAGGGCCTGGGACACAGAGGAGGTTCAGGAAATGTTTCTTGAATAAACTGATTCTGAGGGCTTGGATTCAGGAATGGGGGTGATTTTTCAGAAAGGCATCCCAGGATTTCCTTTCCAATTGTTTCTCACGTGATGCAGGGTATCACGTTCAATTCTTGAGTTTCAATTCCTGCTTCACCATGTATTAGTTGGACAAGTTACCTAGCCTCCTAAGTTTCCTGACTCCCTCAGTTCCTCATCTGTAGAATGGGAATACCGATAGTACCTACTCCAAAGGACTGTTGTGAGGGTTAAATTAGATACTGCTTAGCACAATTCCTGGGACAATATACATACTCATTATTTTATTATTGCTTTTACTATCATCATATGCCCCCCTCACTCTCCAGCAGCGCAGAACCCCGTAGCTGTGCAGGGAACAGGATGCCGCTCTCTCCAGCCCCTCACAATCCATAAACAATCATTACTCCATCAATAAAACAAAGGCTCAGACTGGAGCCTCACTGGACTTCTGTAACAAAGGTAGCATCATTCATATGTAAAATCTTTTGGAAAATATAGTAAAGAAAAATACCAAGCAGTCTAATAGATTATACTTTGGTATACCTTTTCCAGTCTATTTTCTTATGAATGTTAAATGCAGTTTTAATCATACTGCATATATATATATATATATATATATATATATATATATATATATATTTGCTTTCTATTGTCCATAGTAGCATCATATCCAACAACAACAAAAAAAACAACACAATCCAAAAATGGGCAGAAGACCTAAATAGACATTTCTCCAAAGAAGACATACAGATGGCCAAGAGGCACATGAAAAGATGATCATCATTGCTAATTATTAGAGAAATGCAAATCAAAACTACAATGAGGTACCACCTAACACTGGTCAGAATGGCCAGCATTAAAAGTCTACAAATAACAAATGCTGGAGAGGGTGTGGAGAAAGGGAACCCTCCTACACTGTTGGTGGGAATGTAAATTGGTGCAGCCACTATGGAAAACAGTATGGAGGTTCCTCAAAAAACTAAAAATAGAGTTGCCATATGATCCAGCAATCCCATTCCTGGGCATATACCCAGACAAAATTATAATTAGAAAAGTTACATGCACCCCTATGTTCATAACAGCACTAATTACAATAGCCAAGACATGGAAACAACCTAAATGTCCATCAACAGATGAATGGATAAAGAAGGTGTGGTATATATATACAATGGAATATTACTCAGCCATCAAAAAGAATTAAATAATGCCATTTGCAGCAACATGGATGGACCTAGAGATTATCAAACTAAGTGAAGTCAGAAAGAGAAAGACATAGTAGCATCACATCATGCCTGCTACATTGTTATAGATAATGCTGAATACACCATTTCCCAACTTTTCAAGAAAGATAATTTTTTTAAAGTTACAATCATGACTCTTATACAGAAACAAACTGAACACATTTAAAGATATTCTTTAACTCATTATTAACCAGGGACCCAGGAAGATGCTATAACCAATTCAAAGGCAAAAGTACAGAACAGGCACATTTATAGACACGTTTATAGGAATATTGAGATGAATGTGTAAATGGAGTCAAAACTGGCTTCTTGCACAGTGGGGAAGGAAGTCAATTGAACGCCCACTGGACTGAATTTTTGCAGGTCCCTAAACATGTCTGCTGCTGGCTGGACTCATTCATTGTAC
This sequence comes from Eubalaena glacialis, assembly GCF_028564815.1. Classification (NCBI taxonomy): domain Eukaryota; kingdom Metazoa; phylum Chordata; class Mammalia; order Artiodactyla; family Balaenidae; genus Eubalaena; species Eubalaena glacialis. Next base: position 68,349,315 of record NC_083717.1, read on the forward strand.
TGTGAAAGGTTGCGACCCAAGAAAATCCCACATAGTTGGATTGCTATTCAAGGATGAAGGCATCATACAATCTCAGATATGAATATACCAGATCTAGCTGGCCAGGCTGCTCATGATTGCCAGGAGGAGACACTCACAGATCACTTATAAAAGTGGGGTAGAAAGGGAATCCATGCCATCAAGCGAGCTAAAAAACAATATGGATGGTACAATCCCATTTTATAGTGATGCTAATATATGCTAAAATGTATATAGAAAAATCTACAGGAATATATGCCAAACTGTTAACAGTCTTTATCTCTGGAAAGTGGAGTGATGAAGGATTTTTCATTACCTATGGGTTTGGGTTTTTTTTTTTTTTCAATATTTGAATTATTTACAATGGACCTGTATTACTTTTATAATTTTTAAAATAAGAAGGAAGATGGCAGTTTACACGCTACACATTAAGACTTTATGGATGCTTTCAGATATTCACTCATGCAATCTTCCTGAAAAAATTACTCAAATTACTTAAGTACATATAGACTCCAACCCACTGAAACATAAGTCAAAATCAAGAATTTAAGGAAATGCAGTGTGGCTGATTATATTTCTCAAGTATGACCACACCAACATATGTATGTATGTAATGTGTATGTATATGTACATGTTTGTGTACATGTATGTATGTATGTGAGCATCCCACTTGTTCATCTTATGTAATGATGTTGACATACTTCCATTCGATCTGGGTGGACCTTTATAACTGCCCCAGCCAATAGGATGCAGCAGAAGTGACAATGAATCATTTCCGAGATTAGGTCATCAAATTATCGATAGTACGGCTTCCACCTGGATCTCTCTCTTGGGGGATGCTTGCCCTTGGAACTCAGCCCCTGCATTTCGAAGAAGTGTAGGCTACATAAGAGGCCATGTGTGGAGTTCTGGTTAATAGCCCCAGCCAGGCCCCCAGCTGGGTGACAGCCAGCACCAACCATGGGTGGATGAACAAGCCTTCAGATGATTAAGGCCAAGCTAGAGACTCAAGCCTTTGAGCCTTCCTGCTGAGGCCTCCAACATCATGGAGGAGAGACAGGCCATCCCTGCCGTACCCTGTCTAAGTTCCTGATGCACAGAAACTGCAAGAGATAGTAAATGATTACTGTTTTAAGCCATTAAGGTTTCGGGGAGCAATACATGCAGCCATAGTGACTGGAACATGCAGTATAAGCATAGAGAATTCAATATATCATAAACATGGTTAAAATTTGAATGACGAATTCTCATTTTTGAAAAAAGAAGACCTATATAGTTTTTAAAAAGAGAGATATGATAACTGAGCCTTTAATGGAGAGGCATGGAAGTAGGGAGCTGGGAAACTTCTCACCTTACTTTGTAAGGGAGGAAAAAAATTATAGATTTTTCTTGAATTTGAGAGTTGGAGAAACATGGGTCCAAGAAAGTGTTTTATAATCTGGAAGGTGTTAACAGAATTAAAACAATAAGCTGTACACCTTCCAAATCACAGAAGATAAAAAACAAATCATACATATCATAGAAGGCAAAAAACAAGAGAAACACAAAAAAGAGAAAGCATAGACCAAAACACGAAAATAAAGCCCAAACATGAAAATAAGACCAAACATGCCAGAATAAATATAAATGCATTACGCTCCTCTACTAAAAGCCAAAGACCCTCCAACTGAGTTAATACAATTTCATTACTACAATGCACCCATATTACTGTATATAAGATATAGCTAAATAAAGATACACCCTTTCCATCTGTGGCATCTGCACATTAGGCAAACACGCCTTCCAGACAGACCTCTTGCCAGTTCCACTCAGCTCCCTGCCTCTTAAGTCTCCAGATGGATGTGGGCTAACGGTAGGACCGAGGGCAGACAGAAGTGACCACCTCAGGAAGCCATACCTTCGTGATAGGAGGAGCTGCCCAGTTTTCTGGCTGGAACAACCCCGAACAGGGAGTGAGGGTCAAACATTCCCCCTACATGCTTCCTGTCTGAAGGTTCTAGGCCAGATTAGAGGGCAAAGCATGCTCAGGCCACCAACCATGCCATCTTGCCCAGCCCACTGGCACATCATTAGGGAAAATTCCTCCCGGACTCCTGCCAATCATTTGCCACTTTTTCTGAAAGGTTCTGAGTTTTTATCTTTTCTTATGTCTTAATTAGCTTTCAAATTGGGAAGGTGGGAGATGGTCTATCTAGGAAGGTTGTTTAACGCCATCTTAAGTCTAACGTCTTATTATCTTAGGAGACGTTTTTTAAAAACTGTCTATGAGGGCTTCCCCGGTGGCGCAGTGGTTGAGAATCCGCCTGCCAATGCAGGGTACACGGGTTCGATCCCTGGTCCGGGAAGATCCCACATGCTGCGGAGCAACTAAGCTCGTGTGCCACAACTACTGAGCCTGTGCTCTAGAGCCCGTGAGCCACAACTACTGAGCCCGCATGCCGCAACTACTGAAGCCCACGTGCCTAGAGCCCCTGCTCCACAATGAGAGAAGCCACTGCAATGAGAAGCCCGCGCACCGCAACGCAGAGTAGCCCCCACTCGCCGCAACTAGAGAAAGCCCGCGCGCAGCAACGAAGACCCAACACAGCCAAAAAATAAATAAATAAATAAATAAATAAAATTTAAAGAAAAAAACTGTCTATGAAACATCAGTGCTGTGCCACGTGCTCAGAGCACAGTAATGAATAAAGCCTGGCCCCAGCCCTGGAGAGGCGCTCACGGCCCGGGGAGGGGGGCAGGGAGCAAGCAAGTACACAGCTAACGGAAGGCAGAAGGAAATACGTGCTAAATATCGGTGCCGCGTGGCAAGGACAGGGAGGAGGGAGCACTTAACGCTGATGGAGGAACGGAGGAGGCTTTATGGCGAGTCTGCAGGGCCTCCCTCTGAGCCCACAACAGTAACTATAAACGGAGGAAAGTCCCCACACGCCCAAAGCGCCGTCAGCATTCAGAGCCTGGTCTTCCTGGGGCAGCTGAGCCACTTGTAGGGGAAGGCCCCCTCCCCCGGGGCAGGGAGGCTGTGACCCTCAGGAGGGGCGAGGGGAGGGGGCAGATGAAACGGGTCACATTGGGTTCAGGGGAAAGCAGTGGCCCAGGATGAGGCGTCATCATGCAGGAGACCCCAGCCCCGAGGACTTCAAGGTTTCTGACGTTACCTAAGGTGAAATGTTGCTAACGGTCAGGGGGTGAGTTGTGGGCATTTTCTCAGTCCCAGCTTGGAGGGGAGGCAGAAACGAGACAGGGGGCTGGTGGGGTCCAGCACCAGGAAACATGAGTGGGGGTCTCAGCTAAAAGGGGGGGAAGGGGACCAGCATTTATTAAGTCCCTCCTCGGGGCCAGGCACTACAGAGCATTAGCTTATCTAATCTTCATAACTCTGCAAATACTTACTGAGCACCTACTCTGTGCCAAACACTGTTTTAGGCACTGGGGATACAGTGGTAAACAAAAATCGTGCTCTTCGTGAACAAATAAACAAATATTTGACATAATTTCAGTGATAAATACCTATCACCAGTATTAAGTATTATGAAGAAAAATAAAGGGGAAAAGAATAAAAGGAGGTGCCATTGTCAAGAAGTGGTCAGGGAGGCCTCCTGGAGAAGGTAACATCTAAGCAGCGACCCAACTTAGCAAGAGAAAGAGCCTTACAGCATTCAGGGAGGCTTCCCCAGTCTAGAGATGAAGAAACAAACCTCAGAGAAGTGCAGTGGCGTTCCCTAGCTTACAAAGCTCCTAAGACTCCTCTAGGGGAAGGTATGAGATTCAAGGCTTAGGTGATGTACTGAGAGCCAGCACCTGACCCTCAGACCCTCCATTCACAGACAGTTGTGGTTACAGACGCTTAGACCAACCCACTTGGTAAGAAGTCGGCCCATGGGTTCTTTATTTCTTCCCCTTCCCCTTCTCTCCCTCTTTCTCCCCCTCCTCCCTCCTCCTCCTCCACCTCCTTCTCCTTCTTGCTTTTACATTTCATTATAAATAAACATTGGGAAGTTTATTATAAATAAACACACAAAGGTTCGATTCAATGACTAATTATAGGAAGAACACCTGAGTAACCAGCGCCCAAATGAATAAAATATTTAGCTGCCATCCCAGAAGCCTTCATGTGTTCCTTTCCATTTTCTTGTCATTCATGGTAACCCCTTCCTTGCTTTCCTTGTCATTTTTTACAATCTATTTTTGCGTCCCTAAACAATAGTTTAGTTTTGCCTAGTTTTGAAATTTATAGAAATGGTAAATTTTGTATATATTCTTTTTGTCTTACTTCACGCAATATCATGTTTATAAGATTCATCCATGTGGCCGAGTATACCTGTTTGCTAGAGCTGCCATACCAAAGAAACACAGACTGGCTGGCTTAAACAAAAGAAATTTATTTTCTCACAGTTCTAGAGGCTAGAAGTCCAAGATCAAGGTGTCAGCAGGGTTGGTTCGTTCTGAGGGCTATGAGGTTCGTTCTGAGGGCTATGAGGTTCGTCCTGAGCAGACCTGAGGGCTCTGCTTCAGGTCTCCTTGGCTTGTCGATAGATGGCTGTCTTCTCCCTGAGTCTTCATATTATCTTCCCTCTGTACGTGTCTGTGTCCAAATTTCCTCTTCCTATAAGGACATCAGCTATATTGGATGAGGGCCCACCCATATGACCTCATTTTAATTAATTACCTATGTAATTAAATATGGTCACACTCTGAAGTATAGGGGTTAGGGCTTCGACATTTGAATTTGGTAGGGTAGGGGAGCTACAGTTGAGCCTAACACTGGATGTAACTGTGGTTCACTCATTTTCATCACTGCGTGGTCATCTATTGCATGAATACGCCACAATGTATTTATCCATTCTGCTGTTGATGGGTACTTGAGTTGTTTCCAGTTTGGGGGCCATTACAAATAATGATGCTTTGAATATTCTTTTACCTGTAACTTGGTGCAAGTGTGCATGAGTTTCTTTAGGGTTTACAACAAGAAATGGATCAACTGACTCGTAGGGTAAGTTTATCTTCAATTTTAGAAGGTATGTGGACAGTTTTCCAAAGTGGCTGCACCAATTTCTTCTTAGCCCAGCCATACAGCCTCACATCTCATTGCTCTACTCCTCACCAGCACTTGGTATCATCAGACCTGCCAGGGTTAATTGTGGGGTAGTTTATTTTGCATTTCCCTGATGACCGATGGGGTTAAGTACATTTTCACACTGGCCATCTCTAGCTGCCATTCTGTGAAGTGCCTGTTCAAGTCTTTCGCCAGTTTTTCTATTATCTTTTTAAGTTTTGAATCTCTTCACTTTCTGCGCTCATGGCAATTTTATTTTATTATCGTTTATTTTAAGGGCATAGTATTAACTTTCCTGCCACTTGACCTTGGTCAGTACAATCTGATTCACCCTGAAATTTTTTGATAACTTTTATCTCAGAAAACAAGTGTTAGAGGTTTAATCTCTTTCTTCCCAGAAGCCCCTGGGCTTCCTATGCAAACATTCCAACTCTCCCCCTTCACCTTTCTACCTCCAAATGTGGATAGAGTCTCACCCCAAGTCACAACATCTCCTCCTGCCTGACCTGCTGCTATGCCACCCACACAGGACGTGATAATTGAAGGAGATCATGTGCAACGTCCAGCGTGATCCCTGGAACTCTGTATGCTGTTAGTGACTATTACTTTCCTTCCCCTTCTTGATGCTCTGCAGAAAGGAAAAGCACCAGCTAAGAGTAACAATTACTGACTGCCACCTGATTGCCAGGTCGTTATGTCAAGGACTGCTATCTGCCCATTCATTGCCATTCTCTTCCTCTTTTTTATTTACAGATTTTATTCAGGGAAGTAACATGCACCCTTTGCCTTTGCTGCCTTCCTGACACCTGGAACTTGGAGCTCCTGCAGCCATCTTGGACCATGAGTTGTTGCCTTAAAGGATAAAAGATCTTGCCTGGCTCTGTGACAAAGTGGAGCCATCAGACCAGACTTTGAAAGACAATTTGTTTCACGCAAGAGAGAAATTAGCCTCTGTCATCTTAAAATCACTGTTATTTGGTTTTCTATTATATGAGGCACAACCTAACCCTGATACTTAGGGAAAACACATGTTTTCAGTTAATTATAAACATCTGTTTGCTGGAGCTAAGTTTTCCTGCTTCCATTAAAATCATTTTTCTGATCAGTAAATTCTAACATATTTAAATATCCACACTCAAATTTATATTTTTCAAATAGCCCACTGGATAAGTATTTCATACTGATATGAGTAAGTGAGATACAGTGTCTTAAATAGCTATAAAATTAGGTACTCCCTATGACAGGAAGTATTCCTTACTCCCTAAGAAGTTGTCTTGTTTATGACAGCTACATGTAGGTAAATGTCAGGATACTCAGGAGGCAGTGAATTCATTCTTTTTGAATGGAATTAGCAGCTAGTATCCACAGAGAACTTCCTGTGCAAGTCAGCCAGCCTGCATCCTGTTCAAAGTGAGGCTCTCAAGTCTTGCTCCCTACTGTCCATGACTGGAACGTGATAAAGATATGGGTCACTGTCAGACAGCAGGTTAATGTGTTTGGTCATGGAACCATATTAAAATGGGGAGTGGTGTACACACCCACACACACACACAGCCCTACACAATAAGGAGGAGGCTGCGTGGGACATAGGAGCGAACACTGCGGATTCCGACTGTAAGGCCTTGTATGGTTCACTTTTTCTGAGCCTCAGTTCCCTCATCTGAAAACGGGGGCTTATCACATGGGTGTATTGTGAGGATTAAATGAGAAGACACATATAAAATGCTGGCATAAAGGAAGCACTCAATAAATGTTAAATAAAGTGGGTTTGTTTTTATTTTGAATCTGTCAACGGGCTAAGTGCGGTCAAAGACCAATCTGTCCGGGGCTTCCCCGGTGGCGCAGTGGTTGGGAGTCCGCCTGCCAAAGCAGGGCACACGGGTTCGAGCCCTAGTCCGGGAAGATCCCATATGCCGTGGAGCAGCTGGGTCTGTGCGCCACAACTACTGAGCCTGCGCTCTAGAGCCCGTGAGCCACAACTACTGAAGCCAGCGTGCCTAGAGCCCGTGCTCCGCAACAAGAGGAAACCACCGCAATGAAAAGCCCGCGCACCGCAACGAAGAGTAGCCCCTGCTCACTGCAACTAGAGAAAAGCCCGCACGCAGCAACGAAGACCCAACGCAGCCAAAAAAAAAAAAAAAAAAAAAGACCAATCTGTCACTTCAGTAGAAGGCCTTACTCCCAACTCCAGCCATGCAAGTCACCCTCCACCCAGGCCCCAGGGCAAGAGGCTGCTGAAGCTGTAACCCTGACAGCCCCGGGGTGGGTTCCAGGGCCCCTCAGCTTCCAAAGGCAACAGCACTCCGCATCACCAAATCCTAGAAGAGCTGGGTGTAAGTACATATTAAGTTTCCATTTTTACTTAAAGATCCTAACTTCTGGATGTTTATTTTGGGGATGACAATGGTGGATTAAGCTACTTTAAGATGTTATAAGTTGAAGTCTTTCCTTCCCTTGGCTGCTAAAGTTTAATTCAGTCTAATTATTTCATATAATAGTTTCATAATTTCTAGTATATTAAGCACTTAATATGTTGTGTCATTTGAAATCACATATTAAATTCAGCAAAGTACATTTTAATGAGAGTTAAGTGGTGTGAAAATATTAATACAATGTGATGGTTCATCTTGGTGCTCATATTTTGTAGGTCTGTTCCTGATGCACAAATGCCTCACTCACCAGCTAAGGGAAGCACTCAACTGCCTGGGGCTCAGATGGGTGTCTGACCAGACAATATTCCTATCTTTTGCTGTACAGCACTTTACAGTGGGATTTCTCATTGGGCCTCACGACCCTGTAGAGCAAGCAGGGAAATCCTTACTTCCATTTTAGAGATGAGGAAACTGAGGCTCATTCCCGGGACATCACACGACTCTTCTTGGCTCAAAGCCATTGCAGTTTTTCCCCTGCTCCACAGCTGCTGTCAGAGTAACCTGGGGGGTGAGTAATGTCTGGACTCTGGTGCAGCGAGGATTTGGAAGGGGTATCACACTTCTCCAACCCTGTAACCCCACATAGAGAAACTGACAGAGCCACAGAGAAGCTGGTCAGCTCTGTACTTGGACTTGGCAATTCTTTTTGAACACTCTTTCAGCGTGCACGAAAATCACAGTGAAGCCTTAAGATAGCAACAACTCAAAATAATATGAATTTAAGGCAGCAAAGAGAGAGATTTGAGAGAGAGCTTCCTAGAACCCTTCAAACTGTATTCCCATATTCCTTCTGGGTACAAAGTTAGCACTTGGAGTCAGAGAGATCCGAGAGCAAATTCCAGTGTCACTGACTAGCTGCGTCGCTTTACCTCTCTAGCCTTAGGTTTTCCCCATCAACAAATCAGGAATAATAAACTCCCTTGTGCTTATCTCTCAGAGACATTAAGATGAAACAGTACATCATAAGATCCTGTGTTGATCTTAAAGGGCAGGGACTCATGCTAAGCTGAGTGAACAGGAGTTAATCTATGTGGTGTCCCTTCCCAGCAAGGTAACTGCAATTTTTAAAAAAATTTTATTTATTTTTGGCTGCATTGGGTCTTCGTTGCTGCGTGCGGGCTTTCTCTAGTTACGGCGAGCGGGGGCTACTCTTCTCTGTGGTGCGCAGGCTTCTCATTGCGGTGGCTTCTCTTGCTGCGGAGCACAGGCTCTAGAGTGCAGGCTCAGTAGTTGTGGCGCACGGGCTTAGTTGCTCCGCGGCATGTGGGATGTTCCCGGACCAGGGCTCGAACCATGTACCCTGCATTGGCAGGCAGATTCTTAACCACTACATTACCAGGGAAGTCCGTAACTGCAATTTTAACCCGGGCCTTTGGTAACTCAAACCCAAACGACTGAAAACAGTGCCCATAGTAACTCAGTAAAGGAGGGAAAAAAAAAAAAAAACCTATAAAAAAATTCCATTGTAGCTAAAACAGTCCCCGTAGTAGCTAAAAAAAAAAGGAAACTGAGCCGTCTCATGCCCCCACCCCCACTCCTCCTCCTTGCTGGGCCTTCAGGGCTCAGGAGAAGGCGGTGTATGGTTCAGCAGGTCCCAGACCCTAGGTCCACAACAGCCCCTGTGGACTGTTCCTGGGATCCTCTATGCCCCAAGGATGACCACCATGCTGTACTCTTCTAAAGCAGAAGACAAAAACAGTGTTGAATTTTAACATCTTGCTAATTATAGTCTTGAAAAAGTTCTTCATTTACCCAGTTACAAAAATCACAGCCAGTCAAAGCTGACAGAAATGTTAAAGGTCATCAGTAGGGCACTTTCCTCACTTGGCAGAAGATAAAACAGGACCAGAGAGGTCCAGGGAGTTGGTCAAGGTCACAAACACAGGTGCAGGGAGGAATGGGAACTAAAATTCAGATCTCTCACCTCTATACCACAACTGCTCAATAAGAAAAAACAAACAGAACAAAAACCCACCTGGTTAAAAATAACACAAGCTCAAGTAGCCAGAAACAGCAAACAACCTGGTCCATCTCCTGCTGGTTTCCGCAGTAAGGCAGTTATGAACCCACAAGATGTACCTGTCACCATGACATGTGTGCGCATCGACTGTGTCGAAAAGGCTCTCCTAAACAAATGAAGAAAAACGTGGATGCTAATTGAAGATTAGCATCATCTCCCATCAACGCTAATACGCTTTTTGGTTATCTGCAATTCCCTTTTGTAAATCTGAGGGAAACATCATTGCCCAAATTAGCTCTTTTCACTCAATAAAGGCCATAGTAGCATTCTGAGGTTTGTGTTTGCTTACCGCTTATTTAGAGAGAAGTCAGATGAGAAGTTGGGCTGCCTGCACCTGATTTCCATTTCACTGAAGACAGGTGAGGGGAGGAGCTCCAAAGTCCCCAAAGGCCAGGCCAGGTGCTCCCTGGCTGGAGCTGAGATGGGTTCACAGTATGGAGCCAGACCTCAGCCTGGAGCACCAACTACCTCCACAGCGTCCCCTCCCCTGAAGGACTGGCCCAGATGGGTGAAGCTGACTCAGGTGACTCCAAGGTCTTCCTCTGCCTGAAACTCTCTGTCCTGTCCTCTCAGGGCTGCATCCCTATCATCAAGTGACAACTCAACTGTCCCCTCCCTCCTGTCTACCCACTGAAGTGGGCTTCATTACCCAGCCATGCTCTATACCGCATGTTCTTTCTACTCTGTCTCAGCACTGAGAATGCTCTCCCCCCCTTGCTGGAATGGAAGCTCCATGACCCCTGCTGCCCCAGTGCTCACGTCATAGGTGCTCTACAGCTGTTGAAGAAATGAAGGCAGGAATGAAAGTTTGAGCTGATAAGACCTTGGGAGTATTGCTTAAGAGGAAAAGGGCAGACTACGCTCCTGGTCCCAAATCTTTTCTCTCTCGAGTTCCACTGCGAAGAGGAAAAGATCAGTCTTTGAAACCAGACTTGCATCCAAATCCCAACTTCTTTCACCACTGGCAGGATAATTCTGGCCTTGATAGTTTAACCAACTAGAGGCTCAGTTTTCTAACCTGCAAACTGGCGGGGGAGGGCACTGACCAGGTTAAGTGCCTGCCCCAGGACTGGATCAAAGGGTGGTGACCTTTCCCAGACCGCCACCACTCCCGAGTCACTCTATGCAAAGCATGGCCCCCACAGAGGACACCCTCCCTCTTCCCCTTGGCTTCAAGTAGCGATGGTCCTGAGAGTCCCGGGGGAAGCAGCGGCAAGTCACTGCCGCTCCGGAGCTGGTGCCCACTGCCGATCCGGAGCTGGTGCCCACGGCCGCCCCAGCCCCGCCCCTTCCGGTTCACGGTCGGCTGCTCCAGCCCTCGCGAGGGTCACGGGTCTCAGCCCGACCATCGGTTCGCAAGCGTTTCGGGGTTCCGGACCGCACTCCTGTGGGGACCTCATTGGCACCACGGGCCCTCGTCCCAAAAAAGCATTCTCGCCCCGCACACGCCGTCACGCCTAGTTGGCGGCCCACAGCGCTGCCACATTCCCCTGCGCCGCGCTGGGAAGACCCGAAGTAGACCCTTGCGCGTTCAGCCCGGCCGGCGCGGAAGAGGCGCGCTAGCACCGCGCACCACGTGACCGAGTGTGTCTCCCGGCGCCGTCCGCTAGGCGCGCACAGGTCGGGCGGGCCGAGGGCCAATTTCCCATGGTCCCTTCATTTGCATATAGAATATAAGAAGGTTATGGAGACTATTAAATTTAACTTGGCCGTAATCACAAAGACATGAGAGTATGTGTGATACGAAAGGTCAAAACGTCTTGTATACTGTGAAATTTTAAAAAAAGGGCTACAGTGTAATCACCATAACCGTAAAAGTTTTTATATTCTTAGCTTTATAAACGTCGGAGAAGAGACTGCTGTTGTGCTCGCTTCGGCAGCACATATACTAAAATTGGAACGATACAGAGAAGATTAGCATGGCCCCTGCGCAAGGATGACACGCAAATTCGTGAAGCGTTCCATATTTTTGTCCCTGAGTTTACCAGGTGCACAGTTTGCACGTTGATGCAAACACTTTTCACATACAGGTTCTACTTTTTGTTTGACACAAAGGAAACTGTAGTCCCTGGAGATGGAGTAAAAGTGTGGGCAGTCAGATTCATCGCTTTGCTGTGCTTTTCACATCTGGCTCTCGGGCCCCAGTCTTCAACCTTTCAAATCTTGCTTCTGCTTCCGTCTGCATTATCCTGAGTTCTACTGTACCTTACACTTAAGGAAATGGCCTTGCCAAAGTTGATCCGTTTCACGTCCAAAACACAACAGGACCTTAGTGCTACCATAAACATAAGTTGTACTATACCAGGAACTTGGAACAAGACTGACTCCTCATGCTGCCTCTGAATCTTAAAAAAATAAATAAAGTAATAATAATGCACACTCCTTATTGAACATCTATGGGCCAGGGCCTTCACCAGTATCTCATTTTAATATTCCTGACAGCCCTGCCTTGTGGGTATTACTGCCACCATTTCACAGGAGACACTGAGAGGTAAAGCCACCTGGGCATGATCGTGTAAGTAGCTGAAACAAGGCCTGATAAGACCTTTAGAGGCACAGACCCTGAAAAGACCCAGGTCCTGCCCCCAGGTAATTCAATTGCAAAAAGCAGTCCTAATGAGTAAGATGAGAAGGGAAAAAAGGCCAACAAAGTTCAGATTTCCTGTGATGTGTTTGTCAGTGTTTTTTGAGGTACCAATTTCTTTCCAGGAGAAAAATGTTGGTGCATATGCTTTGCCGGTGCCCGAGCACGCGCGTAGTCCGCCTGACGGTCTCCGCAGCCGCTGCGAGCCGGGTTGGTCTGTCTCCAGCGGCCGCACCGCTCCCAGGCTCTGTGCTCTCCTCAGTCAAGGCACACGGACAGTCTCGGAGCCCCAGGGCCTCCCCAGGGCAGCGGCGGGCCCTCTCCCGCCGGGTGCTCGGAGCTGCCGAGCAGCGTACCATCAAGGATCCATTTCTGTTCTCTTCAGTGGAGGTGAAATGATCCTTTCCAGGTAACAGCCGAGAATAGGGATCCGTGGGACCTCTCATTGCGCCTCCTCGGCTCACGGCCTCCAGTTCATGGAGTTAGAGGACAATCTTTGGCTTTCTTTTCTCCCCCCAAAGATGCCTGGTTCCTTGGAGGCCACTTGGGTAATTGGGTGAGTAGTTTTAAAGGTCACTTTCTGGGATGCCCAACAAGGAAATGACCAATGGTGGTTTGGCTCTCTCTCCTTCTAAAGAAACTCGTCATCCTTCGTCCCTCTTCTTGGCATAACCCTGGTCTCAGAGCAAAAACTAGAAAAGACACAAGCAATTCCTAGTGCTGTAAAAGCCAAAGACCTAGCTGACTTTCAGGGCTCTGCACAGTTCTATGAAGTAGGTATCCTTTTCCCCCTCATGTTATAGATGAGGAAGCTGAGGCACAGAGAGATTCAACAACTTGCCCAACCAATGTCACACAACTAGTCAGTGTCAGAGAAGGGATTGAGACACAGGAAATCGGGCTGTAGAGTCTGTGCTCTTAACCAAACACTATGCTCCCTGTGGGGGCATAGAGTGGGACATGAGGCTGTTTAGAATTAATGCAAAGAATATGCAGGTCCAGTTCTGCTTTTGTTGGTGGTCTAAATTCAAGGACAGGAGTCACATTTTTGTAAAGGATCAAGGCTAGACTTTAGATCAGGGTAGCTGGGAATGTGTGTGCCCAGTGACCTTGCAAAATTAGAGGGAGTGAAGGAGCACCCTCTTCGGGATGCAGTGGCAAGAGGAAGAAAGCTTTCCTGTTCTAGATTGACAATCCCTCACCTGACACCTGCCCCCCCAAGACTAATCTTATTGATGAAGGATATTCTGAGCAGTAAGCCTGTGTTTAATTAACTATGCAAATGAGCTAAACTGCTTCCCGGTAGCTGCTGCCCAGAAGCACCGAGGGATTCCTTCCCTCAGAAATTTCCAGCACCCAGATGAACAACAAAGTTGGAACCTATTCATCTAGACATCTGTTGAGTACCTGCGATGCATTGGGCACTGTGTTGGAGGTTACAAGGAAGGGCAAGATGTGACCCCGATTGCCGAGGCACTTACAGCCTATGAGAAATGGAAACACCAAGGATAACTCAGGGAGGTGAGCACTCTATTAGCTTCATTAACCAAGTGCCACAGGAACACAGAGGTTACTCCCAGGAATCCAGAGATCTTCCAGGTGTCTCTTGCCGACATGTTACGCTGAATTGCAGAGGAAACGAAGGTGGGGATCGACCTACTGGTTTCTCCCAGGGGAGTGAAAAAGCAAGCAGCTTGGCGCTGTTTCCATCTGCTCCTCCAGCTTCGCTCAGTTTATCACCCTGGATTTGCTGGGACAGGTGAAGATAGACATCACCTGCCCCAACGAGCCTCCCCAGAGCCTTCCTCCGCTGAAAAAGGAGTGGGAGGTTGAAGACGCATGTTTACCTCGTTCTTCACCCCCAGACCTCGGACTCCAGAGCCCGAACTCCTTGGGTACCACCGGGAGCCGAGGTGAGGAACAAACACCACGAAAGAACAGCCGGCTCCCCATTCCCCAAGCCCCACTTTTTCTCCCTAAGACAAGGCTCCCTAGTCTGGGGTCTTCGGACGCTGGCTGTAATGCCTAAAATATGTCGCAAGGTGGCAACGTTGTGGCGAGGAAAAGACTTTAAAAATCCTGGGGATTTTTTCAAAGCATATTTTCCCTATTAATGTTTCATTTAACTTAATTAGAATCTGGTAAACTAATTAAAGTAGCTACGAGCCCCGCAATCAGCAATAATTCGTATAATTATTGATAATTACATCCATACCAATCGTTTGGTTATTAACATTTGAGGGGAACAAACCACTTCTGAAGGGAATCGGAGCCCAGGAGGGTTTTTGCGAGAGCTTTCTGGGTCGCATCCGCCTACACCTCCAATCCAAAGAGATTCCGGTCCAGGTGGGGCGCCCTTTCAGCCTGGCCCCAACTGCCTACGGCTCTTTTCCCCACTTTGTGGAATTAGAAAAGGAAAGGTGAAAAGGAATGTTTGCCAGGTTCCTCTGTGTGGGCCGCAGCGACGCAGTAACTTCCTGCCTGGGTAGTAAATGTTGATCCCATTTTACAGAGAAAGTGCCGGTTCCTAAGAAGCGTTTCCGCCCAGGGGGGAAAGGCGCGTTTGCTCTCCCAACCCGCGCTCCCCGCCAGGTCCCAGCTCCGCTCGCCCCTGGCACTCCCTAGGGATGCATGTCTCTCTCTGGACCTCAGTTTCACCTTTGGTAAAGTGAAGGACTGATCTGGTTGGTTCCACCCATAGGAAAAGTTCCCGCTCCCTGGAGGGTCCCTGTCGGGAGATCGCGCGTCCCGAGGCGAGTTCATCCGTCAGCGACACCTCACAGTTTACCCGGCCATTCTCTCAGTCCCCTCTGGGTCTAGCCCTCGGAATAACCTGGGACACGAGGGCTCCGAGCGCAGGGTGCTCCGGGGCCTGGCTTCCAGCCTCGATCGCGCGGCGGGTCTCCCCGCCTGTGCCCCTTCCCGGAGGCCCAGAGCGCGCCCCTGCTCTCCAGCTCCGCCCCGGGCCCTCTGGACGACCCGCCACGAAACTTCCCCACCGGCGCAGCCGAGGGCTCCCGGGCCCCTGCTGCTCGCCCGGCGGCTGGGCACAGAACGCCCGCTTCCAGGGTGTCTGCCGGGCCGCCCGGGGACGCGCAGTGAGAGTCCTGGGGTGTCGGAGGGCAGGGTCGTCGGGGCGCGCGGGTCCAGGCTGCGGAGCGATGCCCTGCGCTTGCTTCCTCCCAGAGCGCGTCCACGAGCCGCCGGGGACGGAGACCTGAATATTATTTTAGAGGCCGAGAGAGAGGCCTAGGAAGACTTAAGGGCAAGACACGGCACCTCTGCTAGTCAGGTAAGGAGGGGAAATTTGATACCAGGACCAAATGATTCTCGGGACCGTGCGCTTTCCCACACTCTCCTCCCCCTCCAAAAAGCGCGCTGCCGTTTCCTTCATTTATCTGTAGCCCAAGCAGCGGGTGCCCTGTGGAAACTGAGGCCGAAGGGGGAGGCCCGTGGAGAGGTAAGGCCTTGGCAACCGCGGCCGTCCCCGCCGGATTCCAGCGGGAGGCATATCTCACCTTCCTCCTTGGGCTCCTCGACGTCCGCAAACCCGCTGGGACTAAAATGGACGGAACTTCAAAAATCGCCAGGGCTCCCTCCGTTCAGCTAGCGGCGAGGCAGGCGGGAGCGCATCTGCGCACAAGCTGCGAGTCCCCCGCGTCCTTTCCAGGCCTGCCGGGCCCAGGCCCTCCACTCTTACCTCGCCCCCGCCCCGCCCCAGAGCTCCAGGGCCTGGCGGACAGTACCCGCGCCTCCTGGCAGTTCTGGTTGAACCTGGGATTCTAGGCAGGGCCCGATTCGGTCTCTGAGCGCCCCGGAGGTGGCTTCTCCGGTGAGCAGGCGTGGAAATGGGCACAAGTAAACTCTCGGCCCCTGCGAGCGCTGGAGGGAAGAGTCAGAGACCTTGCAGTAGTTCTCATTCTCCGCCGAGGCCCGAGGGTCCTAAACGTGGGGCGGGGGTGGCCTGTGGGGCAAGCTGGGGGTGCCTAAAGGACTGGTGGAGAGATCGGGGTGCTCGCTGCTGTCCACCTGAGCAAATGCGGGTCTCAGCCCGGGCGCCCCAGAACCCGCGCTGTGGTCCCCACGCACCACCTGTTGCGCCCGTCTCCCCCCGCCCCTCCGCCCGCCGCCCTCCCACCTCCACAGCCCCGGGAAGTAACAGATTTTTTTTTTTATTAAAAACAAAACAAAAGTCACGGATACAGGGTGGTCTCCCCAGTCAGGCTCAAGGTGGTCTCCCTCTCGTGAGTCAGTTGTCGCCCTTTTTAAAGTGCTGTTACATCAAGAGGTTACAACAAAAAAATAGACAAAGCAAAACCCAAGAGGGAATGCAAAACGGGACCGGAAGTAGGTCCAGGAGAAGGAAGCAAATAACTTACAGCATAAATAAGTTAAAGTGAACCCAATACTGAACCGAGAGACTCACAGTACATTTATATCCATTGCACATAGCCACTTTGTCATTAGGAACAAGAGTTTCAGAAGTGGACGGGACGGGAAGCGCGGGGCCAGCGAAGTTCCTACATTGTATTCACAATTGGGGTTCCGAGGCTGTACAGGAGGGAGAGGCCCCCTCCCCTTTCTTACCCCCTTCGGTCCAGTTAACCCCATGAGGTCCGATGCCCAGGAGTTCAACCGTGGGGCGAGGTGGTATTTACAGTTGGAAACGGAGACGGGGCCCTGGGCGGGGGCGCCCGGGACGGGGCGGGCAAGGCCGAGGCGCCCGGGAGGAGAGCGGGCCGGCTGGAGGCTGTATTTACATAGGTCCAGTCCGAATGGCTTGTATCTCGCCTTAGGCCGCCGCGGCCGCGGGTATTTACAAGAAGAGAGCAGCATGGCTTGAGGGCGCGTGGGCGCGGCCGGGCCGGCCCTAGGGCAACAGCGGGGGCTTGAAGGAGCAGTTGCCAGTGCAGTGCCGGGGCGTCAGCATCTTGCAGGAGAAGTGGTGCAGGGCGTCGTGGGCTTCTGGAGAGACAGTCGATTGGGCCATGTTGGGCACCTCGCCAGGCCTGCGCGGTTCACGGGCTCCCTCGCTCCCCTGTCCGCCCGGGTCTCACCCACCCACTTCAGGCTCAGGGGTTCTCAAGCGAGAGCATCAGAAGGTGAGAGGGTAGTAGAGAGATCCTGGTTATCCAGAACCACTGCTCTAGTTCAATTGGCCCATTTTACAGAAGAGGAAACTGAGGCACAGTAAGAGGAAGGTCGATCGGCCCCAAACCAGATTTGGACCCAGTGGCAGATTTCCCAATGCTCAGAGCTCAAGGGGCTCTTTCTCCCTATCCCACCGTTCTAGCATCATTTCTCCATTAAAATCAATTCCCATTTCCCTCTTCTCAGCTACTGATCTATGTAGACCTGGCCTTCCCCTCTCACTAGCACTGCCATTCATTCATTCATTTGTTCGTACATTCATTCACTCATTCGCCTGCACAGCCAGCGCCTGGCACCCCTCCTTCTTTCCCCGGCTTCCGCACCTTTTAATTTCTGCTGGATGGCATAGCGCGCCTTCCTCTCTTGGTCAAGTTCGTTACACAGAGTATCTGGAAGACATGGGAAGTAGCCAGTGAGGAAATGAGACCACCTTAGGGCCCGCTGGGGTCACAGCCCGGCCCTCACCCTCTTCTCAGCGCTCAGCCCCTGGCAGAAACAAGTCCGGGAGACTGAGGGAGGGGGCGTCAAAGCTCCAAACTGCAGCTTGGCAGAGGGAGGAAATGGCCTGGGATGGCGCTTAAAGGCAGACGGATCTAACCAAAATTAAAGCAAACTTAGGCATTACTTCCCAGGTAATTTTACGCCTCGATTTTTAATTTAGAAACCATGGAAATTGCCACGATAAGAAGTTCAATCACTCCATGTAATGATGCCTGCAAGCCGTTTGCTGGGCTCGCTTGCCATTCTGAGGCTAATCAGAGTATACAAAGGATATTAAATAAAAAAAATAATTGTTAAATTACCTTCAATTTAAATCCAAATGACTGAGCCAACATTGAGGCTCCTGCCAGACGAGAGGCAGTTACGGCCCGTGCACGCGCTCACCTGACTCCCGTCTTACCTCTGACAATTTGCAGCTGTTGCACCATTTCTTCTCGATAAGCCAATTCCCTCTTCATTTGATCCTGAAAATTATCTGTGCAAATTGATTAAGCGGGAGCTGTTACGCACAGCCCCCTCCCTCGGCCGCGTTTCTCCACTCCCCAGCCGCACCCCACCCCCTCCGTCTTTGGCCTAGTGGGAAACCCCGGAAAAGGAGGGTTCTGTGGCCCCGGCCTCGTGCGGAGCGGCAGCTGCTTGCACTGGGGTCCCGGGCTCAGCCCGGGGCTTGCGGGAAGAAGGCTCTGGTGATGAGGTGGGGCGGGTCTGGATGGGGTACCTTTGAGACTCTGAAATTCTCGCTCCAGCTTCTTGCGGAGCTCCATTTGCTCCAGGAGCAGTTTTTGCAATTCGTCTGTGAAGGGGCGAGATGGGAGGTAAAGGAAGAGGGTGGTGGGACTCAGGGGGCCCATAAGGTACCCAGGTCCTCCCCTGGCCGGTTCCCCTGAGATGGGAGTAGGGGAGGGTGGGACCGGATGGTAGAGGCCCTCAACACTCAGTTTTCCCATCTGCATCCAAAGGATTTGGGCAAGAAATGGGGTTAGGGGATTAGGCTGCCCAGGAGAATCAAATTCAGGATAGTAGAATGCATGTTGGACTTCTAGGCCCTGGCCCCAGGCGCTAACCAGCATGGTTTCTGCTTTAAGTTGTCCCTAACTGCCTAAGCTTAGAGGTTGGCCTAGGAAGACGCGGTTTACCCCTTCATTTGACAGACTTAACCCCTCCCTTCAATGATACAGACCAGAGAGAATCTGGTCAAAGCCTTGGACCTCTGCCCTGGAAAAATACATATATTCACAACAGTTTGTTTACAATTTCAAGAGGTCCCAAGACCCCAAATTCATGCTAAGAACATGCTCATATAAAGCACCAAGGATTTTGAAGGTAATCACATAGCCTGTAAAATCTGTAACTAGGAAGAGTGGACGACCACCAGTGCTTCTCTCCCTCCCCACACCAATTTCCAAGCCCAACCCTGGGCTGGGTGGGGGCAGGGAGAGGCAATTGGGTGTGGAAAGCCCCATTGGTGCCCTCAAAAGCAGCTCCAAAGGAGTGGCAGGGGGCTGCCCTGACCACGGAGCTATTGGTATCTGGTCCTCCACATGGGGAGCCTCTCTGAGAAATCCTCCCCTAGCAGGTGCTCAGAAAACACAAAAATGGGAGACAGAGAAGCAAAGTGGGTTAGAAGCTCCTTTCTCTGTGCCTCAAGTCACACTCTTCCTTTTGCAGTGGAGCAGCAACCCCAGGACCCCATTCCACAAACAAGGTCCATCCTCACCTTATTTAGGGTGGGGTGGAGTCGGTTATGCATTAATTCCAGGAAAAAAAACAAAACAAAAACCAAAAAACCTCTGAGACATTCCTAAAGTAAATGCATCCTCAAAATCTTGCTATTCAGATGAGGTTGAGAGACCCAGATTGCCCTGTCTGATTGTCCACATGCATCAAGTTCTGAGGATCATTACTCATTTTTCTTTCTCACCGGGCTATTCAGACAGGCCTGGCCTTGGGAACTCTGGAGTGGCTGGTTCCCTCCCCTTGCTCACTTCACCCTTCCACTCCCCGCCCCCCACCCCAACCTCTGTGCCAGGATAATGTGTCCAGGGAATTATCCCTTTGGCTCAATGAAGACTGATTCCCCAAGAGCCTTTTCTTCTCACACTCACTCCTACAGGAATAACACCCCTTTACAAGAAGGGCCCATCGCTCCCAAGCACAGTGTACCCCCATTTCACAGATTTAACCTCACCTCTGGCCAGGTTCTCGATATCTTTCTCCACTAGTTGAGTTCCCGTGACATCTAGGGTGAGCCCATCTTCGCCTGGGATACAAGGGCAAGTAAGAGGGGTTTTGTCCTGGGAGAGGCCTTGGGAGGGGAGGGGTGAGCTTCCTGGGAACTGTGCTAAGTTGGAAACCTATTTCAGACGCTCTGCCTTTAGAGGAGACAGTTACAGGCATCCAGTACTACCCACCTTTCAAGTCATTATTTTAGGGGTACAGCCTTTATTTTAGAGAGTGACCCGCTGGAAGAGAGTGGACCCAAGGAAAACAGGCTATCTTAGGGCAGGAAGTGCCCTTTGACCTGTTTTATGTGGGTGATGGTGTTCCTCATATCCTAGTAAGCCTCCTTCCCTCACGGAAGAGCCCCAAACCCACCAAGGAGGTAAGCAACTCAGGAAACCTGGCCTGAACCTTGCCCACACTATTTAAATATTTATGTGCCAGCCGAGAGAGAGGAACGGCAGCCCCTTAGCCTTGCCGCTGGAGCAGGTGGAAACCTGGGCGACCTGGGGCCCAGCTCCCGGGTGGGGGTGGAGTGCGAAGGTCCTAGGGCTCACCTCTGTCTGTATTTGCGGGACTTGGCTGGGAGATACTCCTTTGGTCTGGATAGGATTTCCTTGTTTCCAAATCGTCGGCAGTCGAGTGATTGTCTTCCTTATCTGGCTCTTAAAGGCAATAAACCGAGTTTCAAGGAGACGCAAAGAAACCGTGACCCCGATACGGCCAGAGCTGCCGCGGTCGGGGCGCCCGAGCCCTAATTAAAAGCGTCGTGGCCGCCGCTGGTTCCCGGCTGTGCGCCTGGGCTCGCACCCTCAGGCTTTGGGCCGGGCACCCCCTCCCCCGCGCGCGATCTGCTCATCTCCGGCTCCACGCCCCCTCCCCAGCCCCTTGGAAAAGAGCAAAACGAGCAGCCGAGCCCACCAGGGACAAGCGACCTACATCGCGTGCAGATACTGGGGCACCGCGAGCGCGCGTGGCCGCCGGGTCTACCTGCGCCGAGACCGCGGCCCAGGCGGCGACCCTCGGGGTGGCAGCAGCGGGGGAGACATCTTCCCCGGCCTGGCCTGCCCGGATTTCCGAGGCCCTCAGTCCATTCTCTGAGAGCCACTGGGTCCCGCGCGCACGTGCTCCGCGTTGGGCTGCAGCTACCACGGCACTTCAGGGGTCCCCAAGGGGGTGGCCAAGCGTCCCCACCCCCTCCCGGATCCGTCCTGACCACAGGGGACCTCTCGGCCAAAACACTTGCTGAATAAATGAGAGGATCTGAAAAGGACGCCAGGCGTGGTTTGTAAAAGGTTTAACCCGGTGCCTGAGGTGTACGTGAGCGGTATCTATCTATGCGGTGGAGAGGGCGGATGTAAGTCGTTGGGAGTCCTCGCTTAGCTTCCTTTTTCTTTCACTGTTTTTCTTTCCCTCTCCCTCTTTCTCTCATTTTCTCTGCCTCTGTCTTTCCTCTTCTCGTCTTCCCTCGCAGGCCTCCTCTGGCCCCGGCCCTCTGCTCGCGGTCCCCCCATCACATTGGCCAGGGACCTCGGCAGGGGGGCTGGGGGCGTTACCGTGGGCCTCGGGGGTGCAGAGGTAGGAGGCCGCGGGCCCCAGCGCCGCCGCCGCGCTCTTCACGTGCTCCTCCCGCTCGGGCGCGTACACCTGCGGCGGCCGAGAAATGACAGGCGGTTAGGGGGGGCGTTTGGCGGCGGCTCGCAGCAGCCCAGCCCTGCGCCGCGGCCAGGGGGGAACATGAGGGGGTGACGGAGGTGCGCTCGCCCGCTGGACCCGAGCGCCCCGGGCGGCCGTGACGCACGCGCCGCAGCCTTGCGCCCTCGGAGGCCGCATCACCGTTGTAGATTCCTGGTAATTATTAGCGCCCTCGAGAAAATTACCCGAAACACAAAGCGGCTCCTAAGCCAAGGGCAGCTGAAAGCCGCCCCCACCCTCTTCGCCCGTCTCAGCGTCTTCCCTCCCGCCCGCGCCCAGTCCCCGGTATAAACGACGCCTTTCGCATCCGGCTAATGATTCGTGTTTTAATGGACCGAATGGAAATGTACAGGTGTGCGCACCCACTTTCAAGTGCACACCCCCCACCCGAACCCGCGGCCCCGGCAACCAGAGAGCCCCTCTCCCGCACCGCACACCTTCTCGACGACAGCTTCCTGCCAACGAACCCTGCGGTTCCTAGGGCAGGAATTCGAAGAGACTCGGAAAACTACGAGTTCGTGTGGAGGAGGATTCCGGGGACCCCGTACTGCGGCTTGGTGGAGAGGCATCCCTCTTCTCTGTTTACCGGCTCGTCTTCCCCGGGGCTCAGATCCCCATCCGGGAGGGCGTGCTACCGGCCCGGCATGTTGAGCGCTTTTCTCTGGATTTTGGTCCCTTTTCTCCAGACCCATTTTATTTCTATCTTTCTGTCTCTGTATGACTGCCAGTCTCGGCCTGTCTCCTCCCCACTCCCATCAACAAAAACACAGCACACGCATTTTTCAGGCCTACCTCCCACCCCCACCCCCACCCCCACCCCCTGATCTTCCTAAACCCTCAGTCGGGGGTCCCAGCGAGCCCAGCTCCACAGAGCTCCCGAAGCTGGGCCTATCCAGAGCAGCCGGGGCCTACTGCTGGAACGCCCGCTCAGAACAAAATTCCCGTCCCCCACCCGGCCAGGGCCTGCCCCACATCCCAGAGCTGCCGAGGGGTAAGCAAAGAGGCGCCCCCAGCGGGGCGGGCGCGGGGCTCACCTTGGCCGGCGCGGGCCCCCCCAGCGGTCCGCAAGACTCTCGCAGCTCATAGCCGCCGCTTGGCGGGCTCCTCTCCGGTCTCCGCACCATGTCGTCGGCCGCCAGGTCCCCAAATGCGGACCGACTGGCTGGGGGTAGACCCGGGGGGCGCCGGGGACGAGGGCTGCCGCCGTCGGGAGAGTCTGTGGGGCCGTCGGCGCCCGATGAGGTGGTAGACAGGGGCCCTGCCTGCTGGTCGCCATCAGGGCCGTCTCCTGTGCTGGGCGCGCCGGGCGCGCCGGGCTCGGCCTCGTCCGGGGCTCCCTCGTCGTCGGGGAAGCGGTTGGACTCCACGTCCACCTCGGGCTCGTCCGCAGTGTCCACGTCGGGGGAGGCGGAGTGGTAGCTGGAGCTGCCCTCGCTCAGAAAGTCCGGGCTCACGTAGCCGCCGCCTGACCCTGTGCCTGGCCCGGGCCCACGGGCTGGCCCGCCGCCGTACGCGTCGCGGGCGCTACCGTAGAGCTTGGCGATGCTCTCGGCGTCCTTGACCACGGGCCGGAAGGCCGACACGTAGGAGCCTTTGCGTGCGGGCGGCGGGGGCGGCGGGGGCAGCGGGGCCAGCGGGGGCGGCAGCGCCTCGTCCGCGCCCTCCTCGTCCAGCGGCCCACGGGACAGCGCGCTGGGGCAGCGCTCCTCTGCGACCAGGCCGCCCTCCTTGGTCGGCTCGGCACCGTCCAGGGGCTCGGGGCCGCCGCCACCGGCAGCAGCCGCCGCCGCCGCCGCTGCCGCCGCTACAGCCGCCGCCACGGCTTTGGCTTGGCTTTGCGCGGCTGGATAGGGCGGCACTGGGAGGCTGCCTGCCGCCGGCCAGAACATGGGAAACGTTGGGTACACAGTGGCTGCGGCAGCCGCCGCAGCCACGGCCGCTGCGTCCTTGGCTGCTCCGGGGGGCTGGTGACCCCAGAACATGGCGCCGCCGCCCGGGCCAGCCCCCGCCCCGGGGGGCAAGTGGCCGGTTCCTGGGCCGCCCGCGCCTGCGCCAGTGCCCGCGCCCCCGCCGCTGCCGGTGCCTGGGCCGCCCTTGGGTTCGCCCGCGCCTAGCACGGGGTCGTCCTTTTTGGGGCAGAGGCCGAAGGCCGTGGGGAAACCGTAGGGATGAGGGAAAAGCGGCGGGGGGAGCTTCTGCAAGAGGCCAAAGCCCTTGCTGGGCACTGGGATCACCGGGTAGCTGCGTACGCCGGCGCCGCCACCAGGCCCTCCAGGGCCTGCAGGGCCGCCAGCTCCCGCCGCCAGACCAAGTCCCCGCTGCGCGTGAGGAGGAGGCGGCCCGGGAGGCCCGGCGGCCTCTTCTTCGCCACAGCGCAGGCTTTTGTGGGGCGGCGGGCCTGGGGCCATCTCCGCGCCGCACCCCGGGCCGCCCCCGCCGCCGCCACCAGCACCACCCTTCCCCTGCCCACCCGACCCGCCATTAGCGCCGCCGCCTCCTTGCAGCGAGAAGGTCCGCTTGCGAGTGCCACCATTGAACATGGCCTTGACGTCCTCCCAAGCGTGGCTCAGTTCGTCCGTGGCCGACTTGTCACTGAGTTTGAGGTGTCGGCGCCACGAGTTAAAGTTGGCTGCGTCGGGCTGCGTGTACTTGGCGTCGGGTGTGCGGTGCGAGTGGAAGATGAACTTGTTAGGCGAGAAGTACATGCTGCAGTAACCACACTTGATACACTTGGCACGCGAGCTGTTGTAACGCGCGGGGATGAAGCTGCCACGCGAGCCCCAGGCGCACTCGTGCACCACATCGAAGGCGAAGTTCTCGGGCAGCTTGGGTGGCTTGTGCTCGCCCAGGAACGACTTGCAAAGGCGTTCGGCCTCGCGCTTGGTGATCATGCCGCAGCGGCGCGACGAGATGGGCATGGCCCCGGCCCGACGCAGAATCTCCAGCTGCACCGGTGTGCACTGCACGCACGTGATGCCCAGGGCCACGCGGCGGTTGTGGATCTCATTGTAGCTGTAGTTCTTGAGGAGGGTGTTGGAGATCTGCGCCAGGCATAGGCGCTCCTGGCCGTCGATGACCAGAGACACGATAGGCACCCCGTACAGCGACGTCTCGCCCACCTGGTTGGGTTTGAGAGCGCTGGAGCCCGAGTAGGGCTGCAGCTCCTGCTTGGAGTTGGGCGAGGAGTTGCCCTCGCGCCCCGGCCCCAGCTGAGTGGTGAGAGCCTCCATGCCGCCGCTCCTGCGAAACAGAGAAAGCAGAGAGCCGATGAGCCATTTTCAGCGCCAACGCCGCTTGGGCCCGCCCAGCAGGGCGCGCCGAGTCCGGCGCGCGGGGAAACTTGGCAATGGGGAGTCCAAGCTCATTCGCCCCCTGGACGGGCGCCTTTTGTTATTCAGACGCGTGCTGGCGCTGGAACAAAAGCCCCCGGGGTTTGGAGGAGGAGTAGGGGTAATTGAGACCTCAGGAATGCCCCGGTAGCTAGGAACCTGATCCTCTTTTCGGACAGGGGAGGAAGTGGGGCCCAGAGACGGAGAGTGACTTGCCCAAGGCCACACAGCAAAGCCATTGCCGAACCCAGGCTTCCTGGCGCCCAGATCCGTGCGTCTTCGGCCACCCTCGCAGGCTGCCCTACCCGTCCGGGTCCTGAAGCCCTGACGTCGAGGACAGGCCGCCCCTCTGCTCAGTCGCGCATGCACGCGGGCGGGGGCAGCGCAGGGAGGAATAGGGAGGGGGGAGGGGCGGTCACTGCCCATCTCCAGACAGCAGGGGGCGGGGCGGGGCGGGGGGGAGGTGGCAAGGAGAAGGAGGAGGGCCTAGAGGCCGTGAGGGAGGCGGGGAGAGACAGAGGCGACCGCTGTTCGTGGTGCTGAACCCGACTCTTTCCAAAGCACGCCGTGAGTGCCCAGCCCCAGGGTTGCCCCCACTGCACCCAGCTCCGCGCCAAGCCGGCTCCCCGGGATAACAGCACTGCTTTCCACAAACACGAGCTTTTCCTCTCACGCCCGGAGCCTCGCGTTCGTTGAGCAGAAAGATTCCGGCTGGAAATATAAACCGTTTTCTTTCCAGCCATCGGTGGGATCAGGGTCAACCAATTCCTAACCACATTTTCTGCATTTTTAGCTGCGTTCCAGACCAAAGCTGGTTTCCCTCCGGGTCAGCATGTGGGACGGAGAGGTTCTCAAGGAAGTTTCTCAGAAGCCACTTCTCTTTTGCTTCTAGGCATCCACTCCCTAAGTTTTCCTCCTTCAGATATGCCTTTCCCACTCAGGCCAAATGCAGTCTCTCCAGGTTCTGAGCTTCCTCTTTTGGGGGCGTCTTTTTTTTTTTTTTTTTTTGACTATCCTTCATGCCGGGCTGTCCTGACTCATATGGGCTGAGAAGGATCCTGGCCGGTCTCTGAAGCCACCACAAGGCTCCAGGTCAAAAGTTACTGCTGGTCCCGAGCTTTGCTCTCTGGCCGAAGCAGGGAGGCAGCCGCGTCTGCGGACATCAGCAGCGGGAAGGACCCGGGGATTGATGCTTGGGGCCCCCTAGGTGGCTGAGCCCAGCCACGTGTCCTCAGACACCGAAGGCTCCCACCCGGCCCATGGCTGCAGGGGCTCCTGCGGCCCAGGCAGCCCAACCCCGAGGGCCCCTCCCCTAAACTCGGCAGAAAAGGCAAATCCATTTTCAAAGGGGGAAGCTCTAGCAGGACAGGGCATCCGAGCTCAAAAGCTTCATCAAGGAGACTGGGATCTTCTGTCGGTCTGTCTCTCTCCCTCCCTCTCTGTTTGTCTAGGTACCCCGCATCTGTCGATCTTATCTGTTCATGAGCTGTCTGTCTCTCCTCGCTAGCTCCTCTTTCTCCCATCTGTCTTCATACCTTCTTCAAGTATCAAGCTATTTATCTGTTATCTGTTTCATCTTTATCTCCGTGGATCGAATTGAAACTAGTAGACCCTCCTTTTGCGTTGAAGTCCCTTGCAACATTTTAGGAGGTAAAAGCACTGTCCTAACTCCTCGGCTGAGGGGTCAGCAAGAAAAGCCCCGCACCCCCCTTTTAAGGGTTCTCAGGCTAGGGAGGTGGCGAGGGCGCCACGGTTCTGGGAAATGATGATGTCTTCTCGGTTTCCCGAAGTCGGCAAGTGTGCCTTGCCCGCATGCAGTGAAGGGAGCGTCCTGAGCCGAGCGCGTCCTCCCCAGACTGACGGTCTGGAGTCCCCCAGGGGTTTTCCCTAATGGGGGAGGGGGCTCCGGACCCCGGAGCCAGGAGAAGGGGGACCCTGGGAAAGGAACCGAATTTCGAAAGCCAGAGTGGAAAGCCCGGGCAAAGGGCTGTGCGCAGCGACAAGGAGCAGGGGCCAGGGCGGCTCAGGGAGCCTTCGCCGTCTCGTGGGGCTTGAGGGGTGAGCTTGGAGAGGGCGACGAAGCGGGAGGCAGGCAGCGCAGAGTGAGGCGATGGAGTCTTTAGGTATAATAATAAAAACAACCACAACAACCCAAATCGGAAGAACTAAACGAAAAAAGCTGTAGAGACAGGGCGCGGGGGCAGCCGGCGACCGGGCGCGGGTACTCACCGTGCGGCGGCGGCTGGAGCCGGGCGAGCGGTGAACGGAGGTGCGCGGCGGGCGGAGCGGCGGGCGGGAGTCCGGGATCCGCCGGGCTCTCCGGGTGACGGCGCGGCCCCTCCCCGCGCGCGCGCACAGCCGCGCTCCCGGGCTCCCCGCGCTCACACTCGCGGTCCCGCTGGCCCCTCCCGCGCGGCGCCGTCTCTCAGCAGGCGCGGGGCTCCAGGGTCCCGGGCGGGGAGACTTGTGCCCTGTGCCTTTGCCCCTGATGCCCCGGACGAGCCCGGAGTGGAGGCCGAAGCCTGGAGCGCATGGCGCGGCGGCGGGCAAGGCGCGGTGACAGCCCGAGTGGCGAGGCCAGCGCGGGGCGGGCGCGCCTGACATCTGCGAACCGGGGCGCCACACCCACCGCCCGCGCAGTCACTCGCGCCCTCCCGGGGTCCTCTAGCCCGCGGGCCACGCGCCGCGCCCTCCGCCTCCCCACAGCCCCCGGGCCTGGGCGCCCCAGGTAAGCGGCCACACACCTGCTCCCTGCGCCCGGCACCTGCGGCCCAAACTCATTAAGGGGACCAGGAGGGAGGTAGGGCCCGGGGCCACAAAGTTTGCCCCCAAGAACAAAGTGGGGAGGCCTCAGCGCTCCCGGCTAAGGGGCCAGGACTGAGACCAAGGCCAGGTAATGGGGCCACGGAAGATTCAGAAGGAAAGGGAGAGGGGATGGGTACTGCACTTTCGGGCCAAGGCAGTGGCCTTGGGAAGCCAGTAGCGTGGGGAGCCGGAGCAGAGATCAGGGTGTGGGGTACCAGGGGATGGCAGCTGGAAAGGGGCAGAACCAACTCCCCCACGGCTTCAGACTTGGATGCGAGGTGTCAGGACAGCTCCAGCCTGGAGAGGGGCGACCTCCTGCCTCCTTCACTGAGCTTTGGACTCGGGAACTGGGTTTGGAGGTCCTAGGCCTTGACTCTCCCCCCACCAACACCAACCAGCCCAGGGCTGGAGCCAAGTCATCACTGGGAGATACCTGGGGTCAACTAATAGTTGACCACTAGACTACTCCCTAGCTCTCCTGTGAAATCAGTTTCCCCGTGGTGGGGTTCTAGCCCCTGATGCTGCAGACGCTCCCTGGCATCTTCTCTCTTCCCAGAGCTCCATTTCTCTCCACCCCTCTCTTTTCTCTGTCGGCTTCTGTCTTCACCATCCTTTTCCCCCACTATCCCAGTGGGTCTCATCTTCTCCCTCTCTCTCAATCTCCGTCTTTCCTTATTTGAGTTATCAGTCGCACTCCCTCCCTCTGTGCCCGCACCCGTACGCCCCCTCGCCCCCCACCCCTCCGTGGCATTAAGTGTCCTTAATGGACACGTTAATTAAACTGTAATTAATCATACTGTCCGGCCCAAGTTTGAACAATTACCCTAATCAAACAGAAGTTAATAATGGCAGGCATGGCCCGGGGCGCGGCGGGCCGCCAGGGCAGGGGGCGCAGCGGCCGTGGCGGCTACCGACGCGGGCAGCAGCGACGAGAGCAGCCCGTCCTTGGAACCCGGACGGCGCCATAAATCTTCCGCGGCCAGCGGCGCCGGGTCGCCCTCGCCCCCGCCCCCTCGTTTTCCCTCTCGCTCTGGGTTACAGGCCCTCTCCCCTCCGGCACTCCGGCTCCTCTAGGGTTCGTCTCGCCCTTCTCCTCCACTTCTCTCCTCTGTTTCTCTCTTCTCTGCGGGGTTGCAGGGACCCTGGGACATGCCTCTGGGGGTGGGAGCGGATCGCCCAGGCCTACCTCGGAGAGAGGGGGCGGCCAGGCCCTAGGACTCGTTTGCCACCCCCTTCTCCCCTTGGCTAACGCGTTTTCCGAGGCCACGAAACTACCCTCCCCCCCCCAAGTTTGAGGGCTTAGTCTCTGCTGCGGGGTCTCTTCTAGAGGGGTTCTTGCTCTTTCACCTTCCAGAGTTCCCGTCTTTCTCTCCTGGATTTCCTTGTCTTTCTTTCTTTCCTCCCAGAGCCTGCTCAGCCCCTTTTCTCTCTCTGACTCTTGCCCCTCCACTGGCGCGTCTTTCCCAGGCTCTGCCTCTGTCCCGTTCTAACTCTGCCGATCTCTACCTCCCTCCCGCCCCACTTCCCTCCAAGGAAAACAGGAACCTATTTTCCGTCCCGGTCCGAGAGCCGCCCCCAGCCTCCACCTGCTAATCCCCCCTCCCTCGGCCGGCCTCCCCACCCCATAATTACAATCCCGTTCGGTAATTATTCTTAGTCTCCTAATGATTTTTTAAAAGGCATCTCAGAAGTCGGCGTGGTGGTGACAACGGTCTCGGAGCCAGGACGCCCCCGGGGTGGTGGGGCTTGGGAGTGGGAAAAAGATGGGGAAGATTCCCCTGAGCAGGGCCTGCCTACCCTGCCTCTATTGTACTGCGAGGGCCAGCAACGCTTCTGGAGCCGGCCTCTAGAGAACTCCCGGCAGCCGGGCCGCGGGGCCCCGGGGACTTCTCAGACAAAAGTTCTCTTTGCGGGTTGCAACGCCAGGGGGGTGCAGGTTCACCCCTGCGTCTCCGTTCAGAACCAAACTGCAGACAGCTCCCTGCACCCGGTCCGGCTTCGCAGACCCACCCTGCTCTCTCACCCGGGTCTGGACTGGAGAAAGACTTAAAAGGAGCTTGGAGAGAGGCTGAGGAGGCGGCACCGCTCACCTGAGGGGTAGTGATCTCCGGGGAGCGGGTCTTGGGGTCGGAGCTGGGCTCTGCTCTGGAGTAGCGTCCAATTGGCTAGTATCACCGCAAAGAGCATTTTACAGTTTGCAGACAGCCCTTTCTCACAATAGCCCTGGAAATAGGTAGAGATCATTTATTCCCATTTTACAGGCAGGAAACCGAGGGTCAGGCAGTGGAAGCCAACTCACCCGGGTTCCTCGGTCAATAAGGGGTGCAGGCTGATCTCCCAGACCCCAAATGTCGTGCGTTGCACGCTGCCTGGAGGGCCTCGTTTAGTGAAGGAAGACAAGCGCTGCGCAGCTCATGAGGAGCTTTTAGGATCGCCCTCAAAACACTCCGTGAGGAGGAAACAGGCCTAGCAAAGCCAGGTCACTTGCTCAGGTGCAGGCAGCCAGTGCGGGGCAGCGCTGGGACTTGAACTCAGGCTCAGACAGGGGAGGGTGGCACCCCTCTTGCTCAGGCACGGCTCTGAGTCGTGCGGCCCTGTTCAGAGCCTGGGGAACCCGCGGGAGTCGGTGCCCTTGGCCTTCCTGACCCCCATTGGCGCTGAATCTTTTATCCACTGCCGTGTGCACCAGGGTCGGAGGGCCAGACTCTGGATCAGGGACGCGCCTGGCGTGCACCCGACCAGCCCCGGGTCCGTGCTGCCTCTGAGCCCCCGGCGTCGCATGCACACAGCCGGGCGTCCCACGCCCATTCCAGCTCCCGCTTGGGCTGGGGCTGGGCGGCCGCGCCTCCTCCTCAAGCACATATCTTTTACCAGTTGAATTAACGGCAGTTTTCGTCAGTTAATTAGGTTTAATTTACATAATTAGTACAGTATAAAGAGGATTGGGGATAATCATGGGGTACGTAGCGCTTACTGTGTAAACACGTATTCTGAATTAAAAATCAGATGTAATTAAGGCGCGCAGGCCCTGTTTAGGCAGGGTTTTAATTGTAATGAATTTCTAATTAACACTCAATGATTGCCAAATGCAAAGGGCTGTAAAATTTTCTTGTAGTTTTGCTAATTTATTGTTTACTTAATATCTGGATATTAATCCGACGACCAGATAGACCCTAGCCCCACCCGGGGGCCCGGCCGGAGCAAATGAAGGTGGCTGGGCGGGGCCTGCTGGCCGCAGCTGAGAGCAGAGGTGAGGTCGCGGGGGAAGGGGGGGCCACAGAACCCGCACGAAGGTGCTCAGAAGTGCCCACCTCGCTCCGTGTACAGACGGGAAGACTGAAGCTCCAGGGAGGGGCCAGGGCTTGCTGGAGGCCATACACTCCGGGTTCCTGCCTCCCAGACCCGGCTCTTGGGGATCAGAGGCCAGGCCACCGCTCCTGCCAATGAAGGACTTCTCCCTGGGGACATCAAAAGGAGAGAGAAAAATCTCAGTCTAGATCCAGTTCTACTGACCACTTGAGTAACCATGGATCTTGACTTGGCCTCAATATGTGCATCTGTAGGATGGGCACACTGGCACTTTGCAGGAGTGAAGGGTTGACTCAGAGGCCCAAGGGCACTGCAGATAAACATCTTTCTTCTGGAGCCCTGAGGGGATGGGGGATGGAGCTTGAGGGACACTGCTTGAGTGTAGGTCGCTTAAGCTTGAAGGAGGGGCAGAGCCTGGAGGACTTGAGAATGGTTTGAAGGTTGCAGGGCCTGGCTCTGCCCAATCTGGGGCTCTCTCTGCACTTGGGGATGCAAGTTAGGCTGGGAGGGACTGAGGAGGGAGCCCAGGACAGACTTATTTGCCCCAACCAGACATAGATATTCCCAAGGCCTGAACAGAGGTATTTGTGAAAGAGGGTGGGTGAGTATCTCAGCTGGCGCCAGGACTCCTCCCCACCCCAAAATCTCTAGTTTGGGTCCCAGTTGCCTCCCCTCCCCCAAGGGTTCACCTGCTGTCGGTCCCAGCTTAGCCCTAAGTCTCTTTCCAAGGTCTTTAGCACAGGGGAGACTCTGTGGGCACTTAGAAATTTCCTACCAACCCAAGGAACACACAGGAAGAAAATTCAATGGCCCTTAGAGGCTTCCGCCCCACAGAGCAGGCTACCTTCATTTCTCTCCTCAGTGCCTGCCTTTCAGAAGCCTCAGAGGACTCTCCTGGACACTACACTGACCCTCCTCTAAGCCTGTCTGCTTGCCCGGACCCCTCACTCCTGTCTGTCTGATGCTATCTTATTTTCTTCATTGGATTGTTCACTGGTTAATATTTCCTGATTTGTTTGTGCGTGTTTTCTGTCTCTCCCACTGGAATGTTTTGTTTGCTGCTGTATTCCCAGGGCTTAGAACAAGGCCTAGCACACAGCTGGTGCTCAACATGTTTGTTAAATGAATGAGTGAACATTTGAGTGGAAGGGCTGTGACCAGACTTGCTGGCCATAGTGATTGAACGGTGCCCTTGTTGTCTACTGGCCAATCAGGTTCTTCAAGAGTTGTAGGTTCTGTGCTTCCTGGTGATGTCTAGGAAGGTCTTGGGATTCTCAGCCTCCACACAGATTCAGGCAAGGCTACTCAGGCAGAGCCTCTGAAGGCTGAAGGCTGGTTCTCACAGGAGTGGGGGAATGGGCTCTGGCAGGCAGGTGGGGAGCAGCTGGCAGGCTTGCTGAGCGCTTCCTGGTAGCAAGGGCTTCCTTCCCAGGGCCTCCTCCACACAGCATGGTGGGGGGAGGGGCTGGAAAGAGAACAGACTCTGGACTCAGCAAGGTTTGGGTTCAAATCCCAGTTCTGCTCTGTTTGAGTCTCCGAACTTGCATCTGTAAAATAGTTCCTGGCCTTACAGGGTCAGGGATATCCTGGGTCCCACAAGGATGTCATAAGGATTAAATAAGGTGCTGGGTGTATGGCGCATAGCCAGGTCTGGGACTAGATTGAGTGCCTCGGGTGCACATTTTAAGCAGGGATTCACTCTCAGGCTCCTGAAAATTCTCCTCATAGTCCCAGCCTTGCACAAAGCAGATGGCACAGAGTAGGTACTCAGTATCTGTGAGTTCCCCTTCCCTGACGGCCTCAGATCAATTCTGGACAGCTGCCTGAACATTGGTAGAGTTCAGTCTGCTTGCTGGGACAGGTTGAGCTTTATTGAGATGTAATTCACATATTTAAAGTGTACAGTTCAATGGTTTTTCGTGTATTCAAAGAATTGTACACCATCACCACTATCAATTTTAGAATATTTTCATCACTCCAAAGAGAAACCCATACCCATTAGACATCACCCCATCTTCCGACCCTCCCCCAGACCCTGGCAACCATTAATCTACTTTTTCTTTGCCTATTCTGGACTTCTCATATAATTGGAAATGTACAATATGTGGTCTTCTGTGTCTGGCTTCTTTCACTGAGTATGTTTTTAAGGTTCATCCATGTAGTAGCATCTATCAGTACTTCTTTCCTTTTTATTGATAAATAATATTCCATTGTATGGATATCCACATTTTGTTTTTTCATCCACTGATGAATATTTGGGTTGTGTCTACTTTTTGGCTATTTTGAATGAAGTTGCAATGAACATTAATGTACAAGTTTTTGTGTGACTGTATGTTTTCATTTCTCTTGGGTACATACTAGGTGTAGAATTGTCAGGTCACATGGTAACTCTATGTTTATCTTTTTTTAAGGAATTGCCAGACTGGTTTTCCAAAGCACTGCACCATTTTATATTCTCACCAGTAATGTATGAGGGCTCTGATTTCTCCACATCTTTGACACACTTTTTATTATTATTATTTTTATTATACCATTCTAGTGGGTGTGAAATGGTATCTCACTGTGGTTTTGGCTTGTATTTCTCTGCTGAGTAATAATTTTGAGCATCTTTTTCATGTGCTTATTAGCCATTTGTACATCTTTCGAGAAATGTTTATTCAGATCCTTTGGCCACTTTTTCAACTGGATTGTTTGTATTTTTATTATTAAATTGAAAGAGTTCTTTATATATTCTAGATACAAGTCCCTTATCAGATATGTAATTTGCAAATATCTTCTCCTGCCCTGAGTTGTCTTTTCACTTTCTAATGATGTCTTTTGTTTTTAATTTTGATGATGTCCAATTTCTCTCTTTTATTTTTTGCTGCTCATGCTTTTGGTGTCAAAACTGAGAAGACTTTGCTGAACCCAAGGTCATAAGATTTACTGCTATGTTTTCTTCTAAGACCTTTATAGTTTTAGCTCCTACATTTAGGTCTCTGTTCCATTTACAGTTAATTTTTTGTATCTGATAGGAGGTAGGGATCCAAATTTATTCTTTTGCATATAGATATGCAGTTGCCAGAGCACCATTTGTTGAAAATATTATCCTCTCCCCATTAAATTGTCTTGGCACCCCACTGGCTTTTCTGGTCTGGAGAAATGACTATCTTCCTTTCTCCAGGAGAGATGGGGCCTCCCCAGAGAGGGGGGCCCAGCCAGCCTCCTCCCTCGGCAGATGCAAATGGAAGCTCACTGCTCAGGAATCAGGAACCAGTCATTCCTCCGCAAATATTGTTGAGGTGTTCCCTCTTCCCCCACTGATAATTCTCTTCTTCCTCTGCCTCCTGATGTATGTGGCATGTGCCTTTATTACGACACGGTCTGGGACGAAGTGACAATGGAGTGTTCCATGTCTCTTAGTGGAGCGAGAGTTCTGAAAGAACATAGTCTGCATCTTACAGGGAGACAGCTGTTGCTGAGGAAACAGCCTTCACCTCAGACAGATCTGGGTTTAAATCTTATGGCTACTACTTCCTGGCTGTGTGGCTTTGGGTGAATTGCTTCACCTCTCTGAACCTCAGCTTCCTCAATCATGAAATGGGCATGCTGGCATCACAGGAATGTTGGCAGAACTAAATGATATGAGGGGCCCCAGCCCAGAGCCTGGCACACAGTGGGGGCTCCAGTTTTCTTAGCTGGTATCAATGGAAATAGGAAAGTGACTCTCCTCCCAATACCACTGCTCCACCCCAGCCCTAATCCTGTCCCTCTCTATCCCTTTATCCTGCTTTATTATTTTATTTTTATTTTTTGTAGTTGTACCTCCCCACACATCAGAGACGACGAGGAAATGAATGAATCACACCTAAAGACTAATACTTATAAAAATAATAGCTATTACTTATTTTCTGTTATGTTATCTACTGTGCTAGACGTTTGTCATAAATGCATTTCTAATCTTCACAATAACCCTGCAAAGTAGATATTATTATCCCCATTTTGCAGTTGAGGAAACTGAGGCTCCAGAGTGCAGGGACTAGTTTGCCTTGATCCCTACTGTGTCCCCAGCTCCTGGAACACAGGAGGTGCTGAGGAAGGATCTGATGAATAAACAGTGTCTTCAGAGTCTCTACTGGGCCCTGGGGGGAGTCCCTAGTCCTTGGTACTGAGATGACTGAGGCCCTGTAAGGGTCAGCCTCCAGGGCTCAAGGAGGCTGAGTTCTGAGCCCTGTTGGGGAGGGAAATGGGGAGGGGAGCGGAGCTGGAGGAGGGAAACTGACTCCTGGAGAATGGGAGTTGGTGGTGCTGGGTGCATGGTGCTGGGAGAGGTGGAGGGAGGGAGGGAGAGAGAAGGAGAGCGGGCAAAGGCTGGTGAGTGTGGAGGGCAGCTGAGGATGGGGGCCTGCAATATGGGCTTTGTAAACTGTAAAGGGCTGTACGCAAGGAACAGCGTATTCCAAAGGCATTTGGGACAGCCTGGGCTGGAAAATGAAGAGGAGACATTTAGTTTCCTATTGCTGCCATAACTACCACAGTGTTTTAAAATGACACAAATGTACTGATATTATTTTATAATTCTGGAGGTCAGAAGTTAGAAATGGGTTTCACTGGGCTAAAATCAAGGCATTAGCGGGGCTGCATTCCTTCTGGAGGCTCTAGGGAGAATCCATTTCCTTACCCTTTCCAACTTCTAGAGGCCACCTGCATTCCTTGGCTCCTGGGTCCTTCTTCAAAGCCAGCAGTGTAGCATCTTCAAATCTCTCTGCCTGTGCTTCCCTCTTCATTTTTGCTGCACCTCACAGCAGGTAGAACATCCCCCATCAGGGATCGAACCCGCGCCCCTTGCAGGGAAGCGTGGAGTCTCAACCACTGGCCACCAGGGGAGCCCCATCCCTCTTCCACTTTAAAGGACCCTTATAATTACACTGGGCTGACCTGGATAATCCAGGAAAATCTTTTTTTTTAAACTTAATTATTTTTGTTATTAATTAATTAATTTTTTGGCTGTGTTGGGTCTTCGTTGCTGTGTGTGGGCTTTCTCTAGTTGTGGCGAGCGGGGGCTACTCTTCGTTGCGGTGCGAGGGCTTCTCATTGCAGTGGCTTCTCTTGTTGTGGAGCACGGGCTCTAGGTGCGCGGGCTCAGTAGTTGTGGCGCACAGGCTTAGTTGCTCCGCGGCATGTGGGATCTTCCCGGACCAGGGCTCGGACCCGTGTGCCCTGCATTGGCAGGCGGATTCTTAACCACTGCATCACCAGGGAAGTCCCAGGATAATCTTTAAAGTCAGGTGAATAAGAATCTTAATTCCCCTTTGCCCTGTAATATATGTATATATTCATAGATTCTGGGTGTCAGGATGTGACCATCTTTGGGGGGCTGTCATATTCTGCTTACTACAGTTGTCTCTCAAAAAAGAGGCCCTGGGAAGCTGGAGTGTATGCGGGAACTTGATGATTACAGCATATGGATGAGAGCATGTGTACATCCAGGTGGGAGCACTTCTGTCCCCACCCTCAGCCTCCTGATCTACTGCCTGGAATCCAGAGCTTTGCCCCCATTGGGTATGGCCAGGGCTGAGCCTGGAGCTATTGCCCTGAGCTGCACAAACCTCCTGGGGAAGCCAAGGCATGCCTGGGTGTGGGCTGAGGAACACACTGGTGGGGAACATTGTGGTCACCCACAGGCACTGCCATTAGAGGCCAGAATGCCCATGCCAGGCCCTCATGCCAAATGTGCAGTGGCCCTCGCTGGTGGTGATGTGTCTTGTTATCCTCATCATTTGTCCTTCTCCAGACCTGAAGGGCAGGGGGCAGATGAAAAAGTGGGGAGTCACAGGGATTAAGGAGTGGCTGTGTGGGTCTGTGTATATGTGGGGCAGGGGTGCCTGCAGGAGGAGGCGGGAGGAAACCAGCCCTTTGCAAGTGTTTCGTGCATGTCATGGTCAGCATGGAGGATGATTCAATAATGACACCAACAACCCATTAGGTGGACACTCTTGTTACCCCATTTTACCAATGAGGAAACAGGCCTTTCCAGAGAGGTTAGGCATCCTGCCCAGGGTCACACAGTGAGTCAGTGGAGGAGCCAGGACTCGGGCCCAGGTCTGTGTGACTCCAAGCCCATGCCTTTCATCGCTACATTCCGCTGCCTCCCACACAGGATTGCCAAAAAGGGGTCCAG
Source organism: Eubalaena glacialis (assembly GCF_028564815.1). Taxonomy (NCBI): domain Eukaryota; kingdom Metazoa; phylum Chordata; class Mammalia; order Artiodactyla; family Balaenidae; genus Eubalaena; species Eubalaena glacialis. The sequence goes on from NC_083717.1 coordinate 68,386,592, forward strand.
GAGGCCATGGAGGGCGGGGGGAGGAGGAGAAGGGTTCCATTTGGGTGTCAGAAGAACTCACATTGAATGCTGCCTCTCCCACTGCCTTGCTGACCAAGAGATTTAAAATACCTTTAAAACAAATTATTTTTATTATAAAAATAATACGTTTGTTGCATTATGTTAGGAAAATGCAGAACAATAGAGAGGAGATTGAAGAGCACCCACACTCCACAGCTGTGCAGTGTTAACTAGGGTCTTGTTCCTAGATGGGCGGGATGGTGGAGGCCGGGTCACTAAGTTCTCTGAAGCCCTACCAGCCCTGCCAGCCTCCCCTCCATTTATTTAATCACTATTTCTTAAGCATCTCCTGAATGCCAGGCAGTGCCCCAGCTCCTGCCTTCTTGGGGCTCTCACTGGAACAAGGCAGACAGACGGTGCAAGAAAAGCAGTGAGGACAAGACAGTGAGGTCGGGCGGTGATGGGGATCCAGGGTGGGTGGGTGTCAGAAAAGGCCTTCCCAGAGCATTTCAGCTGAGCCTTGGAAGATGAGTAGGAGTTGGGGAGGAGAAAAAGGGTGGCGGGGAAAGGTGTCCGGGGCTGAGGGAACAGCCTGTGCAATGGCTCACAGGCAGAAAGGGCTCAGCTCATTCAAGGAGTAGAGCATCACCCCCTGTGATGGGAACGTGGAGTAGGAGACAGAGGTGGGGCAACCATGCCCCTGCCTTCGCAGGCGAGTGTGAAGGCAGTGTGCCGTGCCCAGCTGATACTGCAAGACAGCACTATTTCTCCTCTTTCTCAGAACTAAAGTGATCTGGACACTGGAACTCCGGGGACTCTCCATGCTCTTTTCTCATCCTGCCACCCTCACTGCTTTTCTCAGTGTGCACCCCATTGCTCTCCCTACTACCCACCTCCCCAAATGGGGGAAAGATCAAAGGCAAATTTTGGGGAAGAACCAGCAATACAGCCTGACTGGATGCTTTTAACTAAGTCTGAGGGCAGGAGAGACTTTTTATCCCTTGCAAGTTAATGCAAACTGTTAGGGAGATAAATAAATGACAGAGCTGCCGATGGACTGTTGGGCTCAAAGGAGGGAAATTTGTCTCACTTTAGAAGAAGGACCTGGAGGGCTCAGCCCCATCGACTTGTTCATTGTGTTGTTATCTGCCAGAGAGGTGGTGACACCACAGCAATTAAGACAAACTTTAGTCTATAAGTTCGTCCCTGCAATCTCGTGGCTTCAAAACAAGACAAATGATGCCGCCAAGGGAGGAAACAAAGTCTTTTTCAGACTCTGTCCAAAGTTACGGCGAATATTTGTAGTTGTTCAGCAGAAAATTTGTCATTACGAGGCCTGGGCTCTGCTGGCTCCCCCCGCCCCACTTTATGATCCATCTTGGATCATAAAGTGTGCCAGCCCAGGCTGTCTCTGGGACTCCACCTGGCTGCCTCCTGCAGGGTCCCACCCATTGCCAGCCGCACCCACCTGCCTGTCTCTTAGGTTATGGGCATCTCGGGTGGATCAGGACACGGTTTCTGCCAACCGGCAAGGAGTCATGACAAAGCCAGGAAGTGCAATCAGAACCCAGCTCTGCCACCGAGGGCTGGTGACCTCCTCCCATCTCCCTTCTGCTCCCCCTCCCCTGTACCAGCAGCCTGTGCCCACAAGGACCAGGCCTGGGGGCTGCATCCTGGGCCATTTCCTGCTTCCACCTGCCTGGGCTCCCCACCCTTGTCCTGTATCACCACAGCTGTTGGCCTTCTCCACAAGCCCCTCACAACTGATCCTGGCCTCAGCCTCCCACCTGTGGTTGGATTGAGCCATTTCTGGCTGCTTGAAGGGAAAGCACCCCAACCCCTCAATGAGGAGGTTGGGACCTGGACCCAGTACAGCCTTGGGAGCCCACCTGGCCTCGAGTGTGGAGTCAGGACCCCGCTGGCTGCCTGGGCTGCTGTGGGCTGTTGGCGCTGGCTCCCTTCTTGCCCTCCTGCTTCTGTTGTTTCATGCTCTTCTGCAGCCTTGCCTGGCACTGCCTCTCTCCCCACCCTCCCTGTACTCTATGAACACAGGCTCCCAACCTAATAGGGCCCAGACTTAGCTACAGGACAAAGCTCCAGTGGGGAATTTGGGCAGCAGTCAGTGGGGATGGAAGACATCTTTGAGGCAGCATCATGACCCTCTCTGGGTTCCCCCAGCCCACGTGGAGGCAGCTGTCCATCCCTGTCTAACCAACCTGTGCGACAGAGGGGGCCTGCGGAGCTGCCTGCCTGCATGCCTGGCACCATCCCAGGGCCTCACTTTGAGGTTATATTCTGGCCTTCAGCACTGAGTGTGCAGAGATCTGGAAGCATATGCCTTCCCCCAAAGATTCAGGTCTGTTCAGCTCAAGTGCAAGGCCCCAGGTTCTTGGCCTGCAGGCAGGGCACCCATGGCTTCCTCAGCCGGGTTACGGCACCCAGCCCATCTTACACTGGCCTGACAACCCCCAAATGGGCTGGACTCAGCTCTGGGTCACACTGCTTTGGGCCACAAGGCCTTTGTCTGACCACATGTGGGGAACAAGGGTCCCACCCTTCCTCCCTGTCCCCATTGCCTTCTTGGAGCATCTCCAAAGCCCTGGGGTCCTGTAACCCATACTTCCCAGCTGGGAAAACCAAGGGCAGGACAAGGAAGGTCCAGCGGGCTGAGTGCTGAGGGGACTCCTTGCCTCCAAGCTCGGGTGGCACCCACCTCCCAGTGTGAACTGCGGGCTCCATGAGGACTGACCTGTCCCAGAAACACCCCCCTCCAGGCTTGAGGGTCTGAGGCCCGAGGCTGCATCCCGTGGGGGTCTGGTCTCCTGGATGTCCTGGTTAGAAGGCAAATGGGTGTCTCTGAGGGTTGGAGTGAGAGACCAGAACAGGATAGTGACAAGCCCTGGGGAGGGGCCTGCAGGCCTGACCCAGCCCTCCAGCCCTCCCACACTCAGAGCACCTGCCATGTGCCGCCCTGGCCAGGTCCTGGGGTGATGAGTCAGACCCTCAGGGGGCTATCTGTACCAGAGAAGCTTCCAAGAGGAGGTGCTGTTTGAGAGGGGCCTCAAGGGAGGAGTGGAGCTTGGCTGCACGGGCAGGGTGACGGTGGGTGAGGTGTCACTCTGGGCAGAGGGGAGAGCTCATTCCTGTCCCTCCGTGTTCCAGGTCTCAGTCCTCCATGACCCCTCAGGGCACGGGCGGCTTGGCCTTGGGGCTGTCAAGGGTGACTGGGGGGATGACCGAGCCTAAATAGGCCAAAGAGGGCCCTGCCTGTCAGCCAGAGGGCTCTTTGCAGGAGAACCCCTCAGGGGTTGCCCAGCTCCCCATCTTCCCAAGACTGAACCCAAGGGAAACTCAGACCTTGAGGGTCGCCCCAAAGCTGGGGCTCTAGACGTGGAGTCCACGAGTGAGTGGGTTCCAGGGCTCCATGAACCCTAAGTTGTGGACAAAATTGTGTGTGCAAGCGTGTGGGTGCACGTTATTCTGGGGTGAGGGTCTGTCACTTCTGTAGGACACTTGTGGAGGTCCATGGCCCCAAAAGGTGAGAACCCCTGTTCTGGAACATCAGGGCTGGAGGAACTCCAGGACTCAGTGGGATCAACTCCTGCATTTACCAAAGAGGAAACTGAGGCTCAGATGGAGACATGCTTTGTCCAAGGTCATCCTGGAAGCTGGTCTCCAGGTCCAGGGCCTTGATGAGCCCTCCAGAGCAGTGTTTCTCAGTGCCACTGGAGGACACTCTGCCTCTGTGTCCTGGGGGTGGCCACAGAGCAGACCCCTGGGCCCCACTCCAAAGGTACTGATATAGTATCTTTGCACACCAGAGTTCCTGAGGACAGGGTATGTGTGTGCACGCTCACGTGTTACATATGTAGTGCTTGTGGAACTGACTTCTGGAGCCATGGTTAAGAGAACGGCTCTGAGTTCCAAACGGTACTTTTCTACTTACTTGCTGGGTGTCCTTGGGCAAGTCTCTTAGCCTCTCTGTGCTTTGGTTTCTCCATCTGTAAAACGGGCAGATTAATAATACCTCCTACCTCATGTGATTGCTGCAGAGATTAAACAGGTAGATAAAGTAAGCCCTCAGCACAGTGCTTGCATGGGATGCCTGATCATTTTCCCTCCCTCCCCTGGTTTGGGATTTGGGGATAGCAGGCTGGCTGGGTGAATCTTCTCAAATCAAGAATGAACTTCACGTCTGGGTGGTGGCTGGTTCATGTTCTGGGCTGGGGAGGCCCCTCTGGGGAGCGTCTCCTCCTCAAAAAGTCCACAACACATGCTCCGTGAAGCTCTCCCTTCCCTGGGCACTGACCTGGGGAGCAGCAGCCTCGATGGCCTGGGCCTCATCTAATCCTGTGACCTCCCAGCCCCAGGGATGCAGCAGGTGCTCTGCCCCAGGCCCAGGGGCAGCTGGAGGCCTGTACCACCTTGCAAAGTGTTACCAAGAATATGACAACTCTGCCCCAGGAAACAAAAGGATGCCTCACATGGGCTGAGCTCTTCATGGGCAAAGGGCTGAGCAGCGCTGGGCATCACAGTCCAGCCAGTTTCCACTCAGGCCACATTTACTGGGCACCTACAACGCCAGGCTCTGTTCTTGGCACCGGAGGGATGGATGCCACATGAAGAAAACAGACCAGAATCTCTGCCCTTGTGCAGCGTACATTCTAATGGGGAGGAGGGGTAGGGAGGAGATGGCAGATAAAATAAATGAGTACAATTAGTGGTTTGTAACAAATGCAATGGAGGACAGTGGTGCAGGCAAGGGGAACATGAGTCCCAGGGGGCAGGTGTGGGCGGGTTGTGATTTTAAATAGAGCGGTCACGTCAGGACTCACTGAGATGCCATATGAACAAAGTTCTGAATGGGCCAGAAGTGAGTCATGTGGATACTTGGAGGAAGAACGTCCTGCACCCGGTATGAAGGCCTACGTTAGATGGCATAATACTAGCTGCCAGTAACATAAACGCAAAATAGTTTAGTTCAAGCTCATTTAACAGTCCAGTGCAGGGGTTCCTGGGGGCAGCATGTTCCTCCAACGGGTGATTCAAAGATTCAGGCTCCTTCCTTTTGGACTTCAGCCTCCTGCACCTCCCACTATAGTCATTTTTCCATTTAGCAGGAGGATGGAGAAACATGTAACACAGAAGGCACATCTGCATTTTAAGCTTCTTGGCCAGGAAGCAACCTACCATCTGCTTCAATTGATGAGAACTGGCCACAAGGCCCCTGTTAAATGCAAGGGGGATCGGGAGAGCTGGTCTGGGGCTGGGTAGCAGCTTCCCCACAGCCCTACACTATGGAGGGAGCATGAACCTTTGGGGGTCAGCTAGGTGTCTCTGCTGTGGCCCTGAGTGGGAGAGTGTCCCTGGATGTTCAAGGGTCAGTAAGGTGGTCAGGTGGCTGGAGTAGAGTGAGAGTTGGGGGTGATGGGAGTTGAGGTGAGAGATAACGGGGGTAGACTGTATAGGGTCACACAGGCCATTGCTGGGTCTTTGTCTTGTTTTCTGAGTGAGCTGGAGCCCCTGGAGGTTCCAAGCGGGGAGGGCCAGGATCTGCCTTGTTTTACCTGGCTCCCTCTAGTGGCCGTTTGAAGAATAGACTGCAGGGGCAGGTGCCTGGTAGGAGTCTGTTGCAGGGGTCCAGCGGCGGTGCCTTGGATGAGGATGGGAAGTGGTGGAATCAATGCAGTTTGAAGGTAAAGACAGCAGGACTTCCAGGTAGGCTATATGTGCGGTGTGAAAGAGAAAGAAAGGAGGCAAGGCCAAGTCCCAGTATGTTGGAGTGGGCACCGGGAGGATGGAGATGGGAAAGTGGTGCAGGAGGTTCTGGATGCGTGCGTGGCGTAGGAGTTTGCTTTTGGATGCGTCAGGACGCCACTTAGACCTCCAAGTGCAACCCGAGCCCCTCTGAGCCTCGGTTCCTCACCTGTAAAATGGGGGTAACACACTTACCTGGAGGTGATGGAGAGGATTACCTAACAGGATGGCTGTGAATGGCCCGAGGTGAGCGAGGTTCCCTGGGCGTGGCGTCAAGGGCAGTGAGGGCCAGCTTGCTGTAGAGAGGAGCTGGTGGTGGGGTGTGGGGTGGGAGGGAAGGAGGGGCTCTCAGAACCACCCCAGGCTTCTTCCCAGCTCTTGGTCTCCTTCCTCACCCACAGCCCCAGATCAGATCACTGTGTTGGAGCTGGAGCTGCTGCTGGGACTGCCTGGCCCTTGAGTGTGGGGACAAACTCCAGCCCAGCAAGGGGCACATGACGTGGGTCCTGAGATCTTAGCTCTAGTGCTGGCTTGGCCGCTCTTCGCCGTGGGACTTGGTTCAGGGACCTCCACGCCTCAGTTTTTTACCTGTCAAACGGGTCGGGCTGCAGGCCTTGTCACGGAACTGCAGGAAGCACTCCTGGGGGGCTGGCACTGCCACACATATCCCTGCGCCGCTCCCAGCCCTGGGCGGGCAACAGACCCTCTGCACAGCACAACCCTCCTGGCGGTGGGCAGTCACAAAGCAGTAATACTTTTATTCCCATCAGCGATACTGACGGGGCCTGACCCTTTACAAAGGAGAATGTCAGGAAAAAGGAAGAGGAGCAAGGGCGTAGGGGCCTCTCTTCTCGATGCCCCAACCCCTCTACCCACCCTGCCAGTCAGGCCTCCAGACCCAAGGGGGGGCGAGGGCTTGCCCTGCAGGGGTTGGCCACCCTTGAGGGCTCCCTAGGCAAGGTCATCTGCCAGCAGAGTCGAAGGTGAGTCCAGCAAAGCTCTTCTGGTGCGGACAGCAAACGAAGGCACAACAGGCACGTTTTCCCCTTGGTGACCAGTCCTGGGCTTTCAGCATCACACTGCAGCCTCAGGGGGGGCCCTGCTGGCTCCGCCTCTCCTCCAGTGCCCTGCACACCCACATGGACACCACGGTGGCATTTCCATCGTTGAACTGAACGATGAATGGGTGGCCCTGTGGGGAAGAGGAGGAAGCTGTGACAGGCATTCCCCAGACTCTGCACGTCATCACTTTCCAAGCCCTGTTCTCAGTCTTCCCCAACAGCCCTGTGAGGTGAGGGCAGCTTCAGCCCCGTTTCACAGCCTAGATGACTGAGGCCCAAGGTGGAGCAATGACATGCCTGTCTAGAGCACTCACTGCAAACCTCACATTCTGCCTGGTGCTTGGCTACCTTCTCCTGAAACTCCAACCAGCCTGAAAGATCCCCAAGGGTGTGAGCCTATCTTAACTCCACACTGCCTGGCCCTTCCTCAGCCCAGCATCACTCCAACAGCTGGCAGGCAAGGCCTGGCACCGGAGCTGCCAGCGTTCCTATCAAGTTGCTGCCCAGAGACCAGAGAATCATCTCATCAGGGGCTACGTCAACCCCAGTTTTCTTCTTTGTCTCCAGCCCTCCTATGAACAATCTGCGAGTGGAGGGAAGGCAAACGTGTCGGGGGAGGACGGATGTGCTGGTTCATGGTGAGAAGCTGGGGGCTGGGGACCAGACTCTGGAGGGGCGCTACAGCCTCCGTGTGGCCCCTCAGGCTCTAACCTACTTAGCTCACAGGCAGGCCAGGTTATATTTAGTCAGCCCCCTCCCCAGCTGTCCTGAAGAGACAAGATTCCTCCTCACAATCTTAGGGCCTCCTTGGGAGTTCCCAGGAAAGGTCAGAAAAAAGCAGGGGCAGCCATGGGATCACCCTTTGGCCACAGGTCAAAGGTGAAAGGAAAACTGGAAAGCATTCTCTTCCCTCCTCTTCTCCAAGTGCTTCTCTGCTAAGGGATGCTCACCTGGCAGCCTCCTCTCCTACCAAAAACTTTGTAGCCTGAGACTGAGGGAGCCACGCTGGGTGAGCAGAGGGCATGGGGGGCTCCCTGCTGCCATCTCCCCAAGTCCCCCCTGCTCCTTCTCTCCCTCCCGCTTCAGCCATCCAGCTCCCAGAAGGGAGCTCCCGAATTCCCTGCTCCCTCCTGCTTTCTGAGCCCTTCTTGGGCCCCCTTTGCCTCCCCTCTGGCCAGGCGGGGCTTTCGAGGCAGCTTTCCTGAGGAGCTCATCACAGAACCAGGAGGGACGGGGCCAGGGCTCGGATGCCCAGACCCCACTGTGTGTGGGAGCAGTCAAGGACCAGGCTGGGGAGGGCGCGGGAGGTCAGGTCGGGCGGGTGTCCCGCAGGCAGCACAAGCCTGAGGGGGGGGCTGAGGTGGGAGAGGCCCAAGCGGGACTCTATCTTGGCTCTCATATGTCCCCCACCCCGACACATATCATCTCACCTTATGTGTGCCTGCCTAAATCAGTGCCTAGATAGAGGGGATTCTTCTTGAAGTCAGTGAGCACATTTCCTTTTCAGGAGGCTCAGAGGAGGTGACCTTGTGCCCTTCTGAAGAACAAAGGGAGAAGCTGTGCTCAGGAGCCGAAGAACAAAGGGAGAAGCTGTGCTCAGGAGCCGATGGGCCCCTCCCCTGAAGCCCGGGGTGGCACAGTGTCACTTTCCCAGAATGCCCGGTGACTTTGGGGGCCATATGCTCCATCTCTGTTATCATCTGTTCAGGAACAAGCAGAGCGGAACCACAGGAGGGGAGAGTGCAGCGTTCCTCCAGTTACAGGAAGGCTGCTGGCTACACTGCAGGAGGCATTTCGCCCAGATGCACCGGGAGGCGGACGAGGAGAGGGTCAGCATCCACCGCTCTGGTGGCGACTCTGCCCCTTTCCTGTCCTCCCTGACTGGGAGGTGACCCCCATCTCCTGTGTACCCCTGATGCTTTACACCACCCTGCACGGGAGTGACCGAGACAAGTGGTTTTGTCCCCAGCCACTGTTGATGGGTTTCGGGGGAATGAGAAGGGGAATCACAGAGGGAGAAAGAGAGGAGAGAGAGACAGAGACAGAGATGGAGGGGAGATGCCAGCCTCTCTAGGCATCCTGGGCTGTGACAGGAGAATGTAGGAGCTGTAGGCTGCCTGGTCCCCCATCTGACTGGGCACGCAGAGAAAGCCAGTACGTGGGGAGTGAGAACATGGAGAGTTGTACAGAGGGAAACAGGAGCTGAGATGGCACTGGAGACCCCGGGGGCCATGACAGCCTGGCAGCATCTCTGCCTACAGTGTCCATGCACACCTTACGGTCTGGGGTGGAGACATTAAGTCACGTAGGTGGGCACAATCATCTCCACTTTGCAGATGAGGAAATAGAGGTCACGGTTGACCTGCCCCATCTCCCAGAGCTGCGACTGGATCACAAGTCTCTATAACCCAAACCTACTGCCTGCGGCGCTCCCTGGGCTGAGCTGCAGTAGGCAGAGCCAGATTGCAATTCCCCCTTGCCTTATTTCTGCCATGGGATTCAGGCCTGCCTGGCCAGAGGGGGACTGAGATGGCAGGTCCTGACCCGTGTCACCCCTGGGACATCCTGGGAGAGTGCTGTCAGGGTGGCAGATCACTCTTACTTGACTCTGCGCCCTCCCATCAGCCCTGGGTGGGAAGCAGGGAAAGTATGCCGTCACCCCATTTTACAGAAAAGGAAACTGAGCACCGGGGAGGGGACGTGACTGGTTAAGTGCTGCAGCTTCTGGCTGCTACTCTGGTACGTTCTCAGGGCTTGACCGCATCCCCTGTGACCCTGACAGCGCACGTGCTCCCTTTCCTCCCTGGAGTACAGTGCACACTCCTCCAGTCCCGTGATGCACACGATGCAGGCACTCCTCGTGAGTTTAATGAGCAAACGAAATCTGATGGACAGTTCTGGGAAAAGCATGAAGATCACTCGGCCACCCTGAGGTGCCTGAATTCCTAGGTGGCTCCTGACAGGCCCGAGCAGATGTCTGCAACAGCCAGATGCCTGGAGACCAATGGAAACTGCACACCGGATAATACCGAGTCCAGCACCATGGATTGAATGCTGTGTGCCAGGCCCTTGCCAAGGGCTTTGTTCTCATTTTCCCACCGATCCCCACACTCACTCTGGAGGCGCACACGGCCCCCTTGCAGATGAGGAGACAGACACTCAGGGACCTGTGTGAAGTCACGCAAGCGAGGGCTGGGCTGGAACCACAACGTGGGTCTCTTGACTCCAAATGCCACGCTCAGGACTACATGCTCTCCTGCACCTGCAACCGGAGAGCTGACCTCACAGCCCTTCTGGGGGTCTCTGTGTGATCCGGAGAGGGCTGCAGCCCCCTGCAGCCAGACCCTCCTCTGCATCTGGGTAAATGCACATCTCCCCCTAGGCAGAGAAATCCAGATGTGGACAAACTCGCAGCCCCCTCAGGCTCCAAGGATCAGCGGGAGCATGGCGTGGCCCATCTCCTCGGAGCCAGGACACCCACATGCTGCTTGTCAAGAGCATCCTCCGCCCCAGGTGACTGCCCCAGACACCCAGGCCTCTGCCACCCACACGAAGAGTGTGTCAGCGGTCACTCCGCAGAGGCTGGCAGGGCGCGTGCAGGCTGGAGCCGCTGAATGATCTCACTGGCCTCGTCACCAGGCAGTGGGAGCCACTTTCATTTCCCGAATTCTCTCAGGGCCAATTGCAACAATTAAACCGGCGAGGGTTGAAGTATAATGGCCCACAAACTTCGCCACAGAAGGTGGAGACATAATGAAGGGAAAAGGATGGCACTGGAAGACGTAGGATGGATCCAAAAGGCGGGCACAGGGGAGAGTGAGAGAGATGAGTCAACAACAACCAAAGCCGGCGGCATCACCGGGTGCAGACCTCCCTCCACGGGGCTGAGGGGCAGATCGTGCCCGTGCACTAACTCGTGAAGAGAAACTAGAGTGTTCAGTACACCCTCCTTCACTTGGGCACTAGCCTCCAGGGCTTCGCTAGAGTTTGGCCCTCTCCTTCTGTAATAACGTCCCTAATTTTTGCCCACCCGTGTCATCGTGATGAGGTGCCTTCCTGATGACTGATGGCAGGACCCTCCCCATGTGGACAGCGCTCCATGCTTCTGCCAAAGCGGGCAGGGAGAGGAGGGGTCCAGGGGCCCACCGTGTGGGCAGGAGGTGGACGCTCCGAGCCTGCTGCGGAGAAGTAAAGCCTGAGGTTGATGTGTCTGGTCTCCCAAGCCAGTGCTCGTTCACTGACACCTCACTCTCTGCCCTTAGTTGGGCTTCGAGTTTCTTCCCAAATACGAATTTACCTATTTGGGGTCTCCATAGTTTCTTCTCCCGTATAACCTCCTAAAGAACTTTCTGCATGTGAATCATTTAAGGACTTGCTGGTGTGGCTGCCCCCCCCGCTGCAGCGCCTGGCAGGTCGCAGGCCCTCAGTTGGCCGTGGGCCTGAGGCAGGAAAAAGTGACCTACCTGTCCTCTCTGTCTGCATCTATTCATCGAGCCCATTTTGTGGGCCAGGCCCCCTCTGCCTTGCACGGCCCGGAACCCACCCATCACCCCCTTTACACACAAAGGAGACCTAGACGCCAATAAATGTGACCTGGGGCAAGGTCACAGAGCTAGAAAGTGGCAGGGTTAAGGGCTGAACCCAGCGGAGGACACCACACTACTCTGCTCACTGGGGGCGGGCACAGTGAGTTTTAAATTCCTACTTTTTAAAAGAATATATGGTACATTATTTTTAACTAGTAATTTTTAACTGGCAAACTGAAATGACAGTGGCAAAAAGGCAAACTGTGTCCTCCCCGCTCAAAGCTATGTCAGGCACAATCAGGTAATTTATTTAATACTCAGCAAATCCATTAAGTATTATATTATGCCTGTTTTATAGATGAGGAAGCTAAAGCACAGAAAGATTAAGGAATCTGTCCAAGACCACAGCGCCTGAATGTGGTGCTGTCTCCAGAGCCCGAGCCTCAGCCATTATGCTGTCCTTCCTCGTCAGAGCCAGGGCTGGGGGATGGCGGCACCCACCCTGCAGGACAGCGTGCCCTCACAGCAAGCGCCGGGTGGTCTCTGTTCCTTCTCTTTGGGTCTAGATTCTAGAGGAGCAGGAAAATGAAGACCCAGGGCCTGGAAGAAATTTTCCAGGGCTATGGAGACCACACCCTAGACATAAGGGTGGAAATAATAAATAGGATGCCTGGCAGCAGACTGCACCCCAAACCTAAGATCTACTCTGTGGGGCCTTTCTTCATGTCTCCTCTCAAGAGGTGCCATCTCTCCCAGAACAAGAGCACACCCTTGTTCTACTGTGTATTATCGTCATTTGAGCCCACCTTATCCTAGCACAGACTGGAATCCTCGAGGGCAGGGCAGTGCTAATCACATAGGAACTGCCAAGAAAAGTTAGCTGGATTGACAGGTAAGTTACACTGCTTCCCAGGAGCCTGATGCTAGGCTGAGAAGGGCCGCAGGTTGGGTGGGCACGCCTGGGGAGAAGGCTTCACAAGCCAAGGCTGCTCTAGACTCTCTGGACCACAGGATTCCTCTCTCTCAGGATGAGCTCCAGGCCACCAGGCACCTCCTTTCCCGCCAAGGACGCCACACGGGACAGGATGCCAAGGACCCACGAGCTGGTTCAAGTAAGCAAGCCCAGCCCAGTTACACTCCAGCTAAGTCCAAAATAAGAAGAGTCCAACACACGCTCAGGCGAGCCGCAGGGCCAGTCCTGTCATGAGGCAGGTGCCTGTAAGAGGTGATCTGAGAGGCTGGAGGGGCCCCAAGGTCAACGCACTGCCCATCACTTCACCTTTCCGCACTGGGCCTGCCAGCCTTACTTGAAGGCTCTCTGCATGTCCCTTTAGGATCCAGCCCTCGTGGCAGGGGTAAAACACTTCAGTCCTTCTCGGCAATATGGAGGTACGGTAGGATAGGATGGGACCTCAGAGACCAGCAGGGCTGTAGGGTGTGAGGTGTGCTGGGGCTTCCACACGTTTGATTCAAATCATTAAGATATTTTAAGCTGTATTTGTTAAAAAACTAATTAAAAAATAATATATACACTCAACTATGTTCAACTCTAAATGTTACCCTGAATATTGGCAATGCGTTACCCAGCACTGTGATGGTAACTGATTTTCTGCAGCTCTTAGGACAGGCAGTCTGCTTGTTAGATCTGTGCATATTACTGACTGCTCATACACGGGCCAACACCTAGAAAGGTTGTGGTGGTGCACTGGGCACCTAAAATAACTCAGGGCTGTGACGTCCACTCACATTGTGTGTAGGTATAAAACTGTGTGAGCACCACACCAGAGCCAGTGCACTGAGCCCACGAAGCACATCTGCCCAGTGGCCCGGTGCACGATGCCCAGCCAGGGGTGTGGGTCAAGCCTGCTCTGAGTTTCCAGTGGCATCAGCTCCTGCAAGCTTTGAGTCCCTCTTGTCTGACCTGTAGATTTACCGTAAGCAATTCATATGAACAGCTGCTAGCTACTGTCAGCAACTAAACTCTAAAATAAAACTTTTCTGCTATTCCTTTTTAAAGCTTCTAAGTGGGTTTAAAAGATGCCTAAGCTGAGAGGGCAACTGGTGAGTCAGGACTTCCTTGATATGGGGCTCCTGAGACAGTATCAGAGATAAGTGGGACACTGATGCAGATATTAGACTATAACCATCACCTATGACCCTGGCTCTCAGATTTTTGTGTCCTTCAAGAGAAGTCTCATGGACGCCTTTCTAAAGAAGTAAGTGCCTACAGTGAATACTTACTTACACATTCATGCTAAAAAAAAAACCACTACTTTTTTCCTATATTAGTATTGAGATCCTGCATTAATTTTACATAATAAAAAGCATTCCACTGCTACAGATTCAAAACTAGCAATCTAATGTCTACTTACTCTGGAGATAACTTCAGATTAGAGAAGTTAAATAATTTTTGGAAAAATGCACATATGTCCAGTGTCTGCTAAACGGCTGACAAGTGCCAGGGCAGTGGGCAGCCTTTATAATATTAATTACATGCGATAATAACCCATGATCATCCCTGGGGTTAACACTTCCTTCCAGGATGGGTGTGCCCGAACTAATCAACAGGGGGAGTCAGGGAAGGAGGTGGCTGGGATTGTGGCTGCAGGGGAGCCCCCAGGCACAACTCAGCAGGGAGAAGCTGAAGCACCTCCACAGCAATTCTTCCATCTGTCCCTGTGTGGGGTAAGGCAAGGAGCCCTGGACTGACAGTCAACAAGCCTTCTCTCGCCAGCCCAGGAGTCGTGAGAGCTTGGGAAGGGCCACAATGGCCTCACCTATAAAAGAGAAACTATTCCAGTGGAACCTCCATTCCCCTGGCTTCATCCTTCCACACGGAGGGACCTGTGTTGTTATCACACCCCTCAGCCATGTCCCCAGGGGAAGGCGTGGCAATGTTGGGAGGAAGTACGGAGCAGGCCCGGCTCAGGGGTCTCCTGCCCACAGGGAGGCTGCATTCTGGCCTGCCCTCTCCTGGTAAGCTTCCAGGCAGGCTGTTCACCTCTGACTGGGCTCTGTGGTAAATTCTCAGGAGGGCCCTCGGGCCACCCACGTAAGCACGCCCTTCAACTCAGATTTTACAGAAGTAGGGGTGACGCTTCCTTTCTGTCATTTCCCGAGCCTTATTTCTCAGCTGGTGTTGAACACAGGGAGGCTGCTGGCTGGCCTCGTCACCCAACCAAATACCCCAGCTCTCTCTGCCTCTGGGGTCGGGTGGGAGATAGCTTGTCTGCAGACAGGGGTTCACAGATACACGCTGGGCAGCATGAGGGGAGGTTACTATCCCCCCAGGTAGAATGCATGCGGGGGAGCGGCAGTAAGATGAGGGTGTGAGCCTTGCCTATCAGCTAGTGTGGAATCTGCCTGTCGGCCCAGCCCAGCCTACCCAGGCCAATGCCCCGGCTGCGGAACTTTCCAAGGTAAGGCGTTTGTTCTGAGACTGCGCTTTCTCAGCCTCTGATTCCTAAAGCTTTTCCATGGCTAGGGTTGGGGGATCCCTTCTAGCCCTTCATTTTCTTTTAAGACCTCAGAAATGATTTGCAGCTGTGACATGCCATTTCAATCAACCTTCCTGAGTTTATCTTCACAACTGCTACAGAAATAGATGTTTCTTCCCAAATATTCAATTATTAGCAGCAAATTGCTTACCTCCAGCCATCCTAGACTATACACAGGCATCTAAGGGGGGTCAAGGCACTCTCCACCTTTCACCTGAGCAGATCTATGTGTTCCTACACAAAGTAATTGGTCAGAAAATGGCCAATCGAGAGAGCAAGATGTTTCCAGAGGTCTCCGCAAGTCATTCTAGGGCCTGTCCTTACAGGGCAGCCACAGGACTCGAGCAGTGTGGTATGGGAGGGGGCACAGGACGACTGCAGTGGGCCACCGTGAGGGGTAAACACGCGGATGCCAGCACTCATGAGTTTGTGTCGGAGGAAGCTGACCCATTTGGGTGGCAGAATGGTGCCACTGGCCCATTTAGGGGGGGCTGTGGTGGCTGCCCTGTAGGAAACTCAGACAGGACTCGGGGGAACAGTAGGGAGCATGCTGGCTCCCCCTCGCAGTCTCGGGCTGAGCAGATACCTAGAGAAGTCAGGACCTGAGGGTGCCAGAGGGAGAGGGGAGGCCTCGCTCCAACAATGCTGAGGACTCTTGTCTGAGAGGCTGAGTCTGCAGGTCCAAGCAGTGAATATGGGGGCCACTTACAGGCATCTGGACGTTCAATGTTCGTCTTTCGGTGTGATGGCTGTGTGGTGGTGGGGATTTAAAGACACAATGCTCAGAAGGATGGATTCTTTCCAGCCCTCTTTTTTCTTACCTCTTGAGATTTGATGTTTAAACTCTGAGACCTTGGCTCTGTGTTTGTGTGTGTGTGTGTGTGTGTGTGTGTACACGCATATGTGGGCATGTGAGCGTGCAGAAGGGGAAGAAAGAATGAGACCCAGCACGATTTCTGGCACACAGCAGGCAGCTCAGTAAGCTTGTTGAACAAAACAGAACAAAGTGATTCGACAGTGAGTGAATGAAGAGATGGGGAGAGACTAAGCCTAAAAGCCCTCCCTCTACAAATTCCCAGCCATGCCAGATAAAATGGAACATTTTCCAAAAAGCATACTAGATGAACTTGTAAAAAAGAAGGAAATCTGCAAGTGCCAAAAATGAAGAGGGAACTGAAAACCAGAATTATAAGTGTGTGCGTGGAGGTCTCGTAGCCCTAAGGGAGGCTATCAGTTCTAGGAACGTAGGACCTGGAAAGTTTGAAGAACTAAGTGGACACAGGAGACAAGGTCCACCTGGGGAGCTGGCCTGAGACCCTGAGCAAAACTGGGACTGCAGAAAGGGTGAGCCAGAAAAAGTCTGCCCATCAGCAAAGGGGATGCTGTGTGAGGTGGCTCTGAGCCTCGTGCACTTTGGGGTTCAATGTACCACTGCTGTGGTCTCAGAACACAAGGCTGCTCATAAACTAATGTAACATTGATATTGATCGAGCAATACTCTGGAGTATCTCTCAGGAGCATGAAAAAACATTCTGGGGAAATACTTCTGGAATTCAGTAATTTCCACAGTAATAAGCCCCATTCAGTATAAGCTTACAATAAAACTTCCAAAACGTGTGAGGAAACAATTATCCATGGACAAGAGTCAGCAGACACAACACACAGGAAGATTAGAGCTCTCAGAACCAAGGTGACAGAAAAATAATTGGAAAGAAAATGTAAAATGATGTACAGTTGAAAAGACTGAAGACATAAAAGAAGAAATTGAAACACTAAGAACAAGATATTATAAAAAAGAGAAGAGAGATTTGAAAAAGAATCAAATATAACTTACAGAAATAACACATATAGTGACTGGAAAAAACAAAAGAAATTCTCCATAGATGAGCCAGATAGCAAGCTGAATATAGCAAGGATAGATTTAGTAAGCTGGAAAAATGGTCTGAGAAAATTACCCAGAGCACTAGTCAGTAACGAGAGATAAACAAAAAAAATTTTTTTTTTAATGTGAAAGAGAAAGAACCAGAGGAAAGAAGGAGAAGAGACGAGACACTGTGGGGTAGGGTCAATATCCAAAGAGACAACAGCTGAAAATTTTGAGAACTGATGAAAGATATGAATTTTCAGATTCAAAAATCATAATGATCTCCAAGTATAACTATAACAAAACTTATACCTAGACATATCGTAGGGAAACTGAAGGATACCAGGAAAAGAGATGTTAAAAGCAATGAGAGAGACAGGCATATCTCTCACAAAGGGCAGCAGCTGAGCAGCTGGCAGATTCTCACCAGCAAGTGTAGAAACCAGAGGACAACACAGTATCTTCAATGCCCTGGGAAAAACTGTCAATCTAAACTTCTAAACCCAATCTAACTAACAACCAAGAGTTAGGGTGGGACTTCCCTGGCAGTCCAGTGGTTAGGACTCTGTGCTCTCACTGCCGAGGGTCTGGGTTCAATCCCTGGTTGGGGAACTAAGATCCCACAAGCCACGCAGCGCAGCCAAAAGAAAAAAGAGGGCAAAGTGAAGACACCCTAGAACAAAAACTCAGTTTTACCCTCACTGACAGAACTCTTAATATACTTCCAAAAGGAAAAGAAACCTCAGAAGGAGGAAGTAGGATGCAACAGGAATAAGGAACACATAACTGCTAAACACATGAATAAATCTCAACAAGTACTGATTATACAAAATGACAACAAGAGTAATGACTAATTGTGAGGATCTAAAAACAAGATGACAATGAAATCCTGGACATGAAAGAAGGGACTGATCAGAAACTCTTAGGGTCCTTATGTCCGGGGGAGAGAGGCTGTGGCAGAGGCTGCTAGCTGCCTCTCAATAAACATTCCCCTTTCTTCCTTAGTGATACAAATCCTGATTTTAATAAGGAACAGTGTCACCCAGCAAAACAGCTGCATGTCCAGACTCCCTTGCAGCTAGTTTTGGCCAATGCCATGTGAGCACATATGCTGTGTGCCAATCCCCAGAACTGTCCTTAAACGAAGGGGTATTTCTACTGCCCTTCCTCATTCCTGTTGGCTGGAGCTCAAATGCCCCTTGACTGGAAAGATGGAAGGAACTGCCAGCTAGTCTGGGCACCCTACTTCCTGCCTTCCTTTATATGTATGGGGAATACCCTGCTGTCTTACTTAAGCTGCTGTTCATTTTAATCATGTGCAGCTAAAGCCAATTCTACCTAATATAAAGATGAGATTGAACCTAAGGCTGAGTATTGTTGGGAAGGGGGGTATATTTAGTGATTAACCTTAGGCTTTGCTAAATTAAGTTAGAAACTCAGGGATAATAAGAGGCTAGAAATAGAATATAATATCTAAACTACTGGAAAGAATAAAAAGGAAGGAAAAAATTAATCTAATAGAGTGAAGAAAGGAGAAAAAAGAAGTCAAAAAAGCATTGTAGAGAAGAAAGTACAAAACAGGATAGTAGAAAAAAAAATTCAGGTGTATCAATACGCAATAAATATAAATGATTAAACTAATCAATTAAAAGAGAGTCCCAGATAAAATTAAAAACATCAACAGCAAAATGCAGATTCATTTAAAACAAAAGAACACAGAAATGATGAAAACAAAGGGATAGGAAAACATATAGCAAATACTAAACAAAAGAAGACAGCATAGGTATGTTAATATCAGACAAAAATAAAATTTCAAGCAAAATATATTAGAGGTAATGAGAGTCACTACACAAAGATAAAAGAAACATTTTAAAATGAAGTTACAGCATTTTGACATAGGCATCTAACATCATCGCCTTAAAGCAAATACTGACAAAAGTGCAAGGAGAAACAAAGCTACACTAATAGTGAGAGATTTTAACACAGCTCTCTGAGTGATAAATAAAGCAGGTAGAAAATCAGTAGGGCCTCAAAATATTTAAGTAATGCAATTAACAAATTTGACCTAAAGGATGTAAATAGGACACCGCATTCAACAATTAGAGAATCACATTCCTTTCAAGCAAAGAGAGAACACTGAAAAAAAAAACAAAACGAAACAGTGTAGTAAGGGCGTTTCAACAAATAACAAAGATCTGATACTATACCAACCATGTTCTCTGACCACGGTGCATGAAAAGCAGACAACAATCACAAGATAACAAAACACCACTATTTGCAAACAGAAAAATACTTCTAAATAATTCGTGGGTCAAAAAAGAAATCCTAATTGAAATTGGAAATTACTTAGAACTGAATGACAACAAAAACACTACATATAAATGTTTGTGGGATGCAGCTAAAGTAATACTTAAAAGGCAATTTATAGCTTTATATGGATATATTAAGGAAAAGAAGATTGGAAATTTACAAGCTAAGTGTCCAATTCAATAAATTATACACAGAACAAAAAGTAAATCCAAAGGAAACATAAAACAGCAAATAATAAAGAACACAAAGGAATTAGATATCAAAGAGATGATCAAATCAATAAAACACTGGTTCTTTAAAAAGATTAATAAAGTAGACTAACCTCTGACAAAAATGGTAAAGAGAGGACACAAGGAAACATCATTAGGAACGAAAAAAGGGCACATAACCACAAATCTGGGAAAAATTTTAAAATAATAAGGGCATATCATATGACTGATATGAGGCCAACATAGCTGAAAATGCAGTGTGATGACTCATCAGGAGAGAGAGAAAGAAAGAGAGAGAGAGGGAGAGAATGTGTGTGTGAGTGATGGTAGGGGCAGTGGGAAGGGTGATAATGGTGGCGACTGGGAGGTGCCAACGGGAAGTGACAAATAATCACCCTGGCAGGTGAGTCACAGGTTTCGAGCCCTGGCATCACACTTTTAACTTTTCAAAACACTTCATATCCATTGTCTCATCTTATTTCAAGAAGCATCCAATTAAGTAAAGGCTGCTACCTCTTAAAATCCATCTTAGTAACAGCTTTTCTAGTTTCTTAATAAGGAACAACAACCATTCACACAAAGACTGAAGCTCAAGTGGAGATTTTTTGATGTTACCAAATCAACAAAAAACGTAGAGGAAAAATTGCTAAAGATACCAGATGTCGAACTTTTGGGTAAATAACTTTAACTGAAGCGCCATCTTGTTTTTTTTGTTTTTTTTTTTTTTTTACTGTTTCTGGCTATGATGCTCCCGTTTTCTGAGCCTCACTCTATTTAGAAGACAGGGTTACTTACTGGTGGGGTGAGTGTGAGGGAGCCAAGGGGGTGGGCTCGGGCAGCCCTTTTGGAAAATTTGAAATAAAAGCATAACAAAGGTCAAAGCTACCAGGCCTAGTCTATAAAATACAGGATTGAAAATTACCAGTTACTCTAGAGTTTCTGCTATCAGCAATCATTTTCCATTTGAATCTGTCCCCTCCTTTTTTTTTTTCCTAAGGAAATCCACAAACAGGAAGCAAACCATTTGAAAATTCTGATCATTTTGTGTCCCAGCAGCAAATAAAAATCATCAATAGAACCCACTTTTAGCCTTGAGCAATATTTTCTAAAACAAAACACAAAGAACCTGTGGTACTTAACTACTCTGTTATTGATTTACTGTGGTTTGCAAGGTAATGTTGAAGAAAATTAAATGTACGGAAAGCTGAAATGCGTTTTCTGTGGCAGCAAGCGGTGTGGCCCGTGTTTTCTGAGGCGGCGTCGCTGGCCGTGTGCAGAAGGAACGAGAAAGGGGGTGCACTTCATCTGGCTACAGATAAGCTGGCGAAGGCCTTCCCTGCAGAACTGTATGAAACCAAGTCTGTTTTCGCTGTTAAGAAGGACAAAGTTATTTAGGTGCAAACTTGCTTCTTCTGGTAGTTAATGCTCCAGTTTACACGGAGACCTCAAGTCAATCAAATCCAGTACGGATGGATTGAGAGGCTTCTGTGTGTCTGGCTCTAAACCTGGTTTTTAGAGTCAAAAGACTCCCCCTGGCACATTCATGCCTTATTTGATCCCCTCAGAAAAGTAAAAAAAACTTCAACAAATAATAATTCAAAATAATTTTACGCTAATTATTGATTCAAGAGCAAACTGGTCATATTGTTTCAAACTTGGGCATTTGCATGCAACGTTATCAAGCAGTATATTTCCTATTTAGTGAAATGGTCTGTTTTCAAATCTAGAGGCACTTTACATACCTACAGGCCACTGTAAATTTGATTCCCTTACTTAAGACTAAGAATCTGAAAGTTACACTAAAACTCGAACACTTTACTTTTAGCTAGTCCCTCAAGCCTTTATTCTAGTCCATTTTTTTGTAGTTTAGACTAGTGCTAACACACTTACTATCTGGTTTCCCAATCTAAAGCACAAAATAGAAGAGGAAGAGGGGAGGGCTGTTAGAAAGGGGAACAAGGGCAGGAGTACTAAGTGACATCTATTAGCAACACTGCACAACAAAAACAAAACCAAAGAACCAGCTTGGGGTCAACCAGTGCAGGGACAAATGGCCCTCCACGTGGTAACATGAGGAGACACTAGGACAGCAGAATGCAGCAAACAGACTGTTCATGATGATGGTCTAAAGAACATTTTCTAAAAAGCCAAACCCTGATGCATGTAATCCATTTAAAAGGATAGGGAAGTGTATAATACATTTAAAACCTCTTGCCTATAATCCTTTTAAAAAGTTTTGGTTTTATAAGGAATAAGTCTCAGTTATCTGAATAATATCCTTTCTTGGAAGTAGCTCATTTACTGAAGGTGGTGAATAGACGACTTGCTGCTCTTTGAGTTTTGGAAGGTCAATATTAAACAGGAGAAAGCTCACACTCCGTCTGGCCGCCTTTCAGCAGCACCGTGCGATGTCACCTGGCAGACAAGCCTTCAGAGCCTCTGAACTCAGTAAAGACATATGGGGCCACTTAGGGCCCAAGTTTATCTTGGCTTCCTTTGGAGAGAGTTTGATTACTTCTAAGATTTATGGTCAAAGCAGAAGGAGAAAAGAAATACCTCACAGAGCAGATTTATAACCTCATCTTGTTATAATCACATTAGGGATGACATCCTATGACAGAATCTTGGAATGACTACAGGGCAACTTGGAAACTCGGTGGGAAGTTTTATATTTTGGGGTTTGGAGCATTTTGTACTTGCAAAGGTCAGGGAGGAAAGGACCAGGGAAATGAGCCAGGGGACAGTCAGAGAGTGAGTGTCAGCTGGTCTAATTTTCTGTGTCAACTCTGAAAATTAGATAAACAATGACAAACCAGGCTTTTAAAATGAACTTGTCACTTCTGGTTCTCTTGATACAAGGTAACATTTTTCAAGTCCTGGTAGCCCTAAAGACAGATTTAACCCCTGAGAGGTTTATGTAAGTGTTCTAAAGTCCCCATATCTAAACAAAAGGTTTAGTCCGACCCTATCACCCTTAAAAGAAAAACTAATCATCCTTGAAACTTAAATATGCTTCTCCTAACAATTAAGGGAACATTGCCTAGAGCCAAAGGTCCAGTCTTCTGCAGGACAGTCTCAGCAACTTGATTTTTTCTTTCTGTCATCTCGTTGGCTCTCCAGACCAGCTCAGCCCTTCAACATGGTCCCTTGATCTTTCAACCACTGTTCTCAGCAGGTACTGGTTCTCCTCGCACCAACTCAGGGGAGCACAGGCTCTGTCCTGGGTCCACCCCACTCCTCTGCTGTTATGAAGACATGGGGTAGAAGAACCGCTCTGGGCTACAATTTGGCTGCGACAAGCTCCCTGGTGGGGAGGGGGACAGACCAGTGAATCTTTCTAATAGCTGCCCTTAGTGGCTTTGCTCTAAGGATATTTATTCAGTTTGAATACGTTGATTTGGAGAGAAAAATACATATATGTATTTACCAGCAGCTGAGTAGAGTTTTTCATTCCACAAAGTGCTTTCAACCTCATCATCTAATTCAAGTGTCACAGTAATCCCATGAAGTATCAGGATGGCATTACTGTCACTACCTATTTGTGGATTCGAAAACTAGGTTCAGAGAAGTGATTTGGCTAAGGTAGGGTTGGGATCTGAACTGGACATCAGCTCTAAAGCCTGTGCCTTTTGTTACAATATGTTGTTTTGTTTGTTAATATGTTATGTTTTGTTATATTATTACATATAATAACAGCAATATAATAGCCAACAGTTGTGAGCACCTAACTGTGCCAGATACTAATTAGGTGTTTTCATTTACAGCATTTCATATGATCCCCAGCCCTGTCAGAAGTAGATGTGAGCCTATTTTACAAGCAAAGACATTGATGCCCCTAGGGGGTAAGGACTGCGCTTCAGGCTGAAGTCTCAACGCTGGGCTTGAACCCGGGTTCTTGGACCTCATGTGTCACTCTTTCCCCACAGTCTACAACTGGCAGAAACAACCCCCCACCCCCCAACAAAGCACAAATGCCATAGTCTGCCCTGGATCAAAGTATAAAATAGGTCTTTTAAGGTCCTCTGACCCCAGTCTTTGCCTCATCCCTAAATTCAAATGCCTTTTTCCTTTCTGATGTAGAAGAGTCTCCTTTTCCAAAGTGTTCCAAGCTTCAAAACTACCTCTGCCGCCAGCTAACTGTTGAGAAGAAAACCACCTGATTAAATCAACTCACAGGATGGTATGAATAACCACAGGCAGGTAATTCACCTGTGGTTCCTAGGAGCCTGTGGATTTCATTCTCTACAGTGCAGCTCTTTCCCCCCTCGCTCTGGGAACTCTGTGCTCTGTAAAACAAGGAGAACAGGACCAACTGCACAGGAAGGCTGTGTGTATGAAATTCCTAGCACATAGGCTATCCTGGAAACAGCTCTATAGTCATGACTATCAGTGGCTTAGACTTGGCAGTTCTTATCATACTTCTTTTCTAAGGAAATTTTTGTAATACCTAACATGTGTTCAGTGCTAAATCTGGAAGACACTAGACCAGCTCCCCTGATAGCTGCACACAGTATGGGTGGACGGGCAGAGGAGAATGAGGGGTCTTGCTCTCCATGTATTAAAGACTCTCACCACTCACTGAGCGGCCCCTCCCCTGAGCCTCAGGCCTAAAGACCTAACTCACTCCTCCATTTAAAACAGGAATGAGCAGACTTCCCTGAGTTCAGAATTCCATGTAACTAAAAACACAAAATAGAAAAAAGGAAACCCAACTGTTGCACTCGTGCACAGCCTATAGACAAGACAGCAGTGCCCTCAGACAGCATTTCAAATACAGTTTATTAGTGTGTGATATGAAAAGGGTATTTTTATTGCATGATATAATGCAATGGGACCTTGGGCGCTCTGTGGAAAGACCTCACACTCAGAAGTGTAATGAACCCGTAGTCCCCAAAACATTATACTGTACATTAACCTATCATTAATGGCACATTAGGGCTAGGGGCATTGCACGCTTGCTGGTCAGGGCTCCATCAGGACAGTGTTGAGAAAACCACACAGTCTTCCCAGGCTTAAAACAAATAGAGAAAATAAATATTCCTGATGTCTACAGGCAGCTTTAATGGAAGTTCAATCCCAGCTCTGCCCTGTAATTTCCAAGCTTGCTTTTTTAAGAGAGGAAGACACACAACTGAACAAGAGAAGAAAACGAGCCTCTTGCAGTTCACCCGCAGCTACTGGCCCTGCAGCTCAACACCAGCTCAGCAAGGTCACAAGCAGACCAGCACCTCTGGTAGTAGCGTAAAAGCTGCCTGCAGGACATCCAGGCCTGGACTGTAGCCTACAGAGGTAGAAGGGGTCTTGGAGATTGTGCGCCTACCTGCCTCACTCTCTAGATGGGGAAATCAAGGTTCAAAAAGATGAAGGAAGAGACAACCTATCCAAAAGAAAAATGGGCAAAGTATGTGAAAAAAATACAAATGGCCAATAAACACATAGCAAAGATCTGGAAATGGCCAAAATGTTCTATGGCAGGGTCCTGGTTAAATAAATATGGACCATCTATATAATGGAACACCATGCAGTATTAAAAAGAACAAGACAGACTTTCATGTGATATGGAAAGATCTTAAAGAGAAAAAGTAAGGTACAGAACAATAAAATTAAAAATTCTAGAAGGACACAAGTTACTGTTAACAGTGCTTAACTCTAGAGAGTGGGGCTGGGAGCTTATTGTATATCCTTCTGTACTATTTGAATTTTTAAACATAATTTTAACACTAGTTTTAGAAAGTCAATGATGAGAGCAGGAGCAAACATTCTGGGGAACTTCGTATTTCCTAACTTCTATGCTAAGTGCTTTATGTGCCTTATCTTGTCTGGATTTTCACAAAAACAGAAACTGTAAGTTGGTCACTATTATCCCCTTTCCATGAAGTGGGAACTGAAGTTTCGAGGGGTGAAGTAATTTATTCAAGGTGACCCTCTTACCCATCTACTTTCTATAAGGAAACAGAGTATTTGTAAAACAGAGAAAAATCTTTCCAGACTCTGACGCAGCCCAGGACCACCTTCCTGGGGACAGCTCGCCAACCCCAGCAGAGATCGAGGAGGTAGGCAAGACAAAAGGCCGCTGACTCTGACTGCAGTTGAATCAAATTTCTGGAGATATCTAGTCTCCACATCACAAAAGGGGATGGGGCCTAGGGACCCCAGGCTACATACACTGTTCAAGTAAACAATGCTTGGCAACCAGGGTTCAAACACATGAAGGGAAGTATTCCCCTAATTAAGCACGGATCAACTTCAAAGGAAACCCAGATGCTGCTCCATGAAGAGGTAGCTGTCTCAGACCAGCAGAATCACAAGGTGAGAGTGGGGGCCAGGAAGGATGGGGCAGCCGCACACCTTAGGACTGTCTGTGCCAAGTTTCAACGTTGCTGCAGCAAGTTTGCTCTGTTTTCTCATTCCTCCATTCTTCCCAATAAAAGAGTCTTGTTATTTTTGGTTAACAGACTTGGCAGCAAAATTTTAAAATGCTAGATTTTATTTGTCCTAGGGTCTGCCAGCACATGCTGTAATTAAAATGTTGATTAGTAAACAGTTTAAATATATGACAGACAATGCAGTTAGAGCCTACAGTTAGGTCAATATGTGATTTAGATTTGCCATTTAAAAAATCTCATTTAAATTTTGCATACATTAATCACTACCATACTTCAAGGTTTGATATCCACCTGACTACAATATTAAAATAAAACTTGCTGCCCCAGGGAAATCCTACTTATTCTTAATTGTTTCGAGGCTTTGATGGGCTTTTAATCTAAGATTAATTTATGCAATTTTAAATAACTCTTCTTATGATTAATAAGCTTGAAAATTAAAAGGAGTCTAAAGCAATTATAATGAGCATTTGGTCATAACCTCATTAGAAGAAGGAGTGAAGGATACAGCTCTGGAATTCTTACAAGACTACAATTTAAGGTTACTTTTAGAGAAGTCAAACATAGTTCCTGAAATTGCAAAGGCAGGTTAGCAAAGGTCAGTGTTAAAATGACGGCTAGCTAGATTAGCATACTAATGATTTTCCCTGATAGTGACAGAAAGGACACTGAAAAGAAGATGCAGAGAGAGAGACAAATGACATGCTGCCAAGAAGCTACAGGCTCTGAACTTGGCTTCCTATTCTTTTGGCTGGAGACCTTCATGGAATTTCAGAAAGAGCCAGGGGGTTAGGACATCCCTATTTATAAAGCAGTTCCAGCCACAGATTCTGGTCCACGCGGAGCAAGCACAGATCAGTCCTGTGTGGCCTGTTTGCCTGTTGTGGTTGGGCCACTGCCCTGCTTAAGAACAAATGGCAGCTTCCTGCAGCCACACTCCTCACCGGTGTGCAAAGCCCTTCCAGAGCTGGCTCGCTGCTGAGCCACCACTTTCTAATTTCCATATTCAGACAAATCCTTACAGCTCTGGCTGGAGCTGAGATGCCTCCTCTGACCACCCTCGGCCACCCTGTCCTGAGTCCTCACACCATGCAAGTCAGCAGCACACAACTCATCCTGCCTTCTCTAAATGTCTCCTATGGGTGTGTCCAGTCTGCTCCTTGAAGATCTGGATGGTTCTTAAATTCCTTTTTGAACCCATCACAGTACCTCAAAGATGCAGACAGCAAATTGTTATTAACTGACTGTTTCATAATAATTCCCTCCAACAAGATGTTCATAATACTGATACTAGAGGACTGACGTGAAAAGTTAAGACTTCCTAATGCCTGGGGAAGAGTAACTCACAGAGGTCTGTCTACCCTTAAAAAATTACCAATTCATTAGACACTAGCTACAAATGCCCAACGTATGTATATTTGTTTTAAGTTGCATTAAGCTCCACTAAACATATTTGTCTTTCAAGAAGCTACTGGTCAGACATGCCCAGGAACATCAGATGAGACAAGTCATGACCCAAAGAGGCTGATTTAGTGCCCCCACATGTGTCTAGCACTTTACAGTTTACAAACACTTTCACAAACTCTATTTTAATAGGAAAAAACCCCCACCCTTCAAGATTGATGTCACTACCCCCATTTTATAGATGAAGAAGCTGAGGCTCAGATAAGCTAAGTAACTGTTGATTGGAATTCCCTGGCGGTCCAGTGGATAGGACTCCGAGCTTCCACTGCAGGGGGCACGGGTTCGATCCCTGGTCGGGGAACTAAGATCCTGCAAGCTGTACAGCATGGCCAAAATAAATAAGTTTTTAAAAAAATTTTTAAAAAGTAACTGTTGATTACCCAGAAGAGGCAGAGGCTGTACTTGAAAGTTTATCTTCTGATAACCCACATCAATGTTCTTTCCAATTCACCATGTCGCTTCTTGTCTCTTGTTCACAACAGACTCACTTGCAAGATCTAGAGCCCATCTTCAGCCTCTCCAGACTTCACATTCAGAGGACAAAGTATGTCCTGCCAGTTGTCAGCCACACACCTTTCCAGTCCTACGACCATGGTTACAGAAATGAGCGGGGTCATGACTCCACGCCTGTGCTTTCGCTCTTCTGATTCCTGTCATGCCTGTGCCGGCCTGGACACTTGCAGGCTGTCTTCCCAGCCTTAGTCTCCCGTCTGCCTTCCTGATCACTGTCTAGCTCCCTATTCTGTGTGACCTGGCTACTTTGTTCACATGTCTCTTAAGGCACTCATCAGTTTGGCATCTATGTCATTTAGTTCTTTCTTCCCCTCTAGTCTGAGATACAATTGACATACAGCACTGTGTAAGTTTTAGGTGTACACCATGATTTGACTTTACATATATTGTGACATGATTACCACAATAAGTTTAGTTAACATCCATCATCTTACACACATACAAAAGAATGTTTTTTCTTCCTTGTGATGAGAACTCAGGATTTACTCTCAACAACTTTCAAATATATCATATAGCAGTGTTAACTACAGTCATCATGTTGTGCATTACATCCCTAGTACTTATTTATCTTATAACTGGAAGTTTGTACCTTTTGACTACCTTTATCCAATTCCGCCTTCCCTACCTCTAGTAACCACAAATCTTTTTTCTATGAAATTTTTAAAAAGATTCCACATATAAGTGAGATAATACAGCATTTGTCTTTCTCTGACTTATTTCACTCACCATAATGCCCTAAAGGTTCATCCATGTTGTCACTAATGGCAGAACTTCCTTTTTTATGGCTGGATAATATTCCATTGTGCATTATCTATCGATCTCACAACTTCTTTATTTATTGATCTGTTGATGGACGCTTAGGTTGTTTCCATGTGTTGGCTATTGTTAAGTAATGCTGCTATGAACATGGGGGTACAGATATCTCTTTGATATAGTGTTTTTGTTTCCTTCAGATATAGTCCCAGAAACGGAAATCCTGGATCATATGGTAGTCCTATTTTCAATTTTTTGAGGAACCTCCATATTGTTTTCCATAGTGGCCTTACCAGTTCGCAATCCTACCAACAGTGCACAAGGGTTCCCTTTTCTCCACACCCTCACCAACACTTGTTATCTCTTGTCTTTTTGATGACAGCCATGTAACAGGCATATGGTGATATGTCATTGTGGTTTTGATTTACATTTCCCTTATAATTAGTGATGTACCTGTTGGTCATTCATATATCTTCTTTGGAAAAGCATCTATTCAGGTCCTTTGCCCATTTTTAAATTGGTTTATTTGTTTTTCTTGCTATTGAGTTGTATGAGTTCTTTGTATATTTTGGATACTAACCCCTTAACAGATATGTAATTTATAATTTTTTTCCCATTCTGAAGATTGCCTTTTATTTAGTTCTTTTTGATCATCTATTCAACAGAGATCATTGAACAGCCACTTTGTGCCTTGTATCGTGCCAGCTGCAGAGGATGCAATGGTTTCCTCACCACACCGTAAGCTCCTGGAGGGCAAGATTAGTGTTTCATCAGCCTCTGTATTTCTTACAGCTGTGCAACTCAAGTAATGGTCTGGGAGCCCTTTGCTACTAGTTCGCAAGAAGATAAGGAGCTATGCCACAAAGTAAATCAGCACACAGCTTCCTCACTGAGGAAGTTTTGCGACAAAAAAATGTCAGGTGAGTTAAACAGAAGACTTTGAGACACGCTTGATTTATATTCTGGTACAAACTCCTCATCGTGTGTTCAAGAAACAGTTCAGATACTCCCACTAGCATACTGTCCATATATATATATTTTTTAAGTACAGTTACCTTTTTTAAAAAATTTTATTATTTATTTTTGGTCTTCGTTGCTGCGCGCGGGCTTTCTCTAGTTGTGGTAAACGGGGGCTGCTCTTCCTTGCGGTGTGCAGGCTTCTCATTGCGGTGGCTTCTCTTGTGGAGCACGGGCTCTAGGCGCATGGGCTTCAGTAGTTGTGGCATGTGGGCTCAGTAGTTGTGGTGCATGGGCTTAGCTGCTCCGCGGCATGTGGGATCTTCCCAGACCAGGGCTCGAACCCGTGTCCCCTGCATTGGCAGGAGGATTCTTGACCACTGAGCCACCAGGGAAGCCCCCACTGTCCATATTTGAGTAGCACTGAACTATAGCACCTAGCAATATATTCTGCATATAGAATGTGCTCAGTAAGGTTTGCTGAGTTAAAAGAAATTTCTCCCAAACTCAAAGAGTAATATCTCTTAGAAGCCACTCACTTCTATAATCGCGATGGTAGAACTAAAAATGAGAGAAGGTTTGGTGGCCAGATAAATTGCAGAACGTACTACACCTTCAGTTTTTGCTGCAGGTTGACAGAACCAAAAAGCAGTAATAGCTCACAAATTTTCACAGCTTCCCTTCAGATTACCAACTAACAGACAGGTGCAAACTGCTGGTGATTACTTTCTCTCTTCCTATTTGGTTTGTTTGCACTGAGGTTCAGGCCTCAGCCACGCCCCGGCCGCTGTGTCCAGATACAAGCTCTCTGATTCGACCACAGCCCTGCAGATTCTGGACGAGGCCAAGGTGGAGGGAACTATAAGGAGTGAGTTGAGTAAGCATTCTAGAAGGGCATTTTTGGTCTCACAAGCACAAACTGCTGAAATTCTACACATTTCTTTGTGGGGCATTTGTATTAGTTTTGTTTTGGATTTCTAGAAATGGCCTGACTTAGCTGAAATTCCCACAACCACAATAACAACCCTCTGCCCACTATGCATCACTAGATATTAGCTTTGATGTAGTACAGAACAGTCCTGTATTCTTCCTGGCTGTGTCACTCTAGGCAAGTCAATTAACCTCTCTGAGCCCCAGTTTAATGCATCAGTCAAATGGGAATAAGAATAATCTTTATAGTGTTTGTGTGAAGGTCAGATGAGATAGCGTATATGAAAGAACTCTGTAAACGCATGTTTTAAAAAATGTTATCTGTTTAGCTTAATTTCTCTCTCTAAAATAAATCTTTTCTTTCTTTAAGGTTAAAAATTAGAAGCCTCTCTGAATTTATCTGCAGCCCCAAGTTGTACGCAATTGTTGCTCCAATTTCTTTCAAGTAATTTCAGAGAAAATAAGGTGTAGTACGGATTCTGACCAGTACGGATATTGGATCTAAGCTGTGTTTCACATGTGTGCAGAAAGTAATACACTCACATAAATACCCCAATGTCCTGCAAGGTCTGGCTCATTTGTCACCCCATTCACAAAGCCTCCCCAGATACCCATGGCTGGAAGAAATCTTACCTTCCCCAGAACTCACTGTACCTGTTAAATTCATATCATTTCAATTCGTAACTATTTTTTGAGCATTCAACTTGGGGCTAGGGATTGGGCTAGATGCTGAGGATACAAAATAAAGAAGACATGATCTCTTCCTCTTGTTTGTGGGCTGTTAAGTTACCACCACAAAGTGTGAAAAGTGCACTGATATGGGTACTTGCCAGAAAGAAGGGTGACATACAACAGGAAGCCAGCAACCTTACTGAAGCAGGCCGGAGAAAGCTTCACAGAGGCTGTGCCAGTTGAGTCTTGGAGGCTGAGTAGGAGTTCACCACGTGGATGTGAGGAAAGGGCATTCTTGCCGAAGAAACAGCACAAGCAAAGACGTGACCATGTGAGGCTCACGCATTCGGGGACTGTTAGAGTGCAGGCTGCGTGTACAGGAGTGCCATAAGGTGAAGGGGCAGCCGAAGGCGGGCAGGAGCAGGTGGGGGAGGGCCTTTGGCGAGTCTAACAATCTATCCTGTGCTTGGCTGTTCATATCCTCATCTTCCTTGCTAGACTGTAAGCTGGTTGAGGGCAGGACTCAGGGCTGACTGCTTCCTCGGCATCAGGCTTGATGCTCTACCCAGAGCAGATACTCAGCAAAGAAAAACGGTGAGTGCGTACTGAGACGCACAGGTCTGACATTGTCTCCCTGTCGCACAAGGGCAGAAAAGGCTGCTGAAATACAAATCTGCACTAGATGTGCAATGGGTTACAATTCAGCCAGCCCCCGAAAAGTTTGCCTTACGCCTTCCTTTGGTACTTAACCCACTTTCCAGATGATGCGCACTGCTGCCTGCACAGGAGAGCTGGAAAGGGGGCCATTTCTGAAGGCAGGAAGCTGAGCTGCCCAGCCAAAGCTCTGCTGACCTCCCCGACAGGGGAACGAAAAGCTCGTTTTGGAGAAAGAATTTTCCAGCCCTGGAGCTGGTGCCTCAGGCCCTGCAAAAGCCAGCATTCCAGGGTTGCCGATTTGCCTTCCCCAGAGTTAGAGCGAGAGTATTGCAGAGGCAAGCCTGTGGCTTAAAAAAAAAAATCATGTTTAATTTAAAAATTAGAAACTGGAGCAGGCTGTGAGCACAGGGGTTGATTGAAACAAAATTTAAATTCCTGTCAAGCCCATTTAAACATGGGGGCCCTTCATAGACAATTAGCTGCTCCCTGTGAATGCTGAATAAACTCAGGCCTGGTCACTGCAAGAAGAGAGGCACCTACTGTGAGGCGCTGAAAAAAAAATTAACTAAAATCAGGCTGTATGAAATATTTAGCCTTCCAGTATATCACAGGGGTTTGAAAGTGTAAACAAGACAAAAATCGATTCCTTGGTGCCCTCAAATCAATCCCCTAAAATGGTTAGGGCATCTGTTTCTGCTAAATTTTGTTTACATCGGCAGATTTGCCTTAATTGCAGTTGTTTATCTCTCATTGTCCCTGGGGCCCTAATCTCCCGATTACTAATACTTAACACTCATTTCACATCTAAAGCTACTTCTAATCCTCAACAGGTTTTGGGGGCTCTTAAAATTATTGAAACCGCAGAGGCGGGAGACACAGCCTCTTTGTGAAAGGAACATTTTCTTATCTACTACCAGCTGGGCCCAATCATCACCAGGGATGGCTACAACAAAGGTGCTAAAAGGCTCTTCTACAATGACTGCTGCTCCGCTGGGGATTCAGAGGATAAAAAAGAGCTTTGATGGAAAAATCTGAACAAGAGGCTAAAGCAGTCCAGCCAAATAAAGTTACTGTCATAATCAAATGCTGTCAATCACCATGAAAATCCAATTAAAAATGTCTCAGCACAGCCCTCTTAAGTGGAAAAATGTACCCTATTTATACAAATTTTTGTCAACTCCACAACAATCCCACAATTAGAAAGTCCTGCTATTAATTGAACCCCCCCCCCCAAGTTTAAAAAGAGATGCAGGCCATTCAGAAGCCTTCTGAGGGAGCTGAGACACACAGAGGCTATTGGTATACAATTAAGAGTTAATCGGGTTACATTTGAAAATTCCATTTTTATTTGTAGCAAGGGAATCTTTGCACGAATAAATGAATGGTACCTATTCTCCTACTTCAGAATCAGTGACCATTTATATTAAGAGAACAGAGAAATGGTAAACCAGGATACTGGGAAGAAACTAGTCCACACTCTGGCAAATGTCTCTCGGTAGACCACGGCCTAATGTTTAATTCTAATCTTGAAAATCGAATAGAGGACAGAAGGCCCAAATGTCTCCACTGCCTTTCTGCAGTCTCTAAACGGCCAAGTGAACCTCAAGTTATCTGCAGGCAGATGTGGCCCCCAAATAGCTGTGTATCTACAAAAGGCCTCACTGAAACCACAGGACTCGCGGTCCCCAAAGGTCTCTCTCGAAACTGCTACACATTAAAAAGCAAACAACCCATTAAACAAATCCAGCTGGTTACAATTGTAAATAGGCGGCTTCTAATATTTTTCCAGCCCTTGAAATTCCTGGTTAGACTCATTAATTATTGATAAGAATTGCATCTATTTATTGGAGTGTACTCACAGGAAAACAAGTTGGCTGCTTTCAACGGCGATTCCCAAATCACAGAGACTGGGCTTCAAGATCCTTTTGTATTTCCCCCACAAGTGGCTGTCTCCAGATTTTTCAACCTAATCCATTATCCCCGAGAGCTGGGGGGCGCGGGGTGGCCCACATCTGATATGCTGATAAAGACCTTGGGGTCCCCTGCCATCAATCTAACCCAGCAAAGACGGTGCTGCCCAGGTGGTCTCCTCTAAGCCTTGACTCTCTAATGACCTCTTGATTTGGATTTAATTGTCAAAGGTGAATTCCCAAGTGGTCAGAACACACGCCAAAGATCACAGGTGCCACTGAGCAAGGCCTGCTTTACACTTTCTTGCTCTTCCAGTACTTCCAGGGTGTACAGCCAAACCCTAGTGCCTATTCTGATTGGTCTGGCTATACTGGTTGTTAAAAGCTTTGAATGGTATCCCTGCAAACACTGCAACGTCCTAGAAATTCTACTATTTTGGCGCCAAATGATTTCACCCACATGACCTCTCATAGCGGGAAGTCAAACAAAAACCTCTGATCAGACCATGTAGTTCTAATATGGCCATCCTAACTTACACTGAATATCACAGAGTCCAGGGATGGCTTGTTCTTGGGTGAGTTTCCTCAACTTTACTCTGAGTTCCTGGAGAACAAGGGACATGTCTTGTTTGTCTTTATGTCTAGTACAGTTTTACTGAAATGGATTAGAACACAAATGGCACATGCAAAGAATAATCGATAGTGGTTTCTCTTTTAATCAGAACAGAGAACTTGCCTGAATGACAGCAGCATAGGACCAAGCTAGGAACTGAATTAAAGATCATGCTCCTCCTTCAAGGCACTTACAATCTAGTTGGAGAAAAAAGGTATCAAACCAGTGAGTTTCACCTGGAGAGCTTTTAAAAAACAACAAAAAACCCCAGTACCTGCTCCCTGGCCCAAATGTCAGAGATTCTTTGATCTGGGTTGAGATCCAGGCATTTTTTTTTTTAAACCCACTCAGATGGTTCTGATGAGTTGCCCGAGTTAGGAATCACCATACTGTATGAACCAATCTGTGAATCTACCATGAATATATAATTTATGTAATTAATCACTGTTTCAAGTTAGAGGCAATAAATGGTGGAGGGCTTCCGAGAAGGGAGCAAGCACTGTGAAGGGGAAGAGTAGGGAAAGCTGCAGGGAGGAGGATGGAGAAGCTCAAGGACAGCAGAGAGGAGAGAATCCTAGGCTGAGGCCATCACCCAAATAACAGAAACTCCCTGTGAGTTGAGTAGCGTCAAAGGAGGAAGGAATGTACAACATACTCTAAAGAGCCAGCTTAGCCGCTGTCAATGTGGCAGAACACTGAAAAGCGGCCCCACTGATCCACTTTACGGCATCCAAGGTAACCAAACTGTTCCTGTGGTCTATGCAGCTTATTGTGCCTTGAAATGTGATGCTGGGAAGATGACAGTCCAGTAAAACAAGAAAGAAGCCTTGCAGGCAGGAGTTCAAAAAACCGCAATCTTAAACAGGCAAATCATCACCGTATTAAGAGATCTGACTTGACTGATGGAGGAAAAAAGTTATCCTAAACTGGGAAATTAAAACTGTCAGATCGCCATGATCAAGGAATGACAGATTTTATCTATCTGTATCTCTCTTGCTACGTGCATGTATATAAATACACACACACTTAACACACATGTATTTATCTGCTAAAGTCTCGTGAAGAGATTAAGCAGTCACGTCTATGGAAAAACAAAGCTTGTTTTCTGGGGTTATAATCTCTCTGTTCTTGCTGAAGTGCTAACGTGTCATCAAAAATTCAAATTAAAGCTGTCTGATTGTGATCTCAAGCATCCAGACAGTGATTCTGCCGTTGTAATTATGTGCAATTAAAAGCTAAAATCAACTTCTTACTAGTGGACTCCTATTTATAAGCAGACACAAACAGATGATTTTAATGGCCTTTAGAACTTGAAAAAAAAAAAAAATCATTACATGGTTGTCAACTGGCCCCCAGGCTTCTGTGATGCCTTTTGTGCTTGAAGAAAATATTTAGTTGAAGTTTCAATCCTATCCAGGGTTCCCCCTGCAAATTTGGGGTGCCTTGGCCAATAAGCTGATGTGCACCTCCAAATGAATAACCAAAAGCAAAACTGATGTCTGCAAGAACTGGAAGCCAGACACACACGTAAGTCTGGCCCTAACAGTCTATTTTAAAACATGCTCCATATGAGGCAACAAACTAGCTAAAGGTACTAAACTACCACCAAGTTCAGAATTGCTTATTAAACCATCATTAGTATCTTTTTTAAAATTTATCTTATATGATATTTATTTATTTTAAAAAACTTTCTATTGGAGTATAGTTGCTTTACAATATTGTGTTTCTACTGTACAGCAAAGTGAATAAGCTATACGTATACATATATCCCCTCTTTTTTTGGATTTCCTTCCCATTTAAATCACCACAGAACATTGAGTAGAGTTCCCTGTGCTATACAGTAGGTTCTCGTTAGTTATCTATTTTATACATAGTATTAATAGTGTATATATGTCAATCCCAATCTCCCAATCCATCCTACCCAACCCCCTCCCCCCTTGGTATAAACCATCATTAGTATCTTAAAAAGCTTAGATTGCAAGCACATGGTCCGTGAGAACTATGCAAGGGGGCTGCGGAAATGTGCCTTTCCTCATATTTGTACTTAGGACACCTGTAAGCCCTGGATCAAAATAAACCGGAACTCATCTTTGATCCAGTTAGTAGAATGAGGTGATAATGCTGAACTTTATCTGAGCCCTGCACTCCCAGAAAGGAGTAACAGGTGAGGAATCTCCCTACTCTCTTGTTAGCTACAAAGGACCATCCTGCTCACACAGAGATAAGACCCCTTTCCATCCTTCCTCATGACTTCCGTAAGACTGGCGGATGACTCCCTTGTTTACCTGCCTCTATAACCTTGGCCCCCTCCAGTTGCTTTGAGACATTCCTCATTAATAAACATTCTCCCTATTGCAAGTGCCTGAATAAAATCATCTCCTTAATCGTCCCATGCATTTTGTGGGTTTGGGTCCCACAATGGTGAACAAAGCCATTTGGTCTAAACCCAGAAGTCACACTGGAATTTGAGTGCCGGAGAGAAAAATTCTAATGTGGTGGTTCTTCCAATTTTAAAAGGGACCATGCAGATGCCCAATTTATCACATACCTTGATTAACTTAGAGAACAACCCACCAATCTATCTGAAAATGTAATTACAATCAGGTTTGGATAAGCAGAAAAGCTACCAGTGACAATTTAATTTAGAGGAATTAAACAAGTTAACATCTCTTTGCAAGTAATTAAATGTTTAAACAGATTTTTCTGGAGCAGTTTGGTGTTTATTAGCCCCCAAACAATACCACCTTCAATACATAAAGCCTTCTCTGAGAAATGAGATGCCTTCAAGTTTGCAGCTGCTGGGATTTAGACGAAGGAAAAAAATCTAAAAGCACTATTTTGATTATAACTGACACCCCTCCCTCAAGACCCACACCTGCTTCTCTTTTATTTCCAGTCCCACTATTTACTTGCTTTCTAAGCAAAATGTCAAATTTCAATTGCAAACTGCACTCTGTGTTTCTTCTCAGGCACCTGGATAGAAAACCAAAGCTAAGGAAATGCTAAACGAGGACGCCCTGCTCTGGAATGCACAAGGAAATGCACAAAATAACAGGCATTATTAGAACCTAAGGAGAAAAGCCATGTTTTTAAACAATTACTAAAGCAGTATAGTTATAGCATAAAGACAATTTCTGCGCCAGCTTGTTTCTCTGAAATTCTCTCTGCCACTGAACAGCTAGAACAGATAATAACTATTAGTAAATCAAACTCCTCTGCAATATCCAGCTGTGCCTCATGCATTTACATACAGATAGAATGGGTATATGTTTTTAATATGTATGTGATACGTACTTTTACCACAGTCAAAGTGCATGGGACAAAGGAGGAGGAGAATGGCAATCGGATCAGCATGAGATAATAAAGTGGCCTAGCTAAAGTATTAGCCAGCGATTGATCTCAAACCGGATGCTGCTTCTTCCGACCTGATTACTTACTATGCATAGATTCCATTAAATAGAGCTTAGACATGGAAAGCTTTTGGAAACACTCTAAATGCATAGAAGGATCTACAGCGCTCTGAATCCAAATTGTAACTGCATAGGAGCCCATGGCCCACACCTTCGCTGCTTGAGTCAAGGTCCACATTCAGCATAGGCTGAGAGGTTAAAGGGCCGCCTGAGAGCTGGTGGGAAGCCCTGCCGAGTCCCACAGGGAGGGCCCTTCCCTTTCCTTCCCTTCCCCCAAGCAAGCGTTTCACCCTCCAAATGATGCCTCCCTCCTCAGAGGCTTGTCCTGTCCTGGCTGCAGAGCTCTAACTATCAGAGTGGGAAGGTAGTGAGGGAGCAGAACAATCACTTAGGGTCACGGTCCCCTTTGAAAAACTGATGACAGCCATGAATTCTTCTTTAAAATAATGCAAATCCCCACATACATATACAATTTTGGATGTAATTTCAGGGGCTCTGACAGACTTCCTGAAGTCACAGACCCTAGGTCAAGGATTGCTGATCTGGTCCATCCCCTTCATTTTGCAGATGAAGACACAGAAGTGGGGAGGGATTGGAGAGCTGCTGACAAGGGAAAGGAAGCTTCCCTGCTAAATCCGCCTGACCTTCGCTACAAAAGAACCCGAAAGGAAGATTAATTCGGCAGAAGGAATTCTCTGTGGTTTACACAAGCAAATGGTCTATAGAGTAAGGTTGCTCACCTGTCCCTTTTACTTAAAAATATGTAAACATATAATTTGAATAGCCAAGCCAGCCACGCACCTCTCCATCTCTGTGCCTTCACCTCAGGTTGACTCTGTCCCTGAGTGCAGGGGTATGATTCTTACTTTTTTGCTTCCCTCAATCTGATGACTGACACTTTGGGAAACTTCCCCTACCGCCTTCGCATCATCGTCCTCTCCCCTCTTGCTGCAATCCCATCAATCCTTTCTGACTGGCAGAAGCTGCCCTTTTCCCACATAAGCTGTGACGTGTTTGCTTGGTTGTCTGAAGCCTCTGAACACCGTCTGCCACCTCCTCAGAGTTTCTACAGCCTGGAAACTTTTTTCTAAGTTTGATGGTCTTCAGTCACAGAGCTGGGGCAGCACTGATATAGGTCTTTCCTGTGCTTTACATCAGAGTGATTTAAAAGTGGGTTCTTTAATTACGGAATCATCATCACAGGAACAGAAAGAGTGTGTGTGGGGTTCCTATCTGTCTTGCTGTGTCAGCATGCCAAATGCTCCTGGGCTGCCTGCGTGGCTTGTTTTCCTTTGCTGGGTTTAAAGCTGACTCCTGATGCATGCAATAACTCTTAAAGAATTGGAGAAAGGTCAGATCTTCCCCAAGGATGAAGGACTTCCCTATAACTGAATAGAGTCCACGCAAAAGAATTAACTCAAGAAAAAAGGTACTTATGGGTGGGTGTGCTGCTTCTATGTCAAGTCAAAGTTTTCAGACCTGGGTACTAGGGTTCCTTCTATTAGAAGTGGAATTTCTTAACAGATTGCCCAGCTGGTGGTGAATATATTGCCTATTTGGACTCTACCTTTGTGGGTTTGTGACTCCATGAGGCCAATGTCAATGGAATTTCTGTTCCAGCAAGCACTAGAGGTTTCACATTGCTCTGAAAAGGTTTGGGGACTCGACACACTCATGCTTTGCCCATCCTTTCCTCTGCCTGGAATGACCCCTTGCAAACTCTCTATTAAAATTCAATCCATCCTCCAAAGGCCCTTTTCAAATGCTACCTTCTCGATATAGCTTTTCCCCATTTCCCCATATGGATCCCCATGGAACTCTGCAATTCTTTTATAGTACTTAGTTTATTCTAATTATTTGTACACTTGCCCTACCCCCTGCAACACTGTGTGAAGCTTACCCTGCATCTTCTGCTGAGTCTAGCACAGGACTTTGCACATAATGGTCTATAAATATCTACTGAATCAGTTGTCTGCCTGGTTCTGAGATCTCCCAAGATGATGTGGATGCCGATGATGAGACTTCCGAGTTAATTCTTTATGTAGCTTAAGGGCTACGTGCCAGAAAACGGTACCAGTTCATGTGGACCCTGGCCTCCCCCAAATGTGAGCATTAAGGGAAGTTCTTGGTCCAATTTTAAAACATTTCCACTTAGAACAGAAAAACTGTAGCCATCTTAGGAACAACCACGCAAAGCAGAGAGAATTAAACAGCTAAACAACTAAATGAGTTCTAACATTGGGATTTTAATAGCCTCTAGCGTCTAAACTTAAGTTTTACATGTCATCTTTAAGAATGATATGGTCAAAAATTGCAAAGATGATGATTTTTAAGACTTGGGTATTCTGGTGTATAAGGTGACTCCACCAAATAAAACAACAAAAAGCACTTGAGTGCCTGCTAAGTGCAAGGCCCAGGCCCAGAGGTGAGGGTGTTTGGGCACACCTCTCCCTGCATTCTGATTTACTTAGGCTGGGACTTGCTGTGTTCACTGGTGGTCAGGGTCACACCCAAGTTCACGTAAGAGTTCTGTGATGGCAAATCTGTAACTTTCAATATTTCCACCCGACTTCACCTCTGATGCTCTCCCTTTGATTTGCAAAATGCAGGCACATAGGGAAACCTCAACAATCCTGCAGGCCTCACAGCTGATGTGGTCCAAGCTGTGCAGACCATGTTGGTACCCTGCTGGCTGGAGTCACCACACTTGGGAGATACACTGCTCTTTTTGTGAAAGGCAGGCCCCCCCGCCCCCCCAACCCCAGTGACAAATGGGCTCTACAGTTCATGCATTCCAGAGGACGCTCTCAGCTTCCAGATGCGAGCACCACCAAACAGGTTGTAGATGGAGAGGGAAAAGGAAAAATTAAAGCTATTAATATGCTGGAAGGAATAAAGAGACTGGTTTCTTAAAGGGGTCCCTAGGATGTGACTCAGGTTTCTCAAGCCAGGGACAGCCCACTTTCTTTCCTATCCCCTTCTGGGCCCAATATTTTGGCCAAAGGAGGGCAGGGCTCAACCCCCGTGACCACAGGATCCTCATACCCATTCCATTGTTTCCTGCCCCCTCACTGAGCCTGTACTAAGCCAGGGGGTGCCTCACTATTGCTATACCTAGGGGAATAAACTCATTTAAATCAAACTGTGAGCAGTACTAGAAATAATGTTAAATTAAGTATAGGATGGTGCTTCCTGTGACAATTTTTCATTGTATTTTATTGATTTATTGATATTTATTAATTAAAAATATGGGACGGCACACACCAGGGTGTATAGTTGTAAACAGATATATCGAAATACGTATTCTTCATCTCTCTCCCCACACAGACAGCCACGTATGCTTGCTTTCAAGGCACTGAAAGGACTCACCCTTCAGCCTTATCTTTACAACTTGCCACCCTGGAGTCATGTTCCCTACCAACACATACATCCGGATGCATTTATGAGTGTATGTACGATCTGCAGATGTTTTATTTATAAGTGGCCAACTCACTGCAGCATTGAAACATGCATTTACAAATAGATATCTGTTTTATGAAACCCTACTCCTTTGTTTTAATAGCTGAGCTATCCAGCCATAGCATGATAATGTACAAGGTAAATGGGTCTCCATCTCTAGAACCTGTTCCAAGTTTCCTCAAATGTGACTAACTGCATGAATTTCCCAACCATCAGAGATCCCCCCCATCAAAAAAAAAGAAAAAAAAAGACCCGTTTATTCTAGACATGAAACCTGCACAGTTATAAATTGCAGGGGTTTTAGGGGTGAACTTTAACTTGAAACTACCCTGAAAACTGAGATTTTGCTCCACGGGTAACATGAAGAAAACTACCTTCCTGGAAAGCACTTATGATATAAAAGGGAAACATATGGCTATTTTATATTTGGGGATGAAATCTGTATTATACAGAAGTTTGGGTGCTTAGAGTATTTATAAGGATGAAATACAAAGGCTACAAACCTTTGAACCGATATCTTTAAAATGATTATTATTTAAAGTGATGAGAGAAAACTAGTCAGAATTTGTCCTGATTGCAATAATCTAAAGACAGGGAATGGTATGCAAAACATTAGAAAGAGTAGACTATAATTATTATTTATTAATGCTTGATGCTAACGTTATTCTAACAGCTTGTGCGTTGTCAGATCAACAATCTGCACTAAATAAATGACCATTTGGGAATTGTTAGGGAACGTCTCTGTTCCTCTCCCTGCTTGACTAAAAACTGTCATTTGCAATCAAAGAAAGCGGCCTTGGAGCTGAGAACACAGCACTTGCAGCCTTGTAGTTGTCTCTTTCTGAGGAAAGACCAAAGATTCACATTAACTTGATCTTTTGCAGCCAATCTAATTTCATTCTACATGAATCCAAAAGGACTCCACACCACATTCAGAATTTCCTGTAGGACTGCACTAAAAACTTAATATGCTGACTATCTTCTCTGTTACCAATCCTCTGAATTCTGAGAGGCGGTAATAGCAAATGAGGACAAGGAGTAACCTAGATTAACTTGTGACCCTTGAGTGTGAGGCAAAGGAAAAGAATTCTGCATTAAGTTTCAAATTGGTGATGGGTTTTTAAGAAGTGAAAACTACTATCTGAGGATGTGAGCTTCAAAAGCACCCACTGAAATGAAGTAAATAATATTGGCTTTGCTGAGTCTGTGGATGCTTTAAATCCCATTCTGGTCCTTTTAACAGAATGTTAAGCACAGATATGTAACTGGAGAATTCTAATGTAACTAAAAAAATCTACTTACCATCAATTCCTCAGGTGCTGGCCTTTCTTTTGGTTGTTTTCTCATGCTGTAAGAGAAAAACTCATATTATCTATATCACTTGTAAATTTGTGCTATAATTTCCACCATGGACTATTTCTCCTGGAATTTGAATGTTTTCAAAATTCATCATGTTCAATTCTTGGCCAAATCATTAGCATGTATTCTCTTTCTTTTATTTTGGCCTTCAATTAATCAGATTTTGGGGGAACCTCATGAATCAAAAACACAAAGATTTTTTGGGGGGAGTTACTCTTGCAATACAGATAAAGAATGAATTTAAATTTATCCTAATTCTACTTCTGAAACTAATGTGAAAAAAAAAGCAGCAATGTTCGTTTCCTGACTCAGTTATCAATTCATTTCAAACAAATTTAGGGAACAATATACTTCTTTTTTGGTAACTGGGATAAGACAATAAGAAAAGAAACATGACTATCAGGTCAAATGAGAAAACATCTCATTCCTTCATTATTACTCCAAATGACAAGTAATATATAAAAGAGGTCAGGTATCTAGATAATGCTACAAAACTACAAATGGGTTATTACATTATCTCAACTTTCATTTATTTTGGCTACCATGCAAGTTGATAATTCATTAAACAGCTGTGGGAAAGTTATGTTTGTCTAAGCTGCTTAAAGAATCACATTCCTCCTGCAAAATATTTCGTCTTATGTGCAATAGTCATAATTAGTAGCTATAGCATGTACTTAGCTACGTGATGAAGCACCCCGTCATGGGACTGAGGTAACTGTGGGTAAGCTGCCTACTTGATGGCCGATTTATACTGAACTCAGAGTATCTGTGGGATGAAGTCATGAAAAGAGATTGCTGCTTCTATTACTTGGAAAATCACACAGACACTTTTTTTTATATAAGGCAACCTCAAACAAGCAAGAAAAAAAAAAACCCTTCATACAATCTCTGCATTTGCTGACAGTATTTTTTTTTTTTTTAAGTACAGAGATCTAATGATCATTTGGTAAACAAGAACCGTAGTTATGAACCATTAATGACATCGAGGACATTTGCCTTCCCTATAAATAACCATATGCACCTCTCAAATACTGCATCCATTAGCAAGTAATTCAAGCTGTCTCGCCAGTGGAGTTGGTAACAGTCTTAATCTGACATGCCAAAGCAGCTGTATCTCTTGGGAAAACAAGGCTATTACCCACTATCATTTCTGTTTTGGCTTGACATCTGTGGAAATTTCAACACAGGTTATCCCTCCCTCTGTCTCCATAAAACTTTTATATAACAACTGATTAATTTTTTGGACAGAAGGCAGGCAAAGCCCTGCTTTCTGCTTTTCTCCCTCTCTGCTCAGAAAGGGCCCCACCCCCAGGTTGGTCTCAGACCACATAGTGGGATAAGCACGGTGGTCACGGCACAAATCCAACATCTCGGAGCGGGTGATGCCAAAACCTGGAGCTCCAGGCAGCTTGGGAATCGCACGGTTTGTTTTTCAATTTCTGCATTTCAAAATGGGATATTCCCATCATGTACTTCTGTTTCTAGGAATTTCATGTAAAGGAAGTTAAGAGAGACTGATACATATTTCCAGATAATGGCTCTAATATTAATGAGCTTAGGATTCTAGTGTTTAACCAATACGTACCCTTTTTTCCAACATGGCATATTTTGGAAATAAAATGTTTGCAGAGTGAAAACAGTTTTTACAAGCTATGGAATATTATGTAAGTATTTTAAATAAACAGAAATAGTGTTAATAAAAATTTTAGAAGTTGGGGGTTAAAATTCTCTTCCCCACATATTCTCCTATGGAATATAAACTACATGAGACATTTTTATTAAGAGGTAACATATTACATTTAGTCAAAAAGGTGATAAAGCTTGACATTTATATTAAGGAATATTTCTTGGTTTCACTTTAGCGGCATCATCAGATGAATCATGGGGGGGAGGGGGAGGGGACAGTGTACAACCATTTCGGTTTAGCAAGGAATCCTGAATGCACCATTTTGTGGCACCACAGGAATGAAGGGCTCATTTTCCCCTAGTGGACGCAACTCTGAAGGGGTGATGAAATAAGGACTTTGATTGAAGGAGGGAAAGAGAAGTAAAGGTAC
Source organism: Eubalaena glacialis (assembly GCF_028564815.1). Classification (NCBI taxonomy): domain Eukaryota; kingdom Metazoa; phylum Chordata; class Mammalia; order Artiodactyla; family Balaenidae; genus Eubalaena; species Eubalaena glacialis. The sequence goes on from NC_083717.1 coordinate 68,430,953, forward strand.
TTATGAAGGAGTTCCAGAATGTCCAGAACAGTTGCTAGTTAGTCCTTTCTCCTGCTTTGGGGTGGTCATCTCTCTGCTCCCAATTTCCTTCTCTCTCTCTCTCTCTCTCTCTCTCTCTCTCTCTCTCTCTCTCTCTCTCTCTCTCTCTCTCTCCATGCTGGGGTGAGGGAGAGGGCAGAAGGATGGCAGAGGAGCAACTAGGCCTTCCAAGACCACATGGGTCCTTCTGAATAGGGGAGAGGTGGATAATGTGAAAGGGATAATAAAAGAAAACTTCATTCTATGGGGAGGAAAAAGGCAGAAGGCTGGAAAAGAACCCTTGGCAGAAAAATGCCTGTTTCCTCAGGTGTAAAATGACAAGGGGTTGCCTAGAGACTCTAAGGGCCCCTTTGATCTAAATCCTGTGGCTCCTCTCAGTTCTTATAATGGTTAAAGTGGGCCTAGTGGAACTGTGTTTTCATAGTCTCTCAAACATCAAAATTCATTGAAATGGGACACCACTATTGTGTCTAAAATATAACCAAAGATAAAAGTTATTTACTGAAAATCCAATGAATTAATAAACTATGCTGCTTCCACTAAGTGATAGACACTTTTATGGGTAACTTGAGGTTACATTAATAAAAATAAGCTTCATATGTCTGTTCAATAGGGGCTATAAAATTATGTATTTCTTAAAAAAAAAATTGGATAGCAACAGTACCTGTGCTCAAAGAAGGAGCCTGATTCTCAGCAGTTTATTAAAACAGGAAAAAGCCTCTAAAGTACGTTTATGACCCTTTGTGTAAATAACGTTTACATAATTTAAACAATTTCTTCAGCTTTGCTGCCCCATCTGCCCAAGGCCCCGAAGTCCCTCCCGTCTCCAAAAGGAAGCAGGGAGAGCCATAAGGTCTCACAGAGCCGCAGAGTTAATGGCATGTATCATTTACATTGAGGGCATGGCATGTTTGCAAACGGGCTCACCACTGAGTGATGAAATGTACAAATGGCTCGGAGAACTCTCCAACCGGAAGGACGGGTGAATCCTGGGATGGAGGAAAAACAAGTCACCAAAAGTCACAACAATTCCTTTTCTTTCTTTATACCCTCCACCCCCAATCCCAAAGGAGCATATAAAGATGAATATATAACAAGGATTCACCACCATGTGGAAAGGAAAATAAGGCCTCATCCAATTAAAAAAATGGTGTACACTCTCTTCCACATGTTTATGTAAAAATGCCAAATTTAAAGCCACACACATTTTACCATGGTGAGAAACAAGAGAGCAAAGAGGGAAGGGAGGTGAAAGAAGGACAATGATAGCCACAGGGTAGGAAAGAAGGTAGGAAAGTGTAAATGAGAAATTAATGATTATTTAAGTAACACACAAATGGTCTTGTAATTAACAAAGAGCTGTGAAATTATTCTTGTGTTGACCTTTGTTTCTTTTACTGGGTTTGCTATTTACACTTTCCTTTTTATTTACATTTATTAGTAGATACAGCTGCTCTTAACTGCTTGCCCCTAACTGAATCATGTGGGTCAGAGTTGGTTTTTTGGTTTTTATTTTTCCACTTTAATAGAAAAGCTTTTTATAGGGGAAGTGTTTCCTGAAAAGGAATTTCAGCCTATTTGCCAGTCTAGGCAAACTCATCATATGAGAAAGCCAGTGAATTAAGGACACGATGAAATACGCCCACCTTGCCCACGAACAGAACTAGGGTGGAGGTGGCAGTCACTCAAGAGAGCAGAAAACTACACAGCAACAAACAACAACTACCATGTAACACAGGGAGCAAACCCCATTACCATTTGCAAAGGAAGGCTTTAAGAATTTAGGAGTTTTTTCAAGAATGACAGAGAGCGCCACTGTGTTTATAGTGTAACGGCTCAGAATGTAATGAAATTACACTGCAGAGTACTTTAACAGTCATCTCATTAGACCTACAGTTGGAACAAGAGAGCCACATAAAGTAGGCAGCTGCAAATGACTCCATTCTCATCTATTCTCATTTGCTATTAAAAATACCTTTCGGCGGCTTTTTTCCTCCCTGACATCCCTACACAAAGTGCCCTGCAAAGTATGATACATGCACCTATTTAAATTAACAAAGGAATGACTTATTTTAATCTCACTGTGCTTTGGAGTGCTTTGGCCATTTGGATGAGCAATATATCATTACATACAACCTTCCAGCGCTGCAGGCAAGAAACTCAGAGCATGCAGCATTTGGTGGGAGCCAAACAATTTCTCTAGCACACAACTGTGTCAAATGCATGCATGTATTCATTATTGAGAACGAGAGGAAATAGCTTTGATGTAGTGGAAAAAAGAAGATGATAAAAGCACCTCTGCAATATGCGTGTCATTATCAATGGTGGCAGATAGATACAACTGCACAGCCTCCTATGTGATTAGTAAATATACATATAATTGCTGTGACCAATTATCAGAAAAATGAGATCGGTAATTACAAGACAGAAAATTAACTAGAACTCTTATTAAGGCTTTGTTTCCAAATCAAACAATTGGAAACTACCGGAAAATACAATTAAATCAAAGGGAACTGAGAGGGTCAAAGGAGCCAAAAAAAAAAAAGAAAATTCCCAAAGTTAAAAAAAAAAGGAATGTGAACCAAATGTTTCTTAGTTTTTGCATATCTGTCCTCTTTGAATTGACATTACTTGTCCAGAAGAGGGGAAGGTTAGTAATTGTAAACTTAAAATTCTCATCAATAGAGAAAGGCTTCCAAGAGGAAAGGAAAACAAAGGAAAATGGGAGTGAAATAAAATCTTGCCAAGTTCAAAGGATTACATGCAGGCATTACATAGAGAGGACGTGAAAGAGGGTGGGGGGGCGATGAAATAGTCTGCTCAAAAGAAACAAGGCACGCAGTTAACATGACAAGTACTCGATAAAGGTACTGTAAAATGGTCACAGAAGTCCTATCAGTCTGAAGAGCAAAAATAAAACATGGTATCAATTTCAGCCCAGTCTGTTTTAGGAAAGCCATATATATCACCAAGCCTGCAAGATTCTACAAGGCCCAGTTCAAGAGATGACATTTTACTGTCTCAAACACTATTAGTAAAAAGACAGTTCAAAGTCTGAGGTACAAAAATTACGGACTCTGATCAGGTAGTTAGTTTTCTAAGTCATTCCTTTCTGAAATTTTTTGGGAGGCTGTAGTACTGGAAGTGTCTGAGTAGTAGCTGCTTTAAAATGAATGTTTAGGAAAATAAAAGCCTACTGTCTTAATGTGGCTGAATATTTACCAAGATGGTTAAAATTCTAGACTGGTTTTATACAAAGATCCTGGTATAAAACATGATGCTAATGTGGGCCTCATTTCAAAGTATGATACCAAGAGTAAATTAATGAATTATAGACTAGGCAACTTGATGAAGATGTCATTTTAACGTGGATGAGAAACAAAACGAGGAAACTGTGACATCTTTGCATGGGTAGTTAATTTTATTTAAGACCTGATATTGTAGCCTGTTAAGTTCCTCATAATATAAAACTAAGGAACCCTGGGTGGTACCCATGAATAATTTATTTCACTTGTGAAAATGCCAGCCCAAGTCGACTTTGCAGAACCACAGAGAGTGGATTCTCATCTCAGTGGTGCCTGGAAAGAATCAGTCATCAAAGATGCGGGGGGAAATTCTAATCTCACAAGCATAATGCCAGATATTTCTTTTCATTAAAATCCACGTCTCCTGTGTATCTCAGAGGAGAATTTTCTGAGATACAGAAGACTGACTAGTGGGGGGCGGGTTCAGAATGCCACACGCAAACACGGGGTGGGGGAGTCCTCTGAGAGCCTCCAACTCCACAGAAGCACGCAGGCTGTCAACAATCCAAAGAAGGCAAACGAACAGACCTGACGGTATTCCCCATGCTGGAGGATTTTTAAGTATACTTTTCTCACTTTTAAGCAAGTAAAATTAGAAGTTAGTTTAGATCAGGATGTAAAAAATCTCCGAGAACCTGTCTATTTCGTTATCTAATTCCAACCTGTGCGAAGGAGGGAGGAAGGCTCGCAGTAAAGCCACTCCAGCATCGCCGTGGCACCCAGGGAGGGAAAGTAGCCAGTCACTGCGGGGTTAGAGCGAGACAGAACCATGCCCAGGGGTTCGGAGGATCTCGTAAAGTCACTGCTGCTACTTATCAAAAATGTTCTCTGTGGAACACGGGTTCAGGCAAGATGAAGAAAAAATACATTTCAAAAATGTAAACACAAATTAGAGAAGCAGTTACACCAGCAACTCTCAGTATTGGCTGAAATGGACTCTAAATTGTTAATAAAAGTCACTCTCTTTAAGACCCTGGGTGCCATACTTCACCTTGAGGGCTTTTGGGGGGATACTTTTCTGTTGAACTTCTAAGCATGGAGGTATGGAACGAAACAGTGGACACAACCTTAACCAAAAGCCTTGACCTGAGATTCCAGTCCTGAATCAACTTTAGCATCCTGCTAAGGGAAACAGGCCGAATCCTGTTATGGAGCAGGCAACCGTTATATAAAAACAGCTGCTGCAGCCATTTCAGTAAGCAATTCTGGTCACCACGGAGGACAGTCTCCAAGTCTCAGAGGCTTTGGGAACTACCTGGTCAGCCCCTCCTGCTAAACAACTGGAACACAAGCAGGCAGCACGCTAGAGAACAGCGAAGGACGAGAAGAAAGTTTGAGTGATGCCTTTGCCTTGTGAATAATGAACAGTTCAGGAAGGTCAACCCATTACAACAGAAGCTGTTTAATTATTAATTATGTGCAATCTATGAGCAAAAGGACAAGTTCAGAATGTTTAATGTATGCTAACTTCAACTGGACTCTCTCTGGGTATTTTGTTATTAGCACTTGTCAGCAAGGTACTCAAGCATAAAAAAAGGTAAGCAGCAGAAAATCCGAGTGTATGTGTGTGTGTGTACCTGCAACGAGGTGGGGGAGGGGAGAAGGAGGTCCAACTCCAACCACAACTGCTGCTGGTTCACCTGCAGAGTAAGTGTGCCAAAAAGTACACTTTGTGATCTTGAGAGCAGGCAAGTAAGTTGGATACTCCAAATAAAGAAAACATAAATGAGAAAAATGCTTTTGAAATGACTTACTTAAAAGGGAAATCATTATTTTAAAGGCATAGTTTTTTTTTTTTTAAACCATGTTGTTTCTTGGCTTTAAAGAATCCGTGTCATTAATGTTCACGCACATGCTAGCATGCACACACGCACACACACACACACACAAGTGCATGTAAAACTGGTAGAATCTGCATAAATTCAGTGGATGGTATCATGCCAATTTCCTGGTTGTGATATTGTACTATACTTATAAACTGTTACCACTGGGGGAAACTGGGTGAAGGGTACATAGGATCTCTCCATATTATTTCTCACAACTGCATGTGAATCTAAAATGATGTCAAGGGCTTCCCTGGTGGCACAGTGGTTAAGAATCTGCCTACCAATGCAGGGGACACAGGTTTGAGCCCTGGCCTGGGAAGATCCCACATGCTGTGGAGCAACTAAGCCCGTGTGCCACAACTACTGAGCCTGAGCTCTAGAGCCCACGTGCCACAACTAGTGAAGCCTGTGTGCCTAGAGCCCGTGCTCCACAACAAGAGAAAGCCACGACAATGAGAAGCCCGCGCACCGCAACGAAGAGTAGCCCCCACTCACTGCAACTAGAGAAAGCCCACGCACAGCAACGAACACCCAACACAGCCAAAAATAAATAAATAAATAAATAAATAAATAAAATAAAATAATGTCAAAATAGGAAGTTTAAAAGTAAAAGGGTAAGGAGCTATTTTTGTTTAAACTCATGAGGTCCAGATTTTTAGCAGAGCTCTGCTTTGAATAATGGAGAAGCCTGGCATAACTATTTAACTGGAAAAAAGTTGAGGGACCTTTGCTTTACAAATATACCTGCGGATTTAATTTTTGCCTTTAATTCATAATTAAATATGACAATGGAACCTGACAATGATGTGGTGGTTAATTCAGACACTGATAGGGCATAGACACAAAATGCTGTATAAAAATGATACAATCATTCATTACATATTTATTGCTTCACTCATTCAACAATTTTCTTGACCATCTACCATGTCAAAGGCACTGGGCTGACATTGTGGGATGACTGATACTTGATCCATAGCCTGGAATAATTTGTGTGTTGTTCAGAGGGATAAGACGTGCACCCCTAAGAGTGATGGGGAAGAAACTTATTGTGAGAGTCTGGAAGGCTGCGAGATACCGTTTTTGCTCTCCCACTTTCTTCCTTCCTCACTTCCAGAGAGCACCTGGGGGTGAAGGGACCTTGAACATCTTAATCTGTGTCACGTTCCCTTCTCTTGTGCAAAACAGACATTCCTTCAAACCAAGATTTTATATGTATTGGCAGTAAAACGTAAAGAAGATAGAGGGACAACTTCTCAAAAGTCTCAAGGTGTTGGCCACACTGGTGAATTCTGAGGTCAGCTGTGCTGTGGTTAGATTAAACCAGGCAAATTAAGTGAAACATGGCAATCCTTTTTAACAGTTTTTAACAGCCTATTTCTAGACTTCTTGGTGTCAAGCCATCAAGCCAACACGTTAATTAACGTTAGAGAATCACCTGCAGTCTGACCAGTACTGAGAGTTATGCTCTAACATTTTAAAAATAAATCTTTTAATTCAAGCCTAATGTTCCCTTGGCCTGGCCCAACAATTTCTGGTCCTACACACTGGGGTTCATACTGACTGGCACAGCTCTCCTAGATCACTCCACATCTATCTGCAATGCTGGGATTGAAGGTTGTTTGTGATTCCAGTGGCTTCACATCAGGCAGGACAGCATTTTGCCTTATCAGATCCCAAATTGTTTTTTGATCCTCCACTGTTCACTGCCTTAAAATAGCATCTTTGTGAGACAACTGGCAGAATCCACAGGACAAATCTGCTCTTGACCGGGGAGGGAACCTCGTTTATTTGGGGAGGACACAAAAAACAACAAAACTGGACTCTCACCTTTAAAGATCTCCACAGAAGAAATCCCAAAAATCTACCTATCCAAAGTGTAATGCAATGGTAGATTCTGGGAAATGAGCTCAGTTTTAATATTTTGAAGGTCCTCAATGTTCACATCTGTAAGTTTTTGCTATAGTAGACTGTAGCCAGGGGAAAAAGGCAGTCACATCTCATCAGAGAGAGAAAGGTGGGAATGGATAGACAAATGCTCAGAGAATGACTCAGCCCAGTTAAGATATTAGTAAACCAGAATTCCACACCGGACTTGTACAAATTCAGTCAACGCCTGTTCAAAACACCTAGTTTACTTAAAAATATGGTCACCCTGTCAGGAAACAATCAGTATTTTGACCCTAAGTGTATTTTTGATTTCACAGTGCGGATGGAACTGACCTAATCTGCAGGGTGCTATGAGGGACAGCGTTGGGGTGAGAAAGAGGCTTTGAGTTTAGGAAGGCTTGCAGATGGACGTCATCAGAAAAGGAAGTCTCTGACCCTCTTCAGCTGGAGACCAGAGAGCCCTCATCTTCCTCATCCCACTCCACATCAAGCCTTGAGCAGAGAAAGTGAAAGATGATTCAATTTCCACACTGGGTCACCCCATGCTCTGGGTTGCCAGACGTGACAAATTGCATGTGTGGGCATTTTGGTGTGAAGTTCTATCCACTGGGTCCCGGCTAACAGTAGCAGTTCATTTAACTTGTCTCAGATGGACCTGGAATCAGGGGCAAAAGGCCTGAATTTTCACCACTGAAACACCCACCTTACCCATAAACCTTTAAAACATGGGAGAACCAGCTATTAGCCAAGTACAACCAGATGGCTTATAAAAAACACAAAATGTAAATTAACAGGTCTAAAGGAATCTCTTAAATTTGAGATTATACAGATTTTTTCCTATTTTCTTTTTCTCCTAAATGTTTTGGCAGTTCTTCAGTATTGGGATAAAAGAGAAGAGAAACAAACTTTGTCATTTATGTCAAAACTAACCCTTCATTTTTTTGTCATTTAAAAGACTTACATTTACTCAGAGATTTTCTAAACATATGGCAAAGATCTTGGTGTTTCATAAAATTCCTTGAAAACAGGTAGGTGGGGAACTGGAAAATGAATTAATCTCTTAAACCGTATTTGCAATTGCTTGCTTTCCAAAGCCAATGAACATCTTTTTTCTTTTTATTTTAGGTCTCTCGTTGGTCATAAGCTATAGTGTACAGTATTATTTAGAGGTGCCTATCTGAATGGTACACACACACACACCTGCACACTAACATCCACATACACCTCCCTTTTCAATGGCTTAGGCAGAGCAGCAAAAAACATGCTTGTCTCATACCAAAGGGATTTCATTTACAAAAGTAAAACCTGTTATTGTCCCCTCTCTCTATCTCTGTAGCCTCCCAAAGCATTTCTATTGCTTTTTCATAAAACACTGCTGCAAATAATCAAGCATGACCACTGACATCCACAAGATTGAGTTTTAGGAACCATTAAATGAGTTCACCCTCGTGGGAAGCCTCCTGCTCAGGCTAGTCTAAAGGTAATTATTCAGCAATTCCTACCTGTGGTTTTACCTTGTCCCTATATAGTGTTTGAATTTCGTACACTGGTAAGGTCAGTTTTTTTTCCTCAGGAAAAGTCCAGCTACACATGTTTGATCCAGGACCTAAATTATGTTAATATACACACTGCCATTTCACCAGGTTCTATGTGTAGAAATGCTGATTAAAAGCAATCTTAAAGGTAGATGACAAACTATATTGAACAAAAATGAAAGAGGAAAATCCAGGAGTGAAAAAGAACCCTTAACAGGCTCCTAAATGAAAGGAATCATTCCTCTTTTCATAGGTAAAGGGTTAACATTGAAACAGCTGAACTACATCCACATACCATTCAAGGGCAAGAACCTGGCAGGTCCATGTCCTGAAAAATCAACAAGCCATAACACTATCCAGGTAGACTCAGGGAACTTGCTGAAATCCAAAGTCCACATTGCCACACTGTGTGTCCTCCTGAATGTTCACTCGACTGTTAGTTAAAATAATTACTGCCATTTGCCACCTGCACTGCCAGTTATGGATACGCGGAAAACAGAACTTCCAGTGGCTGCATGGTGTAGGAGTGTCAGCGGTATTTGCTTACACATTTTTATAAACAAATTCAAAGGCTATGTTGGCTGTGACTCGGAGGCTGAGAATTATACGTGAAATTGTGCCATACCTGGTTCCATACAATAAACAGAGAGAAGGGAATTTAAAGCTGGTTAAACTGATGAGATACCACATCAGTTTAAAATTAGTCAATAGGAGAGGAACAAAGAGAGGAACAGGGAGGGAGGAGGGGAGAGGAAGTGAAAAAAACATAGAACCACATACTGTGAAATGAACAAGTTCAGTTAGAACGTTCATCAGGATTTGGAAAATCATAATGCCATCTGCTACTCTGGACCTCAGAACATCAGGGATCTCGTGGGCCCAGACGCTTTCATTTCCAGGAGGAAGGAAGGAACTTACACTCCCTGGAATGCTGCCTCCATCCTGGAATGAAGGCAACACTCCAGCCGACCAGTTTGGAATCTCTTTTGAGAACATTTGCACTGTTCACAGACGTGTTTTCCCTGGTTTAAGGAAAATTAACGGCAGGCAAAGTGATTACAGCAACTAGGCAGTGAGGCAGAGCAGTGCCCCAGCCCGAGCTGCTGGGTAACTGACCCTAGCATCCAACTTGGGCTCAGGGTGTGTAGGTCCCATCATGGTGGATTAAACGAGCATTGTCCTACGGCTGGATGAGACTTCACAATAGAGCAACACATGTTAAATGACAGCAGCCAAAACTGGCCCCACCAGGCAACTGCCCATTCACAGAAAGCTATTCACAGGCCTTCACCACCAAGAAATTAATTCATTAATAATACATCACGCTTCGTGGACAATTCAAAGAAAACAGCACAAAGCTACTTGTCCAATGACTGTCTAAAGATGCAGAATTTTCCCTGGTTTAAAAAAAACCCCCAAATCTAATTGACTTACTGAGATCAAAATCATAGGGATGTTTATGCTAATATTTTGATTAGGAAAAAAGAAGAAATGGAAAAAGTCTATCCACTGAATCCATTCAGTGCCACTAGGAAATAGTAAAAATATAGATTTTTTTTCAGCAGTAGCTAATAAAATCTGACTTTATGTAACTGTATTTATTTTTTTTTTTGTAACTGTATTTAAAAAATTATTTTTTCCCACTTTAAGTGACTTTATACATTCTTCAGACTATCAGGAAAATTTCTGCTTTTAACTTGTTTCTTCTGTTACATTTTTAAAACTTCCTTCTTTCTTTCTCCTTCCTCCCGACAGCTCATAAATATGAATTAAATATAATTATAAATGAACAGACATTAACTTTTGGATTACTGCTGTGTTTTGGTAGAATCTTAATGTCATTTCTAAAGAAACAGTTATTACCAATAGAAAAAGTAATTACTAAAGGAATCATGGCCTTAATGCTAACCTATTTTCAATTTTCAAACCAGTCAAACTGCATTAATTTAAACATACTGGACTTTTCAAAGGCGGTATTAGATTTCTAAAGGTTGCCTTACATAAAAGGAGAATATCGGTTTTCAGGATCCCAATTATACATTCCTCACACTATGAGACAGAGGTCTAGTTAACCATATCGCTGGAGGACACGACTATTGTATATCTGCTTGTATTAACTTACCAAGTTTCTAATGCCTCCCAGTCATTAACTCATACAAGTTACAAATAACATGAAATCCCACATCATCAATACCCATTTATGCAAGTGGTTAGAGTGTCAGTCACTGTGGTGGGAAGCTCTAGGCATGCACGGGTCACGTCGGACAGCTCAGGCCATCGAGTCTTGTCTCACTTTAAACTACCTGCAGTTAGGTGTTGTGAAAGAAAGAGGCCATCCTAGGATGCTGGGAGCAGGAGGGATGGGGGATGTTCCTTTTATTTTTTTGCTAACTTCAGAAGCCAGAATTATGGCGAAGTCCCTCAGGCAAAAATGAATAGATATTATTCCCTCTGGAGCTGGTTAATACCACTTTTTGAATTCCAGGGGGGTATTATTAGACAGCCATTTTCCACACCCTCACTCCCCCACCCCCACCCCTGGAAAGCACCTGCTACGTTCACAGCCCAGCAGCTTCTCGGTTAACCAGCCCTCAGTTAACTTGTCCAAGAATGAGTGATTCTGCACAAATGAATTTTTAAAAGATAACAGTGGTTTAAGAGCCAAACCTTTTGTGTACATAAATCTTTCTAAAAGGAGTCAATCTCCTCCCTGCCAACATAAACCGAATATGCAGAAGAGAATTCAATTATTTCTTAAAGACACGGAGTCATTCTTACAGACAGCGAAACTGAACTGTGTTGCAATATACTTCTGCCCTTGGGGCATGTCTGCAATGCTTTCTAAGTTGTCTGCTTTTACAGTTTTAAAAAATAATCTCTTCCTTTGATGCCAAAAAGTTCAGCTGTCACTTTTTGCTTCCATCAAGGACAATTATAGTATAGTAAAAAGAGTCCCATCCTTTGTCCTTCAGTTTCCTCATCTGTAAAACAGAGTGCTGTGGGAAGGCAACATGACATTGGGGAACACTGGGGAAACATTTTATCAACCATAAGGGTTAAGGCTAGACTTCTGAATTTTGATAAAGGACTGTATTTATTAGCTAAATATCTCCTTGTCATATACTATTACTTTTTGGATTGTTTTTTCTGAGGTCTTAAAAAAAAGTAGTAAGTTCTTATAATTACGCATAAATTTCATTCAACAAATATTTATAAGTGACTACTGTACATTAATTAGGTGCAGTACTAGGAAGATAGAAATAAAAAGCCCGGGAACTTAGAGTCTAGTTGATAAACTTCTTATAACTGGGTCTGAGACAGGAATTGATATAGTTCTGAACGAGGTGCTTGGTGCTGCCCTGCAAACTGAATGCTAATTATCTTCTTCCCACGAAGTGTGCGTGTGCCCCAGCTCAGTGACAGTTTGACTGACCAAGCCAAATGCTTCTTCTCTGACCCTACCTCCCCCCTCTCCTACATCCAATTACTCACCAAATTCAGTTTATTCCATCTCCTGAATACTCTTCAAACATGCTAAGGCTGTCTTAATGGAAAGCCCACATAATTTCTGGTCAGGCCTGTAAGTACAGTAAGTTCCTAACTGTCCTTCCCCATCCACTTTCCACAACCCCATCAGAGTGATTTTTCTGAAACACAAATCTGGTTCTGTTGATTCCCTGCTTAAAACTCTTTCACCTCCCTCCCCTCCATCCCTGCAAATGCCTTCAGGCACAATGTGTAAAGATCCTTCTAAATGTAGCCATTGCCTCATCTCTTTTAATACTTTGCCAAGCACTGCAGCCATACTGAACTCCGCACGGGCCTCAAGTTATCTCTGAGGCTAACTCCTACTGGCCCTTTGGGCTTCCCTTCTCTGTGGAGCTCTCTGGTATATTATCACCTCCTTCATTATCTCTCCTCTCTGTGTTTCCCCAGCACCTTGTCCACACTTTTAGTATATGTAGAATTTATATGACTGCAAACATCATTAAATGCCTTGTCATAAATACCCTTTTATGTGAGGGGGTGAAAACGCTGGTCACTGTGCTCCTCTGAGAGCTCATTAAGTCTCATGCCACGTATACTGCCTGCAGTTTAGTTTAATATTTATTTATTGTTTACTTATTTATTTATTTTGGCTGTGCCGGGTCTTAGTTGCGACATGCGAACTCTCAGTTGCAGCATGTGAGATTTCCCCCACCAGGGATTGAACCCGGGCCCCCTGCATTGGGAGCTCGGAGTCTTACCCACTAGACCACCAGGGAAGTCCCTTCCTGCAGTTTAGTTTAAAGTTATCTACTCATATATGACTGTTTACTAGCCTGTGTCCCTGACTAGAGTAGAAACTCTTTAATGGTGGCAACTGTATCTTACTCATTCCCTATTTCCAGTACCTAGCTTTGGGATTAATACAGGTTTACAGAATGATTGTTTGGGCTATAATCGGTGGTTTTCAAATTATAATCTATGGAACTCTAAGGACTTTTATGTGGGTGCCATGAGTGGGATGGGGACAGGGTAGAGATCTAAGCTTCCTATCCTTTGATCAAACTAGAAAGGCCTCGAAGTCCAAAAAAAATTTTTTTTAACTTTTGTGTGTCAAAGGACACCATCAAGAAAGTTAAAGTCAATCCACAGAATGGGAGAAAAAATGTAGAGTCTAGTATCCAGAATACATAAAGAACTCTAGGCACTTCCCTGGCAGTCCAGTGGTTAAGAGTCCGCCTTCCAATGCAGGAGATGCGGGTTCGATCCCTGGTCGGGGAACTAAGATCCCACATGCCACGGGGCAACTAAGCCCGTGTTCCGGAGTCCGCGCGCCACAACTAGAGAGAAGCCCTCGTGCCGCAATGAAAGATCCCGTGTGCCGCAACAAAGACACGACGCAGACAAGTAATAAATTAATTAATAAAAAAAGAACTCTAACAACTCAAAACTAATAACTAAAAAGAAAAAACCAATTTAAAAATAGAAAACGCATTTGAATAGAATTTAAAAGAAAATATTCAAACGACCAATAAACACATGAAAATATGCTCAACATCATTAATCATAAGGGAAATGCAAATCAAAACCACAATGAGAGACTACTTTACATCCATTAGGATGACTACTATTCAAAGGAAAAAAAACCCCAGAAAATAACAAGTGTTGGCAAGTATGTGGAGAAATCTGAAATCCCATAAATTACTGATGGGAATGTAACATGGTGCAGTTGCTGTGAAATACAGTTTGAAAGTTCATCAAAAAGTTAAACACTTTTGTGTGTTTTTGGGCTTCCCTGGTGGCGCAGTGGTTAAGAATCCGCCTGCCAGTGCAGGGGACACGTGTTCGAGCCCTGGTCTGGGAAGGTCCCACATGCCGCAATTAGGCCCGTGCGCCACAAATACTGAGCCTGTGCTCTAGAGCCCACGAGCCACAACTACTGAGCCCGCATGTCACAACTGCTGAAGCCTGCATGCCTAGAGCCCGTGCTCCACAACATGAGAGGCCACTGCAATGAGAAGCCCGCGCACCGCAACAAAGAGTAGCCCCCGCTCGCCGCAGCTAGAGAAAGCCCACGTGCAGCAACGAAGACCCGACGCAGCCAAAAATAAATAAATAAATAAATTTATTTAAAAAAAGAAAATTAAACACAGAATTTTCATATGACCCAGCAATTCCACTACTAGGTATACATATCCAAGATAATTGAAAACAAAACATATATCCACATAAAAACTAGTACACAAATGTTCACAGCAACATTTTTCATAATAGTCAAAAAGTGGAAACACCCCAAATGTTAATCAACTGATGAACAGATAAACAAAAATGTGGTATATCCATACAATGGAATATTATTTGACCATAAATATATATGAAGTACTGATAAATACTACAACATGGATGTACCTTGGAAACATTATGCTAAATGAAAGAAACCAAACACAAAACACCAGATATTGCATGGTCCAATTTATATGAAATGTCCACAATAGGGAAATCCATAGAGACAGAAAGTAGATAAGCTAGTGGTTGCCAGGATTGGAGGGGAGAGAGGAACTAGGAGTTACTGTTAACAGGCACTGGGTTTCTTTATGAAGTGATGGAAATGTTCTGGAACTGAGCTGTATACTTTATAAGAGTGAATTTTATGTTATGTAAATTATACTTAAATAAAAATGTCAAAGTAAAAAATAGAAAACAGAAATAAGTTTCTCTGTGATTATCTCTGAACTTAGCAGTCCTTTTCAGGTGGATAGAATGGGCCTCAGTAGAAGAAAAGACCAACTTAGATCACATGCTATTTTCTGTAGGACTAGTCCTGCTAGAAAAAAATTCCTATTTTAATTTACTTCAAGGAGCGTCTGCTTGAGCCATGATCTCTACTAGGTGTGGGGATAAATCCCTGTGCTGGATGACTTCATGATACAGTGGGAGACAAACTCACAAACTAAATTTGATTCCATATGATTAACAATAATAAAGCTTTGTAAACATGCTATGCTGAATTATGCCTAGCACTGGGTGGGCATGGGGCAGGATGGAAGAAATGGGAAGGTAACAGAGACAGCTTCAAAGAGGACATCACATTTGAGCTGAGCCTTGGAGAACACTTAGGCATTTACAAAGTAAAAAACAGGAGGCCGGGGGTTCCCTGGTGGCGCAGTGGTTGAGAATCTGCCTGCCAATGCAGGGGACACGGGTTCGAGCCCTGGTCTGGGAAGATCCCACATGCCGCGGAGCAACTGGGCCCGTGAGCCCCAATTACTGAGCCTGCGCGTCTGGAGCCTGTGCTCCGCAACGAGAGAGGCCGCGATAGTGAGAGGCCCGCGCACCGCGATGAAGAGTGGCCCCCACTTGCCACAACTAGAGAAAGCCCTAGCACAGAAACAAAGACCCAACACAGCCATAAATTAATTAATTAATTAATTTTAAAAAAAATTTTAAAAAAACCCAAAAAACGGGAGGCCGTTCCAAGCAGAGTGAGGAACACAACCTTAAGTATGAAAGTGTGGGGCAGCCATCAAGACTAATGATGGACCCACAGTGAGGCTGAAAAAAACATGGGTGTGAATCTCAAATGCTGTGCTAAGAGGTTCAGACATTACCCTATAGGCAGGGTTTGGCAGGTTGAGATCTGTATTTTTTAACAGATAATCCTGTGGAGGTAGGGTGGTAGGAGAAACAAGGCAGAGAGAAAAGCTTAGAAGCTTATGGTTATATGTGGTTATAAAGCAGACTCTCCACTTTCTTCTCCCTTCCCAGTCCTCTCTTTTCTCACCCTCTTCTTCAGGTATCACCCTCTTCTAGAACAGAGACGTCAGCCGCCTCTCAGTTTGCCCAGCTCATGTGGAAGTGTCTAGCTGTGTGATTAACCTCCATCCTCTTCTTTACTAAGCTGCCAGGTGGGGGTTAGCATCAAACACTGCTTCCTTCCGGCACTGGACATGTTTGCTGGCATTGCTAGAAAACATCAGAGGAGCCAGGTCTAAGTGAAGAGTCCACATGAAGACTCTTGTGAGCTCAGGAGTTTCGTGGCGTGGATGATTGTCCCCATTCGTGCCTCTTTTTAGTACCACTGTAATGATGTGCATATGCCAGCCAGGCAGAGAAGTAAATAGTGGAGGCTCTCTTATGTCTCAATTAAATTTTATGATTAAATAGAGTCATAAAAACTCACAGAAGACAAAGCCTTTTATAAACGGAATTTTGTAATGATGGGCTATTAAATATGTTTTGGACCAAGAGAGTCTGTTCCCATCTTAGCAAGCCCACTTTACTCCTCCTCATCATTGAGGACCCAAGGCCAAGCCCCACAGCAACACCCCCCCAGCCCCCTCGCCCCAACCTCTTCTTGCCCATCACTCAGCTGGCTACTTCCTTTCCATCGTCCTCTCCCCTATCCCCACTGTGGCCTTCCTGTCAAACCTTTTCAAGCTACACACCTTACAGGGAAAGCCATCATCTCCCCTACCTTCCAGACTGGGGCACAAAGGTCCTCCTCTTAAAGCCGTGATTTGCCCTGGCTCTAGCTGTCTATTGGCCTGGAACCCTGGCATTGTTACAGTGATTCCATTATCCTGATGGTGTCATATCCAAGAAACTGTTACTTAATCTAAGGTCACAGATTTATACCGATATTTCCTTTTAAGAGT